>NC_088885.1:41962231-42309752 GCF_037157495.1 Lathamus discolor
CTTAGTTTTCTGGACAGTTGTTAATTATCTCCCCATTTTCAAAACTTATTTCTCTTTACAAATATTAATGATAATTTTAACCCAAATGAGCATTTCGGCTCAAAAGAAACGGACAACTAAGCAGCTACTTAACTATGCAAGCAACTACTGAAAAATTTTATGTTCACCACTTACATCATTAAAGGAGAGATTCTGAAATTATATTTTTTCTGCATAGAAATGAATAGTTACAAAGTATTAGTGTCTCAAGCCATTATCAGGACTCATTCTTCAAGTGCCTTTATTCATGATTCATTCTTGCCTCTGTGACCTTCTTCACAGAAGAAGAATTTCATATCACGGATGATTTTTTTCAGGTAACAATTGGGGTCTGTATGCTAACTCTCCTCTCTCTCAGAAACATTTCTCTTTTTTCATGGTTTGGGCCATTATACATCTTTCCCAGGCTTATAATATTTTTATATACACAAGTATATTGTAGAGAAGTACAGAGGAGATAGCATTCCTTCTGAAGAGCTATTATCCTTAACAGCCTCTTTTTAATTAGCTTTTATTTTTTTTTTTTTGCTTTATTTAAGCTTCTTCAGGAAAAACATTGTTCTAGATCAGCATATTCATGAATATACTCAGTAATCTTTTTTTTTCCCAGTAATAAATAGCACACAGAAACGATTTAGTTGTTCGCTAATCTTATAGGCTAGCCAAGGTTCCGGAGATTATTACTTAATGAAGAGCACTTTCAGATCAAAAGCTCAGAATCTTTTTTTCCTGCAGGTTTCAAAACTGTTTATGTTATTGATGGTTTTGAACTTTACAGAAACTTACTGGAACTTACATTCCAAACTCGCACTGGCACTTTTGAAAACACCTTCCGTAAGCATTAAGTTAATGGGACTTAACCTGGTGTATTAATTTTTCAATCTAACTACAATCTTTTCTTAGTAAGTATTCCAAGCGGGCAGAAGAAGAGCCTAGCTCACTTAAAAGCAGGAAAGTTGAATTCTATCGTTAAATCTTCCACTAGTTCACTCAGTGACTCTGAATGGTTACTAAAGCTAGCAGTTTTATGAGGCAGCAGCTAAACTAAGGTACTAAAAAACACTTCAAGGAAAGATTTACATTGACTGTAGGAGGCTCTGAATCAGTCTGCAAATGGCTGATTAGTAAAATGTGCTGAATACTTGCACTAATTGCTTAAGTCAACAACAGATGGAGGAGTTGGCATCTGTGGACATAAGGCCACTCCTTCATATATCCAACTTTAGACATGTAAAGTATGAAGATTTGAACTCCAGCTTTGTGGCCCAGCTTTTCAATCAGTAAAATAAGTCTTAAGGAAACCCCATTCTCACATGTTATAGTGAAAATGCTACTTAATTATTCATACATCAGCTGTGTCACACACAACCCCACATTCAAACAACCACCCAATATGCCCTTTCAGCAAGTCTGTTCCCCTGGCAGTCCCAGCCCTCCCTTCCTGTTCTGCTTACTCTCTCCACAGCCAGCTTCTAGCACTGGGCTCCAGTCCTCTTCAGCAGCTACCTTCGTACCCAAACCAGCCCCTCTGCACCTACCCAAGATCCCAGCCTCCTTACCCAGCAATCTTAAAATATTTTGCTGTTAAGTCTGCTCCCCAAGTATCTCCTAGCCTCCCAACAGCCAAATTTTATGTCCTGTTCCATACCTGGGAACAGGAGAGCTGTGCCAATGAGAAAAAGGGATTTTCGGTAAAAGAAAGCAATTTACTTCAATTTTGGAAAGAACAGAACTACTTGAGGTGAAATTTTCCTTCTCTCCTATAAACACATGAGCACACACAAATACACGGAAGTCCTGTGAAAGGAAATAATGTTTCCCCCCAGTGAATTCAAATTATACTAGAAAGATTACACCTGGAAAATATATTAATAACTGAAATCATTCATCAAGAAAATCTGGGATACAAAGATGGGGGAGGGAGCTGGGCCTGGAAGCATAGAAAGTGTTTGGATTATCTGGGAAAGAGAAATGTTAGGTAAAATGAATAGGCGTGCTGCCGGTTCTGCCTGTGAGGTACAGAAACATATGTAAAATTGTCATAGAAAAACAGGTAGCTCCAGTGTTTGAATATTAGTAGCAAATGAATTAATATTTCCCAAGAACATGCTTAATGCTTTAGTTATAATTTGGAAACAAACACCCAGCAGGAGTATTTAGAATTGCAAATTGAGAACATACGTATCACTAAAATATTCTAAGTATAATAGCACTTTTTTCATTTAAGTTCTAATTGCATCAAAACCTATTTAATATTTATGAAATAAAGTGAAGCTTTTCCATCTTTTCCTTGTGTGCTATAGTACAACAAAACAGAGGAGTTTGCTGGTGCTATATTTGAGTGCTCTGAAGAAACTGGTCGTATTTGGTGCTACCTAATAAAGGAGTAACTGCACATACAGTACAAATAACAAGATAAGTATTATGTTGCCTTAATGCAAAAGTAAAAATCCATTTCTGACCATTTTCCGCATAAACCATTTGCCTAATGAAATTAGCCTTCCTTCCTCTTCACAGTACTGCTTTCTATTATCATGGCTGGATGGAAATAGCCTTTTCACGGACTCAAACCACTCACAATACCAGAATGTTCAAGCATACTGAAAAGCAAATGCAGTCATACAGCCAGCCTGATGTTGAAATAAGAAAAAAATCCCAACTGCTGTTCTGAGTGAAAGGTTCCACAACTGAATCTCATACACTAGGCAAAACTGTATTATTATCCTCATATGCTGAATTCAACAGGGATACTCAACATGCAGTTTGCTGCAAGTACCCACTGAAGGGCGAAAAAACAAGGCTTTAAAACATAAACAAGCTCAGGGGAAGCATTCCAGCACAAATTTATTCGCACAATCTCACTGATGGTACATGTATAACCATTTGGAAATCCCTGCACTAGCACGGAGGGTCTGCATTCTGACATTCTAGGCATCTACGATCTGAAAGCAATCATATTACAGCAATTTAACAGAGATTAATAAATGTGCTTGATACCAGTGTTAGTATCTGACATGTGCAAAAGTACACAGCTTTTCTCAAGCGTTTTTAGTGCATGTATTTTCTTTCTTAAATTTAAAATTAACAAACCTTCCCCGTCAGCTTTGAAAGATCATCTCCTCCCATTATCTGCATATCTTGCATAGACTGATCATTCTGAAAAACAGAAAGACCAAACTTTGAAATGGAGTATAACAATATAAAATACAAGTGTAAACACATTAACTTGTTTTAGAGCTTTCACAGTCTTGGTTACCAATATTTTCTCATGCTCATTAGTACTGGTGCACAACAAAACCGCACTCTTACTTGTTCCTGTGGCTTCTCTCATCTCCTGGTTGTACTTGAGCTGACATCAAGCTCCAGGCTTTCCTGAACTAGAAAAAGTTGCATCTTTCTTTTTAAAATAAATCATGTTTCCTTGCTTGCTATTTCTTAATGTGGCAAGTGTTGCATAACATACTTGTCCCTTTCACAAAAGGAGGACAGGAGCATTTCAACACTCAACCAAACACCTGTAAGCACATTCTTTTTTTGTAACAGTCTTTAGAAACACAGGCAAAATGTGCTTACATCTGTCGCTCACACAGAGAGCTCAGCTATTTTTTGAAGAAATTCACTCCATACTTTTTTGGGGGAAAAGAATTTGCAAACATTATCCCTTGTTATCAGGGACAGTTGCAGTGTGCCACCCCATCTCAAGAGTTTTGGTTTTGCTTTTCAACTAACAGATAAAATCATTGAGGTCAATTTCATAAAATAAAATACTGTTGTTCAGGTCAAGCTAAACACAACAGAATGGCATTCTTTGATTTTCATATTAGAAAAAGTATTTTTTTTCCACAAAATCAGTAGGCTTTTTTTTTTTTAATAATTTTTTTACAGACATTTCCAGTTGAAATTCTTCTGATGGAAAATTCTCAACCCCCTCTAAGTTTGAATTCGTTACCAACAGCATGCAAACTTAAGATCATATAAGGGAGACATAAGGAAGCCCTGCTTTCAAGGGAAGAAAAAAGAGGCCTTCAGGAAGGCAGCAAGTTAAAAAATAAACAGTCCTGGCCAGGCTATACAAACTTTCCAGAGAAAGCAAGAAAAAAGTTAGTTAATGTGAGGGTTTTGCCAAATTAATGCATGTGCTAATCTAATCTCCCTACTCATAGGAAGACAACATTAGTCCAATTTTCATAATAGCTGCAGTACCACAACATGGCAGTGTAGTTTACTAGTAATATCAGGAAGCTTTATCATTACAAACAACTGGTAAAAATGCAATACTTGAATACTTCTTTTCTTCATAAACCCAGTGCTCTGAAGTCACATATTTTTCCTCAAGTAAATAACAGGACAGCAGGACTTACAGAGTAGGTGAGGATACACTGGGCTAAGTGGTTTTTAGCTCTTTTTCCCCTCAGAAAGCACCAAAGCATCATCAGCATAGGAGGCACATGTATGCCTGCCATGTGGCACGGTTACACCTGCATGCCTATGCAGATGGGAATTGCATCTGCCCATGTTCACAGCCCATGTGGCAGAAGTGCAGGGACTTCCATGGCACGTTTGCAGCTATGCAAAGGTGTCAGATCATACATAAGCGATCTGACAACCCCAGGAACTATTCGTTGTCCCCATGGGAATGGATTGTCTAAATTAATACAGTCTTCCCCAGTACCTGTAAAAGTAAAGGTTGCAGAACTGCCCTGATGACAATTTCTCCAGGTCTGCATACTGCAGACCTACCAAAAGGCTCCCCTTTCAGACTCCACTCCCCCATAAACTCTCACACCACAGCTTTGTAAGAGGTCCTTAGTCATCATTGCCTTAACAGATGGTTTTTAGACCTGCCTTCACCTTTTCTGCACCGGATCTAGGAGCTTTAGGTCCTTTTCATGTTGCTCTGATTTGTTTCCTGGGAAACAGAGCTACAGCAAGAATGAAGGTTACATCCCATATGTTTTCTAATATAAGTTTCAACATTTCTCTTATTTTTGTAAAGAAAAACATTAAAAAAATCCCAAACAACAAATAAAAACCAAAGAAACCAACAGACATCCTCAGAAAATTATTTTGAAACTAAATAAAAAGTGGAGATAGAGAGGATTTTAAGTTGAGGCTTAAAAGCCTAAGCCTTTTGTTGTAGAGCAAGATGGGTCACTCTGAAAAGTCAGGGACATGTTCAGGTCAAGACTGTTATAAGACTATAAAAAGCAGATAGTTTCTAATGTCTACCACAGCATGTGTAACCAAGGCACTGACAAAATATTTTTTCATTTCCAAATAAGAAAGTCTGGAATTTCATTAACAACAAACACACAAGAATTACTGAAGAGGCAGTTTGCCCTTAGTTGCTAGCTGAAAAAGAGAGGGGAAAAGAAAATTGTAACAGTGAGATGCAATGATTAATGAATTTATTTTCAACTAAAAAAAAAAAATCTCTTTCAGCAGTCTTCACAGCAGCACTGTTTCCTTTGCATTTGGTATTTCTGGCTCCAGCTGAAAGGAAGATGCTGAAATAGCATCTTCATTGCTGGCAAGCAGTTAAGCAAACACAAAAGCCATTGAGAGCTGGGGATCACAGCATCCTGTCAATTGTGCATTCACATGTTGGCTGTTGTGACACCACTGCTCACAATTATGAAAATCCTTGTGTTCTGACTGAGGAACGATTGCTGTCAAAGGACAGGGCTGAGTATTCACTGCCTAAAAACCGCATAGGAAAATGCAGCTCAGAGACTTCCTGGCAAGGTGCTTTCAAGAAATGTAAAGAAATAATTTGCATCATGCAGTAGAGCAATTCTCTTGGCGGGGGGGGGGGGGAATCACGTCATTGGTTTTAATGACATTTTTATCTATCTATTCATTCATGAATTAACTCATATTGTAAAATACATACCTGCAAACAGCAAGACTCAATACCACGATGTCACATTACTGTAACCATACGGTTCGTATAGATAATGTGCATGTTGTGGTTGCCATAGGAACCTCTCAATGCTTTTTTCTGAGTTCTCAGCTTATAAATCTCAAGATAACACTGCACTAAATGTTAAGTATAAGGTATGGTAAATGTTAGGAAAGAAAAAAATCTGTTTCATTCAGTACCAATTCCTGTCAGTTCAGAACTGTTTGTTTCATCTTCATGGTCTCAGGTCATTCAGAGCTTCTTTGTTCACTTTAGGTGTTGTCCCCTACCTTGACAAAATTTATATGATTGGGTCTCCTTTAAGGTTCACTTTCTATCACCAAAGCTCTTCAGTACTTGCTTTCTAACCCTAGCTAATCCATAAATTCTATCAATACAATTTTTGTGCTTAAATGCTTGACACTAATGTCCCATATAGAGACATACCAAAATCACACTATGTTTTGGTTAATGCAGCACAAAAGTTATTGCAGCTGTTTCTAACAAGACACGATGCATTGTGCTGCATCCCTACACTGCATTCCAAGCTAAATTTAATACTGTTTTTTCCCTTGTGTTTAATAGATCTGCATTTTCCAGCATAAATCTCAATTGTTTTAACTTGCTGTTATGCTTTTTCACCTGTTCATTAGTATTATAATTTTATTTCATTCAGACCTTGTCAATATACACCTTCAGATCTGATGAATACTTGATGAATGAAAGCACGAATGTTCCTATTTCCACCTCCCTTTTTCATGACATGCAAGATAAAACTTTTACTTTCTATGTTGATTGGAAATATAGATATTTAAATTCCATCTATACTAAGTAATGTCTTTTTAACTGGGTGGGGCACAGGATTATTACATCTCTTTTACATTTCCTGAGATCAGCACTTGGACATAGTTCAAGTTATAAGTGAAATGAGTTGGGTGGTCTCAGGAAAATTTATTATATACAGCACTGCTCATCTGAAAATTGCACCAAACTGTGAACATCTGTTACTCTTCTAAGGAAATAGAATCTGGGCTACACTAATACTGGGCTCAGGGAAACAAAGATTCTTTAATCATGGCAAAAAAAGTAGCTCTAACACAACAAATTGAATGCATAACTGAATCATGAAATATGGACACCAAGTCATCATCACACATCTAGTTACTATAGTCTGCAGAGTTCATGTGGAATTTCTTTGAAAAACGTATGACTGCCTTTTTCTCCTAAAATACATTGTGGAAACTCTTAACAAAGACAGATGTGACCATCAGGCCTCTTCTACTTTGCTTTCTACCCCTGTATCAGCAGGTGTGTCAACCTGAGGACTTCTGCGAGGGCAGCTCTCTCGCTTCACACCACCATCCCATCTCCTATAACTGAGGTTTCCAGGAAGGTTTTGACCAAAAAGAAGTGACTGACAGACTATCACTTTTGGTTGCCCCTCAGAACCTCAAGCTGTTGAATATAGAGCATCTCCAAGGCTTCCCTTATCCCTCCCTAATGGCTAAGTGAAATGGTTAGGACAGGATTACTGCCTGTCAGGTTTCTGAGTTCTACCCACAATTGGCAGTTTGAAAAGCAGCAGACAAACACAATTTCACCAATAGGTTTGGTGCAACATGTCCACTAAAGCAGAGCAGCGTTCAACCTCCACATTCATTCTGGCCTCATTTTTTATTCTTCATTAAGACTGTCATTAACTGCACATGATCTTTGCTGCTTCTATTCACATAGGGTGACCCATGACTTTGAAACAGCTTCATTAAAGGCAGGATTACCTTGTTCCTAATTTAGGTATCTGAAAGTTAAGACATCTAAATCTGTGCTCCCTTCATAATCGATGGAGAATGCAAGACAGATCACATAAATCACCTACTTCACCATATCGGAAATCTACAGCAAATAACTTACACCTACACATCTAACTGTGAGAAATCTGAAGTTAGATGAGATAAATCCCAGTTTAAGAGATGAGATCAGTATTTTCTTCCTGAAAACATCACTAAGCACTCAGAAAGAGGTTACTTTCAATTGCATTTACCACAGGCACATAAGAAGCAACATCCTGAACTATCCACTCAGGCTCTGTCTCACACAAACATTTAACACAATTCTCTTTGGTATCACTCCAGGATAATTTGCTTGCATGTTTACCCACAGGATTCATTTTAATCTAGGTGAAATATAATTGAGGAGAGATTTCAAAAGATACAACCATTCTAATATTTCTTCCAACTTGTGTCACAAAAAAAAAAGAAAAGTAAAATAATAGAAACCAGTCTTCACAGATTTTCTACAAAAACATTACACTGGATGATTAATAGAGCTCTAAACTCTAACCATCTTGGAGCAGAAATATAATTTACCTATAGGGTTTACCCACTGAACAATGAAAATAATTGGATTTCATGGTGTGGTGTTCATGATCATGAAGAATGGAGTCTCAACAAACCTCAATTAAACAACAATTTATATTTGAGACTGGAGGAAGGATACCAACTGAGTAGTTGCTACCGTTACAGTAACTTCAAAGGTGACCTGAACAGCTACATTTCGAATGGCAATGAGGGAACAAGACGGATGGCATTAAAGCCAAAGGGGAGAAGACATTTACCATGTTAATGAATGCTAAGTATTTGAACATAATTCTTGGTACTTCATACAGTAAAGAAAAGCTGAGACTTTGAACCATCACATGGACACAACTGAGTTATGAAATGGATATGTATTTTCAGAGAAATGGCTGCCATACACTGCTGCAACAGTAAGTGAAAATGACAGAAAACCCAAGCAGCAGTGTACACTCTGGCATACAAATTAACTACAGGTACGTTTTTCAGTGAAGGAAAAAGATAATGCTCAGATGAAAACAGAGCAGATATGGAAAGAAATTACTTTCCAGGTAATATCTTTCAAAAATGAAACCACAGAAGCAATATCTCTCACTTCAAAATAGAAAATTATTACTTTTATGTGACTTAGATGCAGCAAACTCATTCATAATTTAACCAAGCTTTCTGCACTTAAAAAAAAACATTGCAACAATTAACTGCAGGTCTTGGCAGAGTTCAGACAGATGTATCTGCAATTATAAAGACTTCTGCTTTGAAATGGTATACTGTTCAATAGTTATGATATCTTTTGTTACATGACCAGGTGGATGGTTTAAGGTGTTCCTGCCCATGGCAGGGGGGTTGGAACTAGATGATCTTTTAGGTGCCTTCCAACCCAAACCACTCTATGATTCTACAACCCTGCTTTACCATCTCAGTCAGGAACATAGTAATTAAAATGAAAATTTTGATGTTCCAGTTTGGATGCTGACACCCTGGTATGAAATTTAATTGCTTTGCACCCTGCCTCCTGAGAAGTACTCAATATATGAGTATGTTGGTCAGAGTAATTGTCCTTATGGCATCTACATCATCTGTTAATGTATTCTGACTTCTAGGTGAAGTCAAATAGATATCTAAAGTATAGGCTATGAAATTAGTTTAGCAGCAGCAGTAATAAGAACATTGGTGGAGTGGTAATACATATGATGCTTTACTTACAAGCAACATACACTTGAACTGACACCATTTTGCGTTTCTTCTCTAAAGAGCTAAGAACAAAGAACCTCAAGAGTGTAGGTCAGAACAAGGACTGTCGCAATTTCGCTGTCAGGCAGCCAGGACTCTCCAGGCTTAAGTAGCAACATTCAGCAGACAACTAGTTAAGTACTGTTAAGCTGGAGACTTGTGCAAAGGAATGAGAATGACATGAATCGCTTCCCAGCGAAGACTGGAAAGCATGCCTTCCCTTCCCAGAATCAAATGTATACCAAAGGGCAGACTGCAACTTCCAGGGCACACCCATATTCAAAATAATCCCATGCCAGGTCACTGATATATTTGTAAGAGGTGCTTTGAATACCTTGCAAATAAGCCAACAGTGCTGAACCAACTGGAAATAAAACACATCACACACCCATTGTCAGAACTTCACCTATCCCGCAGGGAAAGTAAAGGTACATTGCACTGAAGGACTGACAGTTTTCTGAATCTCTGTTAGCTTTAAAGCTGCCTTCCTGAGCTGCTTGGTAACCTCACCACTGACTGCTGCACTGAGATCTGCCTTACTGCTATTGCCAGGCTAACCTGCTACAGTAAATTTTAAACTGGTGTAGGTATATCTATTAGAGCTCTTGTTACTACAAGTGTAAGACATACTTTACTTCTCTATGGTCAGAACTACAACATCATTTGAAGATATCTTTAAGTTTTTAATCTTTTTCTTATTTGTTGTTATTCCTTAACTAAAAGCTCCATCACACAGGCTTGGAAGTGCTTCAAATTCAGGCTAGTCTATCCAGTTCCAGGGAAGGCCAGAGTTCTACAATAAGGAAGTTGGCTTTGGACAGAGAAAGACAAACAGCAAACTTACTGACAGCAAGGTACTCCTTATCAGCTGACCTGTGGTAACACCTGCGTATGTTTCTTCCCTGCTGTAAAGGCAAGGCAGAGCACTCAGCTATCTCTCAGGGCAACAGTAAGTTATTAAACTTAATAAATGGAATTGTTTACAATTATCTGTTCACACATTCACTAATTTTTTGTGTGCTGGGACTCCTGTATGCCCTCTCTGTACTTAATCCAAAGAAGGTAAGGTATCTTGAAATAGATGCTAGAAAATTCATCCCTTATAGGAGTTGCTTCCATGGAGATTCTCTGGTATCTAGTGAAGTATAAACTGCCACTGAAGCTCTTCCCTTCCCAGTCAAAGTATCTGGAACTGATCTCTCGTGTGTGCTCTCCAACATCAACAAAGGTGAACTCAATGCAATGTTAACGCTGTTAAAACAGGTTAATATAGATTATAACTGCAACTAAGGACATATTTGCGAGGGGCAAATATTACAAGCTGTAAATGCTTTACAAACTTTTATTTTGCTGAAGTATGTGTTCAACACTGTCTTTCCACCTATTAATAAGTTCTGTAGATACAGAGAATAAAGATACTTCACGTATTTTCAAACAAAAAAAATTTTCTAAACCCATGACTACTTATATGGTCTGGAGTTTTACTGCTGGTAAAACTTTGCTTAAAAGCTCTAAACAGAGAATGATTTCAGCTTTATCGGCAGAAACATGAAATAAGTCTGCAGGAAAAAGCCCAAACTGTTGTAAATCAAAGCAGAATTTAGACCAGTTAAGTTGGCTAATAAGGATTATAGGCAATAAATTATTCCATCCTTTCCTTTCTGGTTTAGCAATTACATTTTGTGTATTTGCTTGGTATTGATTCAATAGGTTATTTTGTTTAAGGATGAGGCAGCAAGATTGCAGCACCACATATAACCATATGGCACAAATAGTGCCCATACACTTAAAAAGATCAGCAAGAACTGAAATCAAAAACATGTGATAGAGAATGTTTTCAATCATATATAAATCACAAACAAAATATGTCCTCAAAACTTGGGTTAGTTTCCACAGAGTGTAATCTGAGGTTTCCTTGTACTCTAACGTCTTTTTTATTCTGTAAAATAATATTTAAAACATAGCAATAAGACCTGAATATGTTCCAGGATGAGAAAAGGTACTCACAAGTTTGTAGCGCTGTTCAGTCATGTGAGGTGAGGTTCAGACCACATATTTTGTCTCCAGAAATGGGAGGCAAATAAAAGTTAAAACTTAGGGGCAAAAGAACAAATTTGTAAGTGTACTCTCCAGAACTGCCATAATCTTACTCAGGTACTCATTCTGGACTACCGCCTTTTGCGGTAGTAATGTTATATAAGCCCATACTCTTGGAATAGGAGACTTGGGTTTCTTTTCTCCCTCAGCTCTCAGAAGACTACCATAAACTAAAGAGAGTAGGGAAAATCTTTCTTCTGTTTCTCTGCTCTGGCAATGCAAAAATCATAAAGGACATCAAGCATGCTGTGTCCAGTTCTCCTGGACTCAGCTAGGAAAAGGTTAATTTGGGTTCAAGTCCACATTAACTGGAATATCTGTCTTTTACTCTATTATTGTTTAGAATTAAATGCATGGACATTACACCAGTGGAACTAGAAGCTGTGTTTTCCAGCATTGACAGAAGGTCTCAGCACGTTAGTCGGAACACTACTAGATCTGTATGTACCATCTTTCCCCATTTTTAAAATTGTATTGTGAAGTAGCGAACAAAAGTAAATGCCCATTGTGAAATATCGTACAGTGAAATTTGTAGCTCCATATTAAAAACCCTGTCCCTTGAGGGGTTCTGCAAGCACAAGAGAAAACAACTTTCTCTAGACTAAGCACAAAGTACTAACCTTCTGACCCTCACTATCAGCAGTTCCCAGGATCTGGTGATAAAAGGAAGGTAGGAGAAGAATCTTCAAATTTGTGAAATAGCCACAGGCTGAGAAAACAGATAGATAGGTGTAAGCAAATTCACAAAAGATGAGACTGATATAAACCTCAAATGCTTAGTCCCTTCCAGCAATTTGGATTCTAGTGTATCACTGACTCACAGCTCAGTAGCACTCTCTTTTATACTACTATGATTAGTCCCTTGGCTAATGACAAGTAGGAAACTTTTGACAACACATGTACCCTTCTGAGTTTTCTTGCAAGGTTATTTTATTCTTCTCTATTTAAATATTCTAACTTCTGTCTAGCAAATGAGGTGGGAAAATAATTTTGTATTCGTCACACAGATAAGCCCTGCAATAATAGAGTACTTCTTGTTACTGCTGTATTCCTTTAAAGTAACCTCTTTGGTTTATGCCTTACAGCACCCCTGGGGTGTGGCACTGCATGAACATCGCACATGCTATGATCTGTTTTCAGAAACAGCAGTTAAGATGCCAGTTAAAGAGAGTCATAGAATTCCTTGGGAAAATTAGAACCCTCCAGCTTATTTTAATTAATTTTGCACCATTTCAGATCTTAATATAAAAAACCACATGCTAAATGGTGTTATTAGCACCCAAATAAGTAATCAAGGTGATATTTTTTCCAATGCATAAACATGTCATGGTACTTTCAAACTCATCAGATCTTCTTTGTGCAACAGGATTAACAACCATTATTTTCTGGGCCTTTCTGATACCGAAGAGCCTATCTCCTTAATCACTGTAAAACTCTGGGAAGCAGATTTGAAAACACAGACTAGTCTCTCCTAACGATGACATACAGTATTGCTGCAAATGTCCTAACTTAGTAGTAGCTTGCTGTATTTTTGGTGGAATATGTAACAAAATACTAAGACCAAACTTCCGTTTCTTAGACTTTTTAACAAGCCGCTGCTTTACAACAAATACTGTATCCAGGGGAACTTAAGAATCGAATTCTTTGAAGAGATGACCTCTTGAAGGCTTTTAATGAAATCACTTGATGCTTTGAATCTGTTCTGAAACTGACCAATTTTAAAAACATTCATGGTCTCAAATGCTATGATGTTCCAGAAACCTGGATTGCTTGAAAATGACAAAGATTTAAACTCACGAAGGAAAAAAAGAAAACACAAAACAACCCAACAAACACCCCCACCCCGTATTAAAAAAAAGAAAAATGAACTTCAGATCTAAAACTCCATTTAGCTATAGTAGCTGTACCCTCTGCAACATACTGTAATCTGAAACATTTCAAATTGGAAAACATTTTTCCAAAGAAAACATTACAGCTTGTTAGAAAAATGCGACCCTTGGGGAGACAAATTTCTCCAGAAAGATTAGAAAATACCTCTTGTGGAGTTTGCATTAGATCGGAAGTCCAGAATAACAGAGTACCAACCCACAACACAGCAAAACCATAAAATGTTTTCGGTTAGAGAAAGGAATTCTACAGCTAAAAATCATAAATCAGTATAAAGGAAGGTAATACCTAAGCAGGGAACAACAGATAAAAACGAAAAGTATTTTGACAAGGCAAGTAATTACTTGCTTTAATATGCCCCATAAATGCCTTAAACCAATATTCTGATACTGCTGGCGAGCTGTAGCAGACTTCAGCATCACTCTGCCTTCATTGCCACATCTGTTCTCATTCTGTCCCCATGACAATCAGGCCGCTTCCTACTCAGTTCTCCCCCGGCTAAGCTGTTTGGTTCCCCCAAATCTTTTATACATGAGTCACTGAAACACTTACTCATACTTACAAAAAATCACTAAGAATTCAGATGGTGCTAACATATTTAAGTGGTGTGTAGGTGTGTTATCTGATGCATACAGTTACATAGATCATCCCTCTATGAGTAAGTTTTACATTACAGATAAACTTGATAAACTGACTCTATGATCGGCTTATTATGACCTTTCCTGAACTATGCCCACAGATTAACACCTACTTGTATTATTAGTAACACTTCAAGCCCCCAAGCAGTGTCCAACAGGAAAATACTGTGTGTTTTAATTAAAACAACTTAAATTAGAAACACCTTCTTCTTTCTTACACTCAAGACAGCCTTGAGCAAGTGATGAATTTAAGCTCTGATATCTCATAGCTCTGCCATCGCATCAAACAGAAGCTGTAGATGCCTAGAAAGGAAAGCATGTCTCAAGACCTGAGAAGTTTCACGACACAATTTTAAGGTTACATTTTATTACATTTAGTACAGCCTTCTTCAGTTTGCCTTAGAACATTATGAAAAGTAGGTTAGTTCACAGAAATAATAAGGGTTTGAAATACCCATGCTCCCTCTGATATCTCTGCGCAGCATCTCTCAGATAAAGAAGTGGGGAGTCTGAGGCTTGCACACTTGGTAACAAGGATCCCTGGACTATAAGCAGACTTCTTTTTCCAGCAAGAGTTGTGCTAACTGAAGAAGCTACTGCCCTGGCAGGGGCTACTGGTAAGCTGAGATGCATGTGTGCATCTGGGTCAGTAAAAATGAATACAGCAAGCTGGAGTTGTTGAAATAGAAAATCTCTGCTAACTGGTCTCATCTGGGCTGAGACAGGTTAGGAAATGCTCAGAAGCAGCTGAGCTGGCCAGTGTGACTGGCCAGAGGGCACTGCAGTTGCTAAGGAATGAACTGGAGACTGTCATTGTTTCAGCCAGTGCAAATACAATAAGAGACCCAATTCCCAAATATCTGTACCTGATATTCAGATGAATCTTGCAGGAGAGTTTATTCTACAATTGCCTGAATGGTGCTGTTAATATTTAATAACACCAGCCACAATTTAACCAATGAGACTGCTGTTCTTCTCATTACAGTTTTGTAAATGTCTTTAAAAAAGTCATCATCTAGTTGCAAGAATAAGCTTTTGGGACAACTTCCCCTACTGACACATTTTCAACTATTTCTCTGAAAAGCTTTAGTGTCTCTAAGGCTGACATTTTGCAGTAAGATGCTGCTGCCTGTATAAGTGTTTTTTGTTTCTTTCATGAAAAATATCCTATTTTTAAAGAAGTCTTAACACTTGGAAAATGAACATTTGCACACAATTGTAGTATCTCCAAACAGTCTATCCACACAAAATGCGATCTGCTTCCAATGCTTCTCACCTTTTTAATCATCTCAGGCCTTATTAAGCTTCAGCAAATAACTGAAGCATCAGAAATACAGAGACAGCATCAGTGCCTGCTTATGACTTGTACCTTTGGCTTGCAACTGTGAAGAAACTTTTACTCATTTTAGCAGGTATGATCATTCCACAGAGGTTTCACTCAAGAAGACTCTACTACATCAGGATGCAAATGCCATTTTATCCACTCACAGTCATGGAAAAGTACACAGAGATAAAATCCCTTTTGCAATTCTAGGAGTACATTTCTAGTCCCGCATCTTTATCGTGCCTGTAAGATACCTGTTTGGCAGCACTGCCTGCAATCACTAGAAGATATTTCTCAGAAGAGCACTAAGGTCACTTTAATGTCTATATCCTTGACACTGATAACTTCTGTGACTAAATTAATGTATTTTTGTGGCAAATTAGCTTCAAAATGTATATCATTCTGCAAAATTCTCTGTATAGGTGTTCACTGTCTACAGTGCTAACTACAAACCATACATCTGAAAAAGCTTAAAAAGCATATTTCAGTTTTGGAACACCTAGTACACACACAACCTCTCTCTAAATTAAAGAAACAAGCTGCATTTTGCCTACACCAAAGATACTTATTTGCATGTCAAATTGATAATTCACAGATAATTGGGAGTTCAAGCCTGTGAAATTATTGCAGAATTCCGCCTTAAAGTTGATAGGAATTCATTCTACCAGATAGGCTCCAATTTGTAGTTCTTTCAAGGCTACTCAGCATCTAGCAGACATGACATGGTCATCGGCTGCACTGTGTACATGGAGCAAAATACAGGGAACTCACAACCTGCCCAAGAGAAAATGTATTAAGTGCAAAAGCAAATGTGGATTCTCTTTCATCTCAGGACACGCATTTTTCTCAAGAGACCATAAGCTGTGTCTTCAAGACAGACAGGCATAGAGACAAACAATCATTGCAGACACTGCTGTAGAGCCTGGGTATAGGTATGAATCATTACCTGCAAGCAACACAGTTGTTTCTTTAGTGTTGTTAAATGAATAAAATAATTTTGAAGTTACTTGCTTTTTGGGGTCAGGGTTACAACATACTGTTTTCAGATGTAAAGTTCACACTGACCTTAAAAATACAAGTTCCTTAGAGGGAACTTCTACTGAAAAAGAACAGATTATTATGCAAAGCAGGAATGTATATTTTACACTGTTCTCTACCCTGATAACAGTCTGATGTCTCATGCTGTTGTGGGTTTTTTTTTAAGATGTAAGTATTCAGTAATGGTGTATGAGAAATAAAGCTACATGGCAGAAAAATAAATTATTTTACTAAATTTACCAACTGGCTTTCAACTTACTCATTATAAAATCCCTCTGTTTCCTTACTCCTACAGTAGCAAAACTGTTTACTGAGATAGCTTCATACAGCAAAACCATGCAGATTTCTACTAAACAATGCTTGTTTTGTTACTTGTTTTCAGAATTTTGCAGCACTAATGGTCCTGTTTATGCAAAGATTAATAACTAACAGTTGTAATTATATTTCAAACAACTGGAGGCTGAAGAGGAAACAGATCATATCAATGGATTTGCTTGTGAGCAGAGTTCAATGCAATCATTGTGCATGGATTACAATTCAGTGGTCACTTTTTTTATTAGTTATGTCCTGAAAACCATAAATAATGTACTAATTTTAAAGAATTGCATTAATTGACTCAATCCACGTAATTCTCCAGAAGTTTCCTCCAAGTGACTAGCAATCAACATTCCTTTGAAGTTCATTCATATTTTTTCAGGATGATTTTCAACAATGCCTTCTTGACATCAGAAAATGAAAAACACACGTCTAGAATACATAATTCAGATACTATGTGGAAAACAGATCAATATTCTGTAATGGCCTGTGATCAAGATGGAATTAAGAACTATGATATAATCTTATTATCAGCAATTCATCTACTATCCTCTTCCAGAATTGTGTTGCACAATTTCATAGAATAATTTGGGTTGGAAGGGACCTTTAAAAGTCATCTAGTCCAACCCCCCCTGTATTGAGCAGAACTAGATCAGGTTGTTAAGAGTCCCTTCCAACCTGACCTTGAATGTTTCTAGGGATAGGGCATGTACCACCTCTCCAGGCAACCCATGTCAGTGTTTCACCATTCGCATTGTAAAACATTTCTTCCTTATGTCTATTCTAAATTTCCCTTCTTTCAGTTTAAAACCATTACTCCATGTCTTATCACTACAAACACTGGTAAAAACTCTGTCTCCATCTTATAAGCCCCTTTTAAGTACAGAAAGGCCACAATAAAGTCTCTCTGGAGCCTTATCTTCTCTAGGCTGAACAACCCCAACTGTCTCAGCCTTTCCACAGGAGAGGTATTCCAACCCTCTGATCATTTCTGTGGCCCTCTTCTGGACCGACTCAAACAAGTTCATGTCTTTCCTATGCTGACAACTCCAGAGTTGGATGCAGTACTCCAGGTAGGATCTCCAAGCTACTAAGAATAACAGCATTTATTATAACAGTGTTATTTCAAAATAAAATTTCAGATATTACTGGTCTTGTCACTTTAGTCCACACAGGAATAACCAAAGAAATCACAAGAGTCTTGAGCAAAAGTATCAGTCTCACTACTAGTTTAGCTTTCCATGGTTTTCAGTGGAAAAAAAAAAACAAAACTATGTCACCAAGATGCGCTTGCTTTTCCCCAAAATATTAGGTTCACTAACATACTTATAGTAATTAATAAAATTAAATAGACATCTATGGAAAATGATATGAGAATACTAAATGTTTCACATGAACAGTAGATTCTGCAATGCATGTAGAAAGTACACTGGGGTGTGCTTTCCTTTCCTCCCCCAGCCCCTGCCACCAGTTTCAACAACTCTTAGCATGAGTCTTTCAATTTTTAGCTTCCATTATCTGTCCACTAAAGAAGTCTTAATTCCCATTCACTTTCCCTTCTATTGACACACTGCTGAGAGCTTGTCAAGAAAGTCTATAGACTCTGCATACTTCCTCTACTTTTCCAATACTCTGTATACTTTCTCTACTTAATTTTTCCAATTCAATTTCAAAATTGAGCTCTGGTTTAAAGATCATATTTGCATCACACATGCAACAGGATTAGGCGATACTGTTGTATCTATTACTAGGGAATTAGATTTGATGAGCCAGAACATACTCTTCTGTGTCAGTCTCTATTTCAACCTTTATCAGCATGTCCTAGATTGTCTCTTCAAAACTGAACAAAGAGAAACTCTAATTATTGTTTGTGAACGCTCTTCAGCTATGGTTCTCATGCTACATTTTTTTACTAAACCACCGCATTCAGCCCTTCTCTTCATGATATCGATGTCCTTGTATTCTTTTGTTCAGTCTTTGAGGTTTATCCTCAAACATTCTTTCTTATCTAGTCCTACCCCTTAACTTGTAAACACCCTAGTAAAACACATTCCTGCTTTCTTTGTTGTACTTCCTTCTGTATTCTTTCTTATTAGTTCTTTAATCTGCTAAAGTTATCAATATCCCAAACATACTAAAAAATTTCTGGATCCATGTTTCTTACCTCTCCTGTTGGTGTTATAGTCTCCTTATATGACATTTCCAAGCCTAAATTCTTCCTCCATTACTTTTCATCCTTGAATTCAACCCAGCATGTTTCTGAAAATAATTTTGAATTCTTCTATCAACCTGAAACTCTCAACTCTTTTCAACATCAGAGCTCTGATGGAGGAGCAATCACTCAGGAAAATTCTGGTATAGTGAAAATTGAATATATTAAATTTTATTAATCCAGTTTTAAACTCAAAACTCTGCAGTCAGTTCCACTGTTGCTAACTGCCAAATTTTATCAGCTCTTATGTCAGTGTTTCCAGAATACATTGTCTTCTACCAAAACCTGACATTCAGCTTTCCACACCTGCATCATATTTCACGTGAGGACTATTCTAGTACTTCTGTGTCTACCCACTGTACTTATTGCCTCACTACTCTTCAGTTTGTTCAGAAAAGTGTATGTTTTCTGTTCTCTGCCTCTTAAAACTCAGAGCTGCTGCTTCTCATTCAAATTTCCATCATTAGACTTTATTTTTGTCTTCATCTACTTCCTGACTCTTACCTTTAAGTCTATATGGTACTTCCATATGCTTATTTCTGAAATCACATATTATGACTCTCATGATGGTGCTTTCTTTTAACTTGCCTGCTGTGCTAGAAGCCTGTAAAATCACCATACAGCCTCTAATCAAATCCCCACCTAAACAATCTCCTTATTTTGAACTCGTGTAAATACACAAAATTAAAATGAGAACAAGTGTATTGTATCACCTGTAAGTTTACAAGAAACAGCATTCTCCAAAAGTCATGTTTTATGGAGGAAAACTATCCACCTTTCTTCTAGTCATGATTCTTTCCCATTGCAGTTATTTTTATTACCATTCTTACTGATTAAGAAGCCTTAAAAATCTGAGTTACAAAATGTTATCATGTGTTTCTTTGTAAATTGTCTATTTCTCTATTTACTGATACAAACTTTGCTTACAATTAAGCATACTGAATTTTTTCTCAACCTACACCTGGGCCTGTAAGTTCCTGTTCACAGGTGTAAACTTCTTAACTTTCTCTACTGAATCATTTTAGCATTCTAGTGAAAAAACGAAAAAAAACCCAAACCAAACAGACCCCCCAAAACCCTCCAAACCCAAACCCCAAACTAAAGAAATGGAAAAATGCAGCTCTGTTTCTAGAGGAAACAAAAATATGCTTTCAGACAGGGCTGCACCTCCAGTTGCAGCTGCAGAAACTCTATTGAAGGTCTAGGAACTAATACTGATATCTGAAGAATATAAACATTCTAGCAGAATATAAACATTATGTACAGTACAACCACATTATTTTTAGGCTGTGATTTCCTAAGTTGGATACCACTTTGTTTCCTCTAAAAGTAATAATCTAATGGTGTTTTCCCATATTACCTGTATACTACATTCAATAATCCGATGTGCCAATTTAAGATAATGAAACAAGACACCACTTATAAAACAGAGGAAAGTGTGACCAGGCTTATGCATATATGTCAAACTTCTCAAGCCAGATAAAACCATCCTGACTACAGAAGTACAAGCAACCACTCACCTCATTAGTATCTTAAGAATCTATATGTACTATGCTTTTTTTAAATAAATTAACTTTTATGAAGAAGTCTAAAAACCAACTTACATGCCCAACTTTCAGCTACACAATATGAAAGCAGATCTTAACATATTAATTACAGTTCTTAATTCAGGAATATGATGACAGGTTTGAAAAACAAAAAGTCATGTAAAGCTGGTCAGATTTGCCATCTCCTTTTCTGTAGTCACGTCTGTATGCCAGACATCAAAGTACAACATTTTCCACTGATACTTTGCAGTTAAGATATACATTCACTGATGCCAAGATCTGACTTTGGGTCACAGTTACCACTCATTTTTGCTACACAATTAAACCAAGAAATCCCACTTTCAATTACAACCTTTAAAAATCAACTAACCTTTCTGTATTGAAGTTGAAATGCAACAATTCAAAAATCCCATGAGTTTGAGCTGAAATTAGTTGTTGGATTTAAACAGCTGGAGGGGGGAAGGGAGACATATCTGAAGGAAGTATATTGAGAGCAGCAGGACTCCCTTTAGGAGAGAAACAGAGAACAGTTAGTAAAAGTAAGTGGGATAAATAATATGAGAAGAGCAGTCTATTAAACTAAAAAGGGATAGAAGGAAAGAGCAGTAATAAGTCTTCACAGGAAATGGAACAGAAAAGGCAAAAAGAAGCTAAGAAGTGGAACTGGTGATGGTCCAAGATTCCCTGTGTAAGTATTACCTCTAAGACCGTAGTTATTTGCCTCTAATAAAAGTGTAAAACAATGTGAAAAGTATATTCACAGAATAAAGTGACATGGGGGGTTTGGGAGTCTCATATAAGGTTAGGATAGAGTCACTCAGACTACAACAGCAAGTTCCTCAAGTGTTCTGACCACAGCTATGTTGACAGGGGTACTTTCTCTAAAACCTGGATAGGACACAACAATAACTCAAATACAAAGGACGGCAGGTAGCGGTGCTGGTACTTTAATCAGCATTACACTTGTGCATATCTCATGGAACAAATCTACCAGTACCAATGTCATTCCAAATTTATATTGACTGCTGTGTCATCTAGCTTCTCAAGACCAGGCAGCTGTCAAGCACTGTTCCAAGCACTCCATCAAGCACAGCTTCATGCTCTAAACACATGAGACCTGTTTGGAAGCGCTTATAAGAAAAAAATTATTTATTTTCTAAAAACTAGATGCAAGCACTAGTTCTAGGGAAGGTGCTACCTTCCTACTAAAACATGAGGCTAAGACCCAAAATATGCACAGCCACTAGAAGCTATCTAGGACTTAGTCTTGATAATGATATCCTTGCATAACAAAATTTGTATTGCAGTTTCTGCTTGATATAGCATGCTTTTATTTGATTTCCTAAGCAATGATGTGAAAATTTACAAACTTTTATGGTATGCATCTCCTGCCACTCACTGGTTATGGGATAGTATGGGTAATAACAGTTGACTTGTCACCAAGGAAAGAAATTTTAGAACCAGGGTATCTGCATGCTGGGTAAGAGATATCACAATAGGAAAAGCAGGTTTATTACCTATATGCCAAATACAATATAAAAAAATGTTTAAGTAATTCCAGTATTCATCAATCAGTATTACTGAAATGCTGTCATTGTTACACAGAAAAAAATAAAAAAAAAGAAAAAGATTGTATAATTTCCATGTGCTTTTATGTGAGGCAAACATTGTATTTTATTTTATTTATTAGTTCTGTAATACTGCCAAATAGCTAGAAATTGTTTAATATTAGTATTGCATATGTCCTTCCTAGAGCTGACTAATTCTTGAAAGAGAGGCCCCAGTACCAAATCCTAACCAAATGGCTACAAATGTTTCTCATCCACTTTTCTTCCATGATAGAAAAAGATCAGACTGGATTTGTGAAAGTTAGGAAAAGTTTATGGTTACTGGGGTCAGAGCAAAATGCCAACCGACCAACCATATAAACAAACAAACTCTGTCTGTGGAAAGGACATAGAGTTATTGTGAGAACTACTGGACTCAGCAAGTTGCACTGGGCTCAGAGAGAAACTGTATTATCACTCCATTTGTTCAGTGCACTTCCTCAGATATTTCTAGGGCAACTTCTAGAAATGTGCTCTCACTATGCTACAAGGTAGACTATAAATGTAGAGCTTATGCAAATAGAAATTGTAATCACGCATTCTAAAAAAAGGCCAGTAATCGCACTATCATTGCCTCACTGAAACAAATGAATCATTATTGCATAATTTCCTCTGAAGATAACAGGAAGTCTTGATCCTTACTTCAACACTGGATTTGGTTCAATGGCTTATTTAATTTTCTTATAAAACACTATCATCATCTGGTGGTGTATTTTGCTACTATATAAACTGCATGGTATGAAGATGAAAGCATTTCATTTAGTTAGCATTAAACATTTAGAAGAAGACACAGATTTATTACCTTGCAGTTATGCCAAACTATGTGGGGGTGAGGGTGGAAAATGAAGTAACATGAAATTAACTTGACAGAACTGTTGAAGATTTTGAGAACAACCAACATGCCAACATTTTACATGATGGAATTCTGACTTTTCTGTCTGAAAGTGAAGACAGACTAAATAAAAAAATACAGCTTGAGGATGCTTTGTATCCTTATTCATACCATCCATGAAGTATAAAGGGACATGACAAATATTTTGAAAGAAAACCTTACAGGTTTTTCAAACAAAAATATGTTTCACACTTTTTCTATAATTTGGGGTAAAAAATGTTATTTTGAACATACAACCAGAATCTACATAAAGCTACATAAATGAATTGTTGACTTACGTGGTAACTTTTCAGTCTAACAAAATCGACTTTCATAGAGATGAACCTTTCTGAATTTCTGCTGAGATTTTTAATGTGCTCCACAAGGTCAGCACAGAACTTGTAGCCACCTTTGAGGACACAGAGAACCACAATATCATTGTCTCCAATGTCTTGCATAATATCTTTGGCCAATCGTTCTGTCCTGGGGCAAAAAAATTAAGGATAAAATAATATTAGATGCAGATTCTCTAAGCTCATAGTATGCTTTCCATGTGGTTACAAAGAAACACTATGTATGTAGTTTGAATGACAGTATGTTCAAGTGTCTTGGCTTAGTTTGGATCAAGTTCACAGTAGGCAGAGAGTGATGGATGCAAAATGCAAAGCATGTGACTCAAACTAGTTAACCTTAAATTTTATAAAAAGTGTACATTATCACTATTTCATACAGTAAAAGAGAAAAGTGCAAACAGCTTAAGTGACTTGTTTGAGATCAGACACACAAGAATAATCAAGGCTATGCTCCAATGAACCTGGAACTACAGGGTTCCCATATCTGTCTTCTCTTTGACAATTCTGCATTTCAAACACATTGTGACAGATGACTGAACCCAAAAGATACACATTCTGTAATATAAACCACATCTTCCAGGATTCCATTTTTCGGTTTTACTTTTTCTCTAGCCACTTGACACTACATAAATACATTGAGCTTCAGTAAAATCTACATGTGTGCATTTACCAGAGAAGAATAACCTCTAAATTGAATATACTAGTTATGAACAAAAGCTGTCACTTCATTTTCACATCTTTGTACTTGTAATGCTCAAGTAAACTCCATATAGCAGTAATTAGCATTTTTTAGATTTAAAAAATATAAGGTATCATTAGATCATCTTGTTTGACCTCATATACGTAATCCCTTTTACTCATGTAAGAATGAAGATTAGTAAATGACTTTCATTTCCTTTACTGAAGATTAGTAAACCAGTCTTTTATCATCTCTTCTCAAGTCTGAAAATAACGGGGAAAACCTCCCATAAAAAAAAAAGAAACATTTCTCTAGTGATTTTTTAATGTATATATATTCTTCCTCAGATTGTCTGACGAGCTGAAATTTCAAATACTGCCAAATAGCATTTTATATTTTAAAAGGGTATGAACTCCAGCGTACACAAAAATGTACTAATTTCAATTTCTAAATAAAAGATATACCATTTTTTAAACTTATATTTACCTGCTACCAATCTAGAGAATTTTCTCAAGTGCTGAACCTTCTTCCTACATGAAAATTTTGCATGATCACAATATATTCAGTTCTTTGTCATTTTCCATTAGAACAGTATCAGTCTGTTCTGCTGGAGTAAGAAAAAACCAGTGGCGTTCATTCTGCTGGAGTACAAAAACTAGAGTCAGTTGACTCTAACCAAAAGAGATGAAAAGTACAACACAATGGTTACTGAAAATGCAATGAAAGAAAGCTTGTGTTTTAAAAATAAAGGAGCCATAACTCTTCCTTATGATGGACGTCTACAATCTTCTTTCAAAGAGTTCCAATGAATTCTGTACTTGCAACTGGCTGTTTAAATGTGGTAGACAGAAAGCTGCAGGCTGAAAATGTCCCACGAAATTCCATTCAGATATTCACAATAAATACACTGTTGAAAATTACCATTTCCATTTTGTAACTTTTTCATAAGATATTTAACAGCACATCAGAAACTGTTAGTGAGCATGAACATTGAGCTGGACTAGCACAAATACCAAAGCACCACCAGGTGCCTACATGGAGAGTACATGGGAACTACTACAAGGTAAGGAATGAGGGCTGGTCAAGCTTTCCCACTGCTACCTTCCAGACCTAGCACCTGGACCCAAACAGTCGCTGACACACGTTTTGGTTGTGTTGAATGGCAGAAGTCAATAGTGCAGTTGGCAACCATTAGATTAATCGGCATTAACGACTTGTACTAGGGAGTTGCCAAAGTTGTAACATTGTAACTCAATGTTGGGTTTTCTCCTTTTCATATTAAAAACACAGAACGGTTAGAGTGCAAGTGAGACTTTCAAGTATAACTATATTCAAAGCTTTGTACTTGCTCTTTCACCTTGAGTTCTGCTCCCTTGTAGTTTACATTCCAATACCAATTTCACTATATGATCACTCGCCTTTCTGTGGCACCCTTCTCATTTAATGCCCAAATCAGATATTCAGTGAAAGAAATTAGATGGGGAGTTGTAAAAGCAATAAATTACAAGTCTGGTATTTCCTAATCTTCAAGTATTTTTTTTTGTTTTTAAAAATGAAAGAAAATATTTTTACAATTGCTAATACAATATTTTAGGACAAATATCACATACACAGTCTGTGGATGATGAGCTTTATAAAACAGAGTAATACTACTGATCAAAGAATTTATTTAGTAACATTCAACCAACACATACCTGTCAACAATAATGCCATGTGGTATGAGCACATATTCCAGATCTCCGTAGTAGTGCTGAGGATAAGTAAACAAATCCAAACTGTACCCAGGCCAATTGTCTGAAATCTGAAACATCAAGTAATGCTGTTAAGAATACTTCATGGTGTTTGACAGTATGTAACTGATATAAAATCAGTGTTCTAGTAAACTCTTTTGGCTGTTCTAGTACAGTTTATTGGCTGAATTAATCATATGACATACTCTCTTCCACTCATAATTTACTGTTTCACTTTTCCTGCTAATTATTTTGCTTCTCAGTATACCTTAGAAATCAAATGCTACTGTTTTTTTTTTTTCCCCACAGAATGTGGGAAATTTCACCTGAAATCACAAACAACTAGACAGAATAAGTATTTAGTACTAAACTAGTGGCAAGACTAAGTTTCTTACTAATTTCAAATTCAAAAGGCAAATGTAAGATTACCAGTAAGAAGGGGTTCTCCAATGGGAGATTCAGACAGTGGGATTAAAAGTTGTAAAATCTTACATTAAAATAATACATTTCTGGTTTAGAGGTACTTTAAAGTCATACATAAATAAATAAATATTCTACAGATGAAACAGCATGTAGGACAGGGAGAATAAATTACGTGGTTCATGGAAGGTATCTGTACAAATCAGTGGAAGATTGTACTTCTTGCCAAAGAAGAAGTTCTTAATTTACATAAGTCACCAAAGATGAGCGATTACAAAATGTCTACCTCTCAATTTATGATCAGCTACTCTATAAATCCATACATTTACAGAAAAAATATTTTACAGATTTAATATACTTTAGTTCTGTAAGTATTGGGATACAACAATTAGGAGATCCCAGAGCACTGAGTGGCAATAGGGATTAAGTAGGTCAAAAATAAGCCAACAGGTAAAGCTTTCAGAAAGCTATGAAGATGCAAACTCATCAGCACAAGAACTAAACAAACTGCAAATCAACAGTTTTCAGAATTCCTTGTGAAAGACGAGACCTGCAGGCTCACAAGGTATCTTGGAATCTTTACAAAGCTTTGCTTCAATATTGGTCCATAACAAAAAGCAACACCTAATAGGTTTTTTTACCAACGTGTTCCTCAAGTCACATATTCTTTCTTCTTTCTAAAGCTTGCCCATAAGAACCTTCAGAGGGATAAATGGTGAGAAACTTGTCTTTGTAAAGTGCACATCTTAATGGCATGTCCGCTAAATACAAGCTTTAAAGGCCCATCGCTGAAACTAACCTCGGCTTGTAATTTCATGTGGTATAGCAATAAATCATACCTCCAAAAACCTCAAAGCTAACACAAGATATTTGATGTTGAGGTGTTCCTCCACATCTAGTCTTCATGAACTTCAGCATAGCCCTGCCTCATGCTGTAGAGAAACACTGTTCTGCCTCATGGATTTTCACTTGCTTGGGGGCTTTTTGCATATTCACCAACACCTACAGATGCCTCAGCTGCTGTGTTTTCTTAACTCTGCCCAACTGCTTCTTTATCCCAAAAAGAGGTTTTTGTTGGTAACTACCACTGAACACTCCCCCATAAAGAGCATGGCTCGGAGATCACTGGACTTATTACACAAGCCTTGAAACTAGAAAACAGAAAAAAGTTACTTAGTTATGTTCCTCATTTCCACAGAAACATGAGATTATAAATATCCTTCTTGGCAAGGTTTTTAATTGAGTCAAATCTTGCTCCAGAAACCCTGCTGCACAAGGCCTGCGAAACCTATTTTTCCATCTGCATTTTCAGCATACAAGGGTGGCTGAAACTTTTTAAACATTTTGTAGCAATGAACTGTCTGGCAGGGTTTTGTTCAAAAGTATCTTAACATAAAAGGAAACAATTTCAGATAGCGTTTTAAATTGCCGAAGGACTGTAAACACCCACTAAGAACCCTTGTCAATATTGCTACTGATGCATCCTGGTCAAATTCGACGTGTTTAGTGTGGTGCAGAAGATTAAACTAAATGGATGGAAACTTCTTCAGAACTCATCCAAACCAACAGGTTTCACTTAGATTACAGTTTAAGTCCTATAGGAAACATGATCAGGATGAAATTTTGATTCTCCTATCCATCCTATCTGAATAAAAGAACATAAACTGCATTACTTTGCAATAATACAGAAGTTCTCAGTTACAAGTAACTGGCATTTGACCAATAAGATTAAATTCACATATACTTCCTAATTAATTATCTTTCTAATATGATAAGCCTATTCTATATTCTTCTTTCTTTTAAGGCACTTCCCAACATTAAGCAGAAATTGTCATCTACCCTAAAGCTATTCACACTGCAATGCAACAATTTTTCATGTAACTATTAATTTTTATGAGTATTCTGCGTGTGAATTAAAAAAAAAAGTGTGATTACCCTCAGTTTAATAGCCAAGCATCAAAAAATAGCCACTTCAAATTAAATTTTAAATTCAACTTCTTTTCACTTCTGGATTTAGACTTTGAAAATCTGAAGGAAATATTTGCGATTGTTTCAATATAAAGACAGCATTCAACTGGATGAATAAATATACATACTGAATATATCAGTACACAGATGTGTAAAAAAAATCCCACAGTGAAAGAAAGGTCTGTTTTTAAAGTTCAGGCCTGGCATGTTCAAGCAGCCCAGCAGAAATTCTCCAGCAGGTCTTTCAGAAGTTGATGTGAACATAGACAAAAAGGTATACGAATACATGGCAATACCCAAAAGCACTCCCTTGAGGCATTAAGAGAGAGGCTGGAGACATTCAACACCTTTGGAAGAACACTGCTAGTTTTGTTGTGAGGTCTCAGCACAGTACTCACTTCAAAGCAACAAGGATCTGGATTCTGCTTTAGTATAAAACAAGGGAGCAAGCATCTAGCAAAGTCTAGCTTTGTAAACTTAAATCATACTGCAAAAGCCTTACTTTTGGTTGGGGGGAGAGAGGGCTTGAGGATCACATGCACACATTTATGCATAGTAAGCAGAAGTCAGTACAGCAGAACACGGTTATGAGAATTCACAGCCTCCTTTGCAATATCCTCACGTTGCTTTGGTGCTAAACACAGACACCCACTTAAAAAAAAATGTCATTCATTACACAGGTGCCAGGAGAGGTGGTTGATGTGCAGTGGTTTCAGTCAGAGCTCCAACAGACAGCAATAGGTTTCTTTGGCAGGGGATGGAGTAAAGGCTGGTATGGACAGGACGCAACACTGCCTGCACAGAGCCCCCAGCTCTGCTCCACAATCTGGGTGGCAGTTCTACAACTTGGTTAAAATCCCAATGCCACAATAAAATACAAACATTCCTAAGGTGGTGACAGTGATAGAATTTGCTTCACAGGAGAATCTGGTTTGTCCCTCAGAATAAGGAGCATACTTATTCATTTCATAGAATCATAGAGTGGTTGGGGCTGGAAAAGATCTTAAATATTATCTAGTTCCAACCCTCCTGCCACGGGCAAGGGCACCTTCCACTAGACCAGGTTGCTCAAAGACCTGTCCAGCCTGGCCCTGAACACTGGGCAATCTGTGCCAGTGTCCCACCACTCCCATAGCAAAGAATTTCTTCCTTACATCTAACCTAAAGATACCCTCTTTCAGTTTAAAGCCATTCCCCCTTGCTATGTCTCTACATAATTTCTGCACAATTTATTTAGCCCCACTGGCACTCAAAGTGCACTGCCAAAGTTCGGGCTTCTTCCCACCACAGAAGGACAAGGGGCAGCCGGACAGCGTGGTTTTTACAGCGCTCCCGGGGCCCCGAAGGCCTCCAAGCGTTTTGGTGGGCGCCATCCCTCGGCATCCTGACCTCAGTCACTCAAGCAGCCTGGTGAAGCGCACAGCCACCTCAGCCTTGAATTACCCTTGGTAATTCAGGGCTGGGGTTTCACGGTGGAAACCAGGAGCCCGCTGAAGCCTGGGGAGCCGGCCAGCCTGCCCACCCGTAGTCCGGGGAGCCCGGCGGGGCCGGCGATCGTCCCCATCCGGCAGCCCGGCAGGGCTGGGCACAGCGGGCTGCGCCGTGAGGCAGCGCAGGGAGGGGCCGCGGCCCGAGTGCCGGCGGCGGACCCCGGAGGAGGGCTCGGGTTGGGGCGGCCTCGGGTGGGGGCCAAGCAGCGGGGCAAGGCAAGGAGTGGAGCGGGCCCGGGGCCCGGCAGGAAAGGGAAGGTCCGGGCCCACGGCGGGGGGTGGGTGGGTCAAGCACAAAGCGCCGGGGGAGCGGCAGCCGTGGGGTACAGCGCTGAGGGACGAGGGGCGCGGGGTCTGGGCAGCGCATGGCGGCGGAGGGCAGGAAGGAGCGGCAGGGAAGCGGGGCGGTGGTCGGGGAGAGGACCGCGCGCTGCAGAGGACGAGCGGCCGGGGCGGGCCGGGCGACGCTTTGCATTTACCACAACGCCGCGGCCTCCGCCGCTCCGCGCCGCCTCGCCGCTCCCGCCTTCCCCGGCCATCTTCCTGCGCCCTGCCGAGGGGCTGCGGCGGGGCGGGGCGGGCGGGCCGCGCCGCAGCGCAGCGCAGCGCGGAGAGGTGTCGGGGAGCCTGGCACCCGCCGAGCTGCGGGTACCCAGTGGGGCTGGCCCCGGGCGGCGGGCTGCTGCCTTGTGTTCGCGGCCGCGTCCCCCGCCTCCCTGGGGAGCGGAGCCTGCGGTGTGCCCGGCGGCGGCCGGGGCTCGCCGGGCAGGCGCTCGGCAGCTTTTCTTAAGCCATGACACGATAGCCGGATCGAGAAAGGTCTCTGAAGAGGAGAGGAGATAGGGGCTGTAACTCGTGAACTGAGGCGTACGTGGAGTCATGGGATGGGTGCTGAGAAAGCACTGCACGGGGCACGGGTAGCATTGGTGAGGTGGGTGCGAGGTGGAAGCAGCTACCGCCTTGGAGAAGCCAGCACCAGTGACAGACTGGGAGGGTGGTGGAAGGGTTTGGACAGCTAGGTAGGAGGCCTGGGCTGAGTACATTAGTGGAGCAGATTAAGCTGGTGTGGTTTAAACTGACATTTTAACAGGTTTTTGCTTCTGCTCTGTGGAGAAAAAAAGGATGCCGGAAAGCAAACTTCCAGTAGTTCATTAACCTTGCTTTCCATCCTTGCTGATTTATGAGCGGGTGCTCCTTCTTCCACAACCCTGTGTATGTGCTGGAGCAAGCTGTGTCTTCCCAGAGCCTTCAGCCCATTGCCATGTTGCTCATGCTGTTGGTCCAGCAGAAGGAAAGCAGATCAGGGTCCACACAGCCTTCTACCCCTCTCCTCCTCTCCCTTCCAATTCTGTTAACATCATTATTAACACTTAGCTTAAACAGCCTCGCAGATGAGCAGGACCTTTTTTCTTCTCTTGGGTTGTTCTGGTCATAGTCTACCTTTACATTCCCATGTAAGAAGTTCAAATTTGGACTTGCTCTATCCTTTTTACAACATGGCTTCTGGGCAAAATGCTAACAGCCTCTCAGTCCGCTGCAGGGAAAAGTACAGCTTTTCACTTTCTTAAAAGTGAAAGTTGGTTATGATTTCTGGTATTTATCTGTTAAATATACAACTGGTAGAATTCTGCCATTCCTGCACTGGAAATTATTAAAGGAAGAAGAAGTTGCTTTTAGGGGAGACTTGGGTATAATGAAATATGCTTACTGATGCCTGAGGGGCTTTTATCACTCAAGTAAGCAGACATTTCAAGTTGGTACACTACTTTTCTAAAATATAGTCATTGAGACAGGTAGGTCACAAGTCATAACAGATGAATCCAGAGGACACTATGGGTCTGTCTGCAACAGGAGTTTGTTGTCCAGCATGGGCTGGCTTTTAGTTGCACCCTGTTAGTGCACTTGCATTAGAACTGAAAGACAGTTAATAGCTTAGGAATCTGATGTTAAGAAGACTTCCATAAATGAATCACTAATCAAAATCTGGCTAAATACTAAAGCAATTAAAAATCATCTTGGAGTAAATGCTTTGTTTCTTATATGAAGCCAGATTTGTTTGCTTTTTGGTGGATTAAGGAACTATTTTTAGATGAACTGTTTCTACAATTGATAATATGTCTTAAAGAACAGAAGACCAGGTTTACAAAGTGACACTGGCTGACTCCAGAATGTCTGCCCCAGAAGTGATGCCTCTATATGAAGACTGAGTTATACTGGAGAAAAAAAAACACAGTTCCTTTAACAGTGCTTTAAAATAAACTTACTAAAAAGTAGTGAATTTGATAAACAGCATATACAGACTTGCAGAAACCTACATAAAGTAAATAAAAATATTTTTGTAAAATATATAGGAGATTTTCATAACGGGCAAAATCCCTAAAGACGTTTGCCTTTCAATTGCATGTGAACATTTCATACAACTATTGAGAAAGAAAGTTGAATATTTCATCTAAAATTGGGGATTAAATGCTGCTGATTTGCACCCACAACCAGTTTTCAAGATTTGAAGATTTTTCTTGCTTGGAGGTGGGAAAAAACCCTCCTAAAGCCCACATTCACTCTAGACCCAATGCATTCTGACTTGGTTACCACCACATTAGAGATAAAACTGGTGTTTCAGAAACAGAGCTGGGCTCTGTAGTTCTGAAGCTATTTGGATTACAGCTAGAAACTCAGATCAATTTTGCCACTGCTGTATGAGTACTGATTTCTTCTAACTTTGGGGCTAGTTGGGTTACTATCACAATCTTCTGTCTTTTTTAACCACATTGTTTATCAGACCACTGCAATACAGGAGATTGTTGTAACTACACCACAGACAGAAGCTTAACAATTTTAAAAATACTAACATGAATAAGATGCTAAAAAATAAATTCCTCTGGCATTGTACTGAAAAACTTAAGCAGGAAATGTTTATTCTTCCCATCAAGGCTGGATGACTGCATTTTGTCAAGTCTTCCTTTTGGTATTCTTCTCTTCCGACAATTTCCCAGGACTCATTTAAGAAGTAAAATGAAGTGTCATGTCTTGCTAATAACAATAAATACGAGTATGGAAATGAAAAACTAGATATATTTAGCTGGGGTACATTTGAAGAGTAGTGCTGCTATCAGCAGCCACTGATCCAGCCCACAGAGTTGCTCTTCTGCATGTAAGATATTTTCATTGGCATAAAATGTTAATTATTTAATTTTTTTTTAGTTTTTTAGTTATTTTTGCAAACGAGGCAAGTTCCTTGTTCTGTAAACCAAGAGAATTAATAGAAACCAGAATTCATGAGGTTCTTTGTACATGATGGAAACGAAGCTGCCAAGGATTTAGCTAATTAGTAACACTGATTTTTTCAGTATGAACTGGTGTACAATGTATGAATTTACTGTGGATTTTCAAAGCCTTTTTTTTTTTTTTATTAAGGCCAAAAGATGATTATCTTAAACTTGATATTGAGGCCTTAACTGTGAGAAAGACTGTAAGCATTCTGTAGAGCATTTTTATTATTTTTGTTTAGCTGTTTGTTTATAAACTAAAAATAGAAGGAAAAGAATAAGCACTTTAAGATATACAACCATGGAAAATTATCAGAGAGGAAAAGAACAAATAAAATAGGGCAGATCATGCTAACAAGTAGGTCTGGGTAGGTCTGGACACGTAGCCAAAAGACATAAAGGAGCAGATGGAAGAAGTGACACACAGAGAAACAAAGCAGAGTTTAGACTTATATGCAGATCCCTTGTGATTATTGTACCTTGGGCCTTTACAGAATGAACTTCACAATTTCAGTAACACATCTTTTCCTCTCTTACCCTGTTACTGATTGAAGCAGGACATGCAGTATCTACCTTTTCACAACTCTAATGTAAAGAAATGTTGAAAACAGAAGGTTGGGGGCAGGGATACATGAAGAAAGCAGCCCAAGACAAACATTATCGTGGAGTTACCTGTTCACCTTTGCAACTCCAGTATGTATTCTCCTTCCAAGAAGTCATAAACATTTGACAACTCAGTTTGATATGTAAACACCAAAAATAGCCAAGAAAGGCACGGAAATCCAGAATATTTCAAGAGGTATGGCTTACCTAGATAGAAGCTTGCCAATTAGGGGATGAAGTAAGAGCTCTTATTCTGGTTCTGCCTGTTGCTTGCAGCTGTTATGTGAACAGCAGAACTGTAAACAATCTTATCAAGCATGAACCTGCATTTCTCAGTGGTTACAAGGTAAGGGTTCTCTCCCCAGTTGTTGCAGAGAAAGACATTTTTGGGTAAAATAATCACCGAAGAGAATATTAAAACCAAAAGTCTAGCATATACAGTACTTTAGGGCATGTTGAAAACAATTTAAATTGCTTTCATATCCAGTTTGAATATATTCCAGAATTTTGAGTTCTTTTACATTACCTGAGGCAGTTACCCAGCCCAAAGGGTGGCTGCTGAAGATCCTGAGTGCAGCAGAACATATTTACCAGACAGCATTACAGGCATCTGGGAGAACACAAAGCAGTGTTTCAGATCATTCACCTACATGCAAGAACCTAGGGACACCTTACAGAAAGCTGTCCAATTAGGCAGGCCTAGGAAGCATCCTACAATGTGCAGTAGCACAGATGCTGTACTTTCCCTTTGTGAATACTGTACTACATTCAGCAGGTGATGGAGTGGCACTACAGGCTGGAATCTAGGTTCTGTCTACCTTCAATTTCAGCAGAACTAGCCCCTGGAGGAATTTGAAAGTTCAGCCTTAAAGCAGTTGCAGCATCTAAGATCCACAAGGGAAGCTTGGACCATTTAGCTACCACAGTTAACCTGTTCTGAGTCTGCAGGACTGACTCAGGCTTTGAAAATTAACTATAGTAACTTCAATATGAAGGAAATGGCTGAAAGCTGCCATTCAAGATGTTCATGTGGTTTCTAAACTTTTTCGACTTTTGAATCATTGTTAGGCACTGCTTGACAGAATTCTGGGCTTTGACTTACTTGGTCTATGATAAACATCTTTAATACAAAACTACATTTTTGTTTGTTATTAATCTCACTGTGCCAGACTAGAGCAGCGAGAGCTTCATATTGCAATTTCCTGGCTCCTGAAGATTCTCTTCCTGCTTTTCAGGTTCATGTTATTAATATAGAGTTCTTTATAGCTGATATAAATGCAAACAAAAATTTCCTCTTGTTCTTTAATACTAGAATAAGCTTTATTTCTTTCATAATACTATGCAAATATTTCCCCTAGCCAGCTATTGAGGTGCATTGATGTTTGATTGGTAAAGCATTATTTTAAAGAAATGCTGCTCACATCATATCCTATGACAAATTCTTCACATATAGCCAGGAAGACTAGCCAGGGAATTGTAACTATATAGTGGGTCACACCCGATGTGACGAATTTAACTGTTAAGACTTTGTTTCTAGAAGAGATTAAAAGAGATTGTCCACTTGGCTTCATCCCCCTTTTTTTTTTAGTTTTGTTTTGTTTTCTAATAAACTCCAGCAAATTTGGAAAAATCTGCAAAACAAAAGAATTCCGAGTGTTTTGAACAAGCAAACAAGTAGCAGTTTAAGGACTGTTTTTTCCAAGTAGCCCAGTGGCTTTGATGTAATTTTGTATACTTCACAGTTTGCCTAGAATAAACAGTGCAGGGAAAGAAGCTTGTTGAAAAGCAGAATCTGGTCCAGCAAGTTCTCCTGTAGCGTAGGTAGGTGAAATGTTCATGGCCGGCCAAACCCTGAGCTCCGCACAGAATGACCCACTCCATAAGGGTGTCAGAATCCTGGATCCAGACCATTTGATAATTGTATTGTTTGTGTAAAAGACAGACCATTCCTCCTAAGCAAACAGCAAAACGTGATTGTTTCTTAACTGTACAGTGATTGGGGCCATGTGTTGCATACTGTTGATTTTTTTTCCTCTGAAGAGAGATTTGTTACACTGCTTCTTCAGCTTTAATATGGCCATTGGAATAATATGGGAACTGTTCTGCTTGTCTGTCCTTATAGCAACTTTGGGAATTAGAGTACTGAGTCATCTGAATTTTCCATATGGGAGCTTTCACCTAGCAAGAGTAACTTAGTCATTAATTTAATGAATTTCGAGTGACCAGTTTGAGACAATAGCTTTCAAACTATTATACAGCACTGTCCTGAGTCAAAGCATAGCTTTGAACTTTAGGCACACAAATCCTGTATTTAAAACATATGGGCCCAAATTGCAGAAGTCATGAACCCCAAATATGAGAAATGCAGTATCAATGCCTACCAGTGAAAAACACAGACCATTTACCATTGCATTTCAAAAACATTCTATGACAAAGACATGAATAAATCATACTGCTCCAGGGAATAAGTTAAGTGCTTTAAATCTCATTTCTCTTCATTCAACTCCTACTTTCCAGTTGCTGAAACAAACGATATGTGGTTCTTGGAAAACATCCTTTTAGTAAACAACTTGAATCTGTTTCCTTTATTGCATGGTCTTAGTTCAACCCCAGATGATCATATTTATTTTTATTATTATTATTATTATTATTGTAAGCATGTAGGAGATCTACTTACAAACAAAAATTTTATTGTCTCAGACACTAAGCAAAGAGAGAAAAAAGATCCCCATGACAGATAACTTACAGTCTAAGCCTAAGACAAGAAACAACTGGCTGTAGTGCCAGGGGAGCTTAAGAAAACTGCACAGGTCAGTGAGATAAGCCCTAATCTCAGCTCAGCAGCAGCTCGGCTGTTGTTAAATTTTTGGTGGGCACCACTGCATGGAATATTTGAGGAAGGATTTGAAGACAAAGTTACTCCAGTGTTTGCATGTTTGTGTGAATTTCTCCATGCTGTGGAGTCAATGTGGAGGCAGGCATGGAATAATGGATTAACAACACAGGTACTGTGACTGAACAGAAGCTCATCCTCACAGTAGTATCAACAAGGCCAGCTGACATGAATGCAGTCTACTATTTGGCTATGCCTGCTCATCTACAACCACTTGTTGGAGGTACAGTTTGGACAAAAAGTAAGTATGTTTTTTATAACTTGCTGAAATGGAAGCCACATTTACTTCAGCACCCTTTAAACAGTAAAGAAAAAAAAAATGCAAACAAGAAACTTAGCTCACCTTGGATTCCTACCACAATGCCACTGCTTAGCCTGGAGGATGAAAACCGTGAATTTACTTCACATTTTATTTACATAACATTGCATAACAAAAAGGAGCTGAAGGAAGATTGAGGCAGAATGAAAAAAAAGCCAAACCTGCAATCAGTCAAGTACATGTCACTGCCTCAGATGTCCACTCATGGGGAGAAATGGCCAGTGATACTTCGCTTAGTCAGGTTCAGTATGCCTCTAAGTTACTGGGGTGGACAACCCCAATCAGCTATAGGGCTCAGCAGCTGGCTTCCTTAACTATGGGAAATGTCAGGCAACCTTAATAATAGGCTTTGCCACCTGTCTCTCCTGTAATTATATTATTATTATTATTATTATTATTATAAGCATCATAAAGCGGAGGATGAAAGTGTTGACTAGGATTAGCATTTATCTAGGACTGCCATTAATCTGCATATATGTGAAATTTTCTTATCTGAAGGATGTATGCCTTCATTAGGGCTGAAGTTGTTGGATACATTGTATGCCAGTGTCTTAGCTGTGTGGCAGAACAATCATAGCAGCAGTTTGTGACGATGATTTTTCACACAAATACACAACAGGACAGAACATGCCCTCCTACAATAAAACCCACCTGCAGAGATTAAGCAAAATGAAATCACTGAGGAATTTCTCCCGCATTATTTCTCCCACAGAATTTTGCCCTTACTGTTTTATGGGGGGTATGCGGTTACCCCTTTACAAGGAAGATTCTTGAGGAACTGTCCCAGACGTGGTCACCAGGAACACATGCAGAACCCAAGAAACCATTGCGCTTGAGACCAGCCACATGGAGCCCATATGCTCTGGTCAGACCTGATGCTTGCTCGAGGCAGGTCTGTCGGAGCCATACAATCAGGAACTCCCTGTGTTTGTGACGATGCCATATCTGATCCCTTCCTTCCTGGATATAAATAGTTTCATTCTGAAGAACAGCCAGTGAGATATTTATCATAATTTCATGTTGCTATTTTTAAAAAATAGATACACAGTTTTGTCATGCACAGCTTCCAACAGGAAATATTTTCTGTTTGTGGCAACATAGTTCTTACTGACTGATACATCATTCATACCCTGTTTAGCATGTGTTTTTTGATGGTCATCCAATTCAACATGGACTGTTTAAAGATACCAGTTTGGTAATTATGAAGTACTAGAAGCATTTGGATTATTTTCTTTCTCATTATTTCATTGATTATCAGTAATTGACTAGTGAATTCAGGGAATGTTTCAACTAGCAATGCTACTTGTTTATTTTAATATTTAATATTTTTTATGAAGGAAAAAGTCTATCAGAATAATTTGGTTTACTCACTTTTTTGCTTTAGTTATACTGATGGTAATTATGAGTTGATTTATGAACATTACACCTTCAATTATTGCCATTTCCTGAACATATAAATACATAAATATATAAATAAATTACATTTTTTGGATTCTGTGAATTTATTTTATCATGCTTCCCAAAGAGATTTAAAAGGTAAGTATGATTTCCTTCTGCATGTATTTTCAATGGTTTTCGTTATAATGTATTTGGTCCATAATCAGAAGTGTTGGTAGGTCACATGGAATACACATCAAAACAGATGGAAGGAGTTATAACCTCCTCACAGGATGACAGAAGCTATTCACATGTATCAAGAGAGTCATGTATCCTGCATGGCGGCAGAGCTACCTCTAAAGCTTTATGCAAAAAAATTCCACAATACTGTTGAAGCACACTAGTAACAGCCCACTCAGCTACAGAAGCGTACTGGCTTTGGTCTTTCCTGTTAAGCAGGAGTACTTTTGCATCCCTTCCCATGCACTTCCTAACTTCCCCATAACATACTAATATCCTTCTGCCAGTTTTAAAAAACTGCCATGATGATGAATGTTTCCAAGTGTGGCTTAGCTGCTTGTCACAAATTTTGGGATAAGCCATCATCCACTTTGCATTTCCATAAAGTTTACTGATGATAAATGGAAGAACCCAACCCACATCCTTAACCTAATTCAGCCAAATGGTCTACAAGTAACTAAAAGCTGAGAGTGAGAAAGTGGGAATGCACGCTGTTCTGGAGTCAAATCCAAGATCTTATTTTAAGCCACAAGAAAGAGCCATGTTTGATTATATAGAATTTCTTAAGAAAGGCATCTTGTACTTCACTAGAATATAATGTGACATGTTATTAAGTGCCAGTAATTGGTGTGGTTTTGTTAAAATATACAGTATAAGTAATTCTGTTGAGTAAACAGTAAATGAAATTCATAGTTTACAAAACCACAGCTTGCTTCCAGCTTATATCTCTCAAAAATAAACATGATTGCTGAAAAATACGTTACAGAGAACAAAATATACATTCCTGTTCACCCATGCTTTCACAGTGTATGTCATAGACAAGTTTAAGATGCACAAGAAATATAGCCTAAAATCACTGTGGAGTCTTCAAAGCCATTCCCTGACACACTCATGAAAGGAACTTAATGTACATGAAAAATTGGCTTTTAATAGCTCATTTGAAATTTTTTACTCATCCTCTGCTGATGTCAGATACTATGATGTCACAACAGCTGCTGGTGCTAATGATTGACACCATACAGAAAAACCTTTTGCTTAAACTAAGGTTAAGCATAGGAAAGAAAAACAATTTCTCTTTTTATGCAAATAATTGCACTGTAGTGTGCAGATATAATTTCTGCCTAGGTTTTGACTCACTTGCTAGTATATTGCTTTCATTGTAACATTACACACAACAGAAATCAAACCACATTTTCCTACTTTAGTTATAGATTTACTATAGTAAATATAGTACTGAAAGATACATGTGACATCTGTCTTGCATAAAGTCTATATCATTACAGGCTTCCACTATAAAAATTGAGGCTTTGTAACAACAAATTATTACACAAGATGTTATGCAGAAGCCAAGCTTTTTAGAAATACTATCACTCAAGCTTTTAAGTAAAGTGCAACAGCTCTTTAGAGACTAGTCCAGAAGCCATCCCACCCTGAAGTTGTATTTACCAAGAATCTCTTCAGCAGCCAATTATTTCACTTTGTTTTGGCTATGCAAGAAAAGAAAATGCTCCAAACATATGAAACAGTATTTTTTATGTGTTGTGTATGATGTTTATGGAAATCTTAGTAGTTAATAAAAATTATGAAAAATAATAGATTAAATTCATTGTTTTATACTCAAAATGTAAGAATTTTATTTTATTTCAAAACATTTTGTGAATTGTACAGATGAGAGCTATATGTAACAACTTTTATAAGAAGCTACATAGTTATATTAGTTGAATATTTTCTTTTGAATAGTTGGCAGCATCAATTTCTTCTGAGAATTTAGGGATGCTTCTCCGAGATGCATGGATAGAGAAAAAGGAGGAAAGAGACAATATCTGAAAACAGTCCTTACTCATTTGCAATGTAGATAACTTTGTGCTTCTCAATTACATCTATGTCATGCTCCAGTTGTTTCATCTGTATTTCCAGCTTTTCTTTATTTATCTTCTTGGGAATGGTGTCCATTTCTACCGGAAGACCCTGAAATTCATGATGCACTTCCTCCCAGTTCTTTTTCAGTCCCTAGTGCCATTAAATGAAAAGGAAATATATGAAAATGCATCAAGAATTATCTTACAAACTGCACTACAGAAACCACTTCCCTGTAAACAGCAAACTGGCTACCACAGATATCGCCACATCATACAGAGTGGTGTTACCTACTTTAAGTAATCACAAATAGTACCAATACTTGGAACTCCAGCCAAAATTCAATGGCAGTTTCAGTTCATCTCACCACCAGCTTCATTTTCCATAACTGAGACTTTGCTCAGACCATGGACACCAAACTGATCCCACAATATTTTAACTTCAATGAAATACTTTGCAAAAATTCTAAATAATTGCATTTCCTAATCTACATTTATGATAACATCTATGGGCAACTTATTTAACACTTGAACTAAAACCCCTAGCTGTCACTGATGCTATCAACAGTAATTTCAATAACTGTTAGCTTTCTTGAATGCTGCTAAGCAAAGGATTACCTCACTAGATAAAGTGAACTGTATCTTCCATATATAAACCCCCAAGACTAAACACCTGCTTTAAAAAAAAATCATGCAGAGACAAACTTTCATCTACCAACGTATGCTGAATGCAACCAGGCTGTGGTAGAAAAATTAAACGTAAAACATATCTTTATATCCTCACAATTACTGCAACAATTGTCCTTACTTTCTCTCCTCAAAAGGATAATCAAAATCTACATCCTATACACGCATATATGAGGATTTAGTAGAGTTTATTCAGTGCATCATATGTCCTCATGAGAACTATGGGTGAACTTATCAATCACACCTACTACAAGGGACTCATACAGCAATCGGTAAATAATACAGTATGGCTAGCAATGAAGAAACCCTTTTCCAAAGCATTTTTGGCTCTCAGTTCTATTTCCTTAGTGGAGATCTTAGGAACCATTCAGTCCCCAAGAGAAATGAAGTTACTCTCCTGGGAACTGCAGTTTTCAACTCTCCTCTATAACTGAGATACAGCTGACACATTGATTTTATGGCATGTTGTGATTTCCAACCTCATATCCTTCTTCTCCATTGTCATTAAGCACCTCTTTTCCCAGACTGGCTACTTGATTAACATTCTGAAGTTAAATTTAGAGGAATTAATAAATATTTAGCTTTGAAGATTGTTGCTTTTATTTCAGAACTCACTTAAAAATTTGTCTGATTTTGTCCACTGTATGAACTGATTTAACAGAAAAAATAAGACCTCACCTTGCCAATAATATGAAAAACACTTTTAAATATGAACTAATGTTCAAAGCAGTGTATTTATTACACAGCAGTTTGTGTTTTTTGCATATTTGTATTAAGCATCTAAGTGTTGTCTATAAAGGTATTCCAACAGTACTCATGTACAAATATCTACATAAGTTTAAAAACCCTACTTCAACATGTGAAACTTAGAGCAACAAGGCTATTTATGTACTTCCTTTCAATGCTACTTGTCTTTGCAATACAATGTTGTGAATTACTTAAGTAAATCTCCTAGTCTCCAAGGCATCAGGTATAGTTTATGAATACAGTCATGAAAATAAATATTGTATTTCCAAAACTTTCATAGAAGAGTAATTTATAGCTTCTTTTAAATAACTGGTCTTTGTGTACATTAGTAAAAACTACTTTGGAAATCACTAAAAAATGTGAATTTTTAAACACAGAAGAGCATGCACTCATCACAATTTACTCATCACAATTTACTCTATCCCTACAGAGGTGGGAGGTCAAAATCAGATCATAACTCCCCTCTATAAAAATCTCCCTCAGAGCTCCTCTAACAGCAATGTAATATGTTGACCATTATTGCTATGGGCTAGATCACAAACTGAATATCTAACTCTATATAAGGAATTCTTATACATGCTGGATCAGTGAGAAGTATGTACTGCATTTATCAACATTCTCTTCTATTCTCCCAACCAAAGTAAGCGTAATGGAGAGTTCAACAAATGTTGGCACAAATTATTCCCCTTTATTTTTATATGTTCATGAGGCTTGATTTTATTCTCAAACATCTATTGCCACATACTCTTTCAAATCAGATAGAGCATGTGTTCACTAGCAATGTCAATTATTTAAAAAGAGAGGAATTCCCATATGTCTACAGCTGAACACTGGGTAGAAGCCACATACCCTGGGGACATTAATTCCTCCTGACAATATAACTGTATAACTAATCTGGCCCATGAAAGAGCAATCATTTTTGAAAAATTTAAAAGAAAATACTGTGTTAATGAAAAAAAAAACCATCAACCTTTTAAATTAAAAAATATTTCAGTGCACTCCTGTATTTTAAAAATATAGAACATATTTTTAATCAAACTAAATGCAGAACTGCGAGCAGCTGAACTCACATGCCTTTTTGAGCATGTATTTTTGCTGCATAATTAACTTGCTGGACCATCAGTTTGTTCCATGCCTTTCACCCCATAAAAATATCTTAATCTTCACCCGTCCTATCTACTGAAATTGAACTACTGGTAAAACTGGACTAAAACTAGCTGTATCAGCTCCGTTCAGTTCAGTTTACAACTATTCTATAGCTCCATCTAGCGAAAATGTAGCTAATTAAAATCTAGCATACTATTATTTATATGGATTTATATTACATTGTTTAATCTCTTTATAGATGTTACAAATTACACTAAATCAAAATATGCACCTGCAGGAGAGTTTTCCTTTCTTCATCAGTTAGCCGTTTCATGGCTTTTTTCCTGAGATTCTCCAAGATACTGGTCTCATATTCTTTCTGAGCTCTCTCCCTTTCTTCATTTCTTCTTGTTATGTATTTTGGTGTAACACCATACTCCTGTAAGGGTAAGGAAGAATTTTCTTATATACGCTTCTAAGAAGGAAACAAAGACATACCTGTCATCCATAGTACATTACATTTGCAAAGACAGCATGAAATGGAATTTTGTGTGACTGAGCAATAAAATCTTACATTGCCGTGTTCTTGGAAGTATCAAACAAGATTGCAGCCCGAGCAAAATGCATAAACAATTCCCTTCATTTTCTTTTTGCAGCCTTGGAAGACAACAGGACACAGGAACCAAAATGTCTATTTATAAGAACTGGTGGTCAAGTGAGGAGTTTGGAACCTGTTAATGACAGCAAGCTATTTTACATTTTTATATGGTGTCAGATTCTACATTCTGAAACACATTCCTTACTTTCTTTGAAAGGCCTTCCTGCATTCTGATTTTTGCTGAACATTGTATGCCACAGAAGAGAGTGAATAGTGTTAACACATAAAGGAAATTGGACCAGATACGGATGACAAACTACCCCATACTGGATGTGGCAGAATTGTGATTCTGGGACAAAAAGTAATTTCTGACTATCCCAGATGTGCTTGGGGGAACACATTTATTTTGCCTTTTGCTTTGTAAAATGAAGCCTGCCTAGCTCTGCCAGAAGGTACCGGAGTACCTTCTTTCTACCAAATGCTAAATGATCACAAATCTTTTAGTGCTGGGCAGCACCATGACTAGCATTGTTTATGTATATGTTTAGCCATGGAAAACTACTGCAAGAGCTCCCAGTTCACTTTTTTTTACCTTCTCTGTCATGAGTTGTGTCGTGTGTCATGCCCCTTTTTTCACAGCGCTCTGTCATGAGATTAGCCAGACTCCTGATACATCTTGTTTTTCTGAGTAGTGGAATAGACTGGTTTTGTGCTTGGAGGAGCTGGTCCTTAAAGGCAGCCTAGCTCTCCGAAGCTCTTCTGCTTTCCATAGCTGTCTCCCACAGGGTCCTAGCTACTAGTTTCCTGAATAAGATGATGTTGGCTCTCCTGAAGTACAGGATCTGTACATAACCACCTGCCTCCCTGAGGAGGAGGGGATCTTGAAGTACTTCATTGCCTGTGCAACCAAGACTAATATAGATTATCACATCTCTAACCAGTTCTTTCTCATTTTTAAGTAGCAGAACCAGAAAAGCATGACCACTGGTTGGCTCATCCACCATCCGTGTTAAAAAGCTGTTGCTGACACGTTTCAGGAACCTATTTGGATGGCTTTCATCCCATTGTGCTGTTCTTTCAGCAGATACTAAGGAGGGCAAAGTCTTCCATAGGAAACTGCACTGTGATCTGAATATTTCCTCAAGTTGCTCACCTGATTGGGTAGTCCGTAACAAATAGACTTTTGACACTGGCCTTTGCTTTGATCCTCACCCACAAGCTCAACCAGCCTGTTGCCAGTTCCACAGAAGACCTCCATATATATGAACAGCTCCTTCATTCAAAGGGCAACCCCACCCCTTCATCCCTGCCTGTCTTTCCTAGAGACCAAGTATTCACTTATCACGGAACTCTATTTGTTTGCCCATTAGATACTCGCTGGGCTCCCAATGCAACACATATGCTATTGCTTAAGCAGCACCATTCTGCCAATGTTTTGCTGACAGCATAAGCAAGTGAATACAGAGCACAGGCAAGGCCCCACTCAAGTGCCAGCGATTTCTCCTTGATGAATTTCAGGTGTGTACCACAAATAGCAGTGGTATCTAAACATCTCAGAAAGAATCATAAACATTCCATAGGAGAATGCAATAGAAAAACTAAAACAGGCATTGCTACTAGTATTTCCACTGTAATTTAATACAGCTTACCTTTTTCTTAATATATTTTGGAAGAAGTCCTGAAGTTTCAAGCAGATATTTATCTCCCTGTCTTCTATCAACATAAATAGGTTGAGGCTTTTTAGGCAGCCCTGTGATAACAGCAACTGCATTTGTATTTATAAAATTCTTTTTACTCTGAATTCCCATAACCGGGCGATCTGTCCTCCGTGGCACTGATAATTCAGGCAATTTCTTAGGATCCTGTTCGTTTTTTCCTGTGAATTGAGCATGTAAACATTCTCAGCGATAGCCATGAAGAGCTTTGCAATTAAATGTTATGAGATTTTTCAAAAGGGAAAAATTATGTACAAGATTACATAAAAAATAGAAATCAACTGTATCTACAATTTAAGAACTGGCTAGGAATGTACTATAATAAAAAAGAGTATGGTTGTTTGGTGTAACAGAAACTTTATAATCTAGGAAATGCCATGTTGGTTTAGATGGGTTTTCCTTATAATACGCCACTCATTTCCTCTTAACTGCAGTAGCACAGGACTTTTTTTCAATTAAAACTACTTTTACCAGAGATGCTCATTGTTAATTAATGCCCTTAGACATTAATGGCTCTGCCCAGTCTCATCCAGGGCATTTACCCCACACCCTAAGGCTCAGAAACCCTGTTTCAGGTCAGCTCTGTGCTGTCAGTGCCTAGCTGAGCTGTCTCAGCTATGCCTGCCCCTACTCTTATTCTTGAAAAGCTAAGTGGAATCAGTGGATGGACCTGATCCTTGGCCCATCTTGCCTGATGGCTGCTAGGCCAGTGATAGGACCCATCACCACCCCAACTTTGCTTGCCTGGCTCTGGTTTGGTAGGACTGCACCCTGTTGGTGAGGTCATTGCCCAGCCTGCAGCCATGGTTGCTCTCAATTTCTGGCTCACCTCCCTGTAGGGAAAACCCCTGCCCTTGCTACTCCCTCACACTTGCAAACAACTTCTCACAATCCTTTGTCCTGGGAATACAGAAACTCTTCAGTGTTATTATTTCTCCAAAGCACAAACAGAAGGTCAGTAGCCTCCTGAGTAGTCTCACTTTAGGGGAGTGATGAAAGACAACTCATTTCCCACCAGACATAACTCTTAAATCACAGTGATTATCAGAGATAATGATTTGATTCAGGTTGTCTGAGTTCATGTTCTTTGGCAGAAAACAGGCATAATGTCACTAGTGACAGAGTTCATTCCTACAACAGCTGGTTTCCTGATTATGATCCCACAAACCAGTGCTTTCCTGGGTTTTGTTTTCACAACATGATAGCTTGCTATAACTTTGTACTGTAGGACACACAGACTTAAATCTTTACTTCTCTTTGGATGTCTTTTGGATGAGAGCCCTCACTTCTGGAACCAGTAACTGAGCTTGGTTAAAATGAATGCCAGAGTTCAGTCGTACAACAAGAATCAGCTGGAGTTAGGAAACACACCTTTTGTGAGGAAGTGGTGTGTCATCAGACTCTAAAACAATGACACTACTGAGGGAAAAAAAATTAAAAATCTTTTTGTTCTGTCTTTGCAATGAATTTTTTAACCCAGTTTTGAAGGCAGCACATATACCACAAACACAGTGCTATAATCCCATTTAGATAACTGACAACTGATTAAATTCCAAGTGATGAAAGTGTCGTGTTTTAAAGGAGGTGATGGAGCAGTGTAAATTCTCTAGGGCAGGTATGAAATTCCAGCCAACAAAGGTACAAGAACTTTCTGAGTTAATGGTAGAGTTCCTTCTCAAGATCTGTGAGGATCTAATCCTGGCAACGAAATTACTAGCCTGGATTAAAGCTATGATGTGTCATAGTTATTTTGAGGCTTTGGAACATTGACTCCAAATGCAAACACCAAAACACATATTGCTGTTATGAAGCCCTGAATCAACAAGTTGAAATAGAAATACTGTGAGCTGCTTGCCTGAGAAAAATGAGACAGAGTGCTGTATGTCTTTGTATATAGCAAATTTAAAGCAGACAACACTAATTTTACAAGTACTTAAAAGGGATCTTACAGACTGCTCCACTTTATTGGTGAATCAACCTTCTTTCCTATGCCCATCTAAAATGCTAGTGCGGTAATTTAACAAGGTCTTGAGCTTGGAAGCATTCATGGTTAGATGTCATGAAGTATTACATTCCAGTATACTGAACGCTGTTCAAATTTCTTGAAAAGGTGAAGGCTTTACTTAAAACTGACCCAGGATGCCTACAGGACCTCTGGGACCAAAGCTTACCTTCATGTTCAAATAATCTGTATTGCCTGAGGCATTAAGCCTCCAAAGGCTCCTGGGACAGCCAGTATTTTCAGTGCTAAAGCCATTTGCATGTGCCATGCAAATTTGAGTGCTGGACTCCTCCATTTTCTTAGAGAGCTTTTATATTTATACATATATGTATACTGTATGTTAAGCTCTTCTATATTTCCAGGCTAAAAACAACTTCAAGCTGAAACTTCATAACTCAATTACAAATTCTGACAGCAATATACCTAGAACTCCAGCAGCACTAAGAAGGTCAAGCCACACTTGCAGGACTGTCCATAAGGCTGAACATTAGAACTCTCCACTCCTTATATCCAGAATTATGGTTGGTGCCCAAAGATAGGATACATTTTGCAACTAAATACTCCAATGTTCTTCTTTCTGTGACATGCAGCTCACCCAAAAAATCTGTGCTTTGAACACTGCCAGCCAATTCAGTGCTATGAGATTAAGAGCTGACAGAGTGCTGAAATGTAAAAGCTGTGTGAAGCTTAACCTTCAGAAAGGCATACATTTTTTCCTGTACCTCTTTAAGCATTAAAAACAATTATTTCACTTTAATACTCCCCTTCATATTACTTACTTTAATATTAATGATCAGTTGCAGAAAAGTCATACACATCTATACTATATAATTACAAATTGAAATATCAGCAAGATAAAACATACCAACAGCACATCTTCAACATCTGTATAGTTGCAGCCAAGAGAGAGAGAATTTGTCTTTGTTCCAGCTGGTTTTGTACCACATGCCAGTAAATACTTACTGTATTTTCTAATCACACATATAATCTCCTTGTTGTTTGTTTCAGTATTTTACACAATAAGAAACATTTTTGTAAAGGAAAAAAAATAATTTTAATAACATAAGTACTATAAAAGGAACAATGGAAACTATCCCAGCATACAAAAATTATTTTAATAAAAAAAAAGATTCTCCATACCTGTTATTTTCAACATTTATATTATCAATTTTAAAATAATAATAATAAATTACATTCCGTGTATTTCATGTCTACACTCACTTGCTGGTAGCTTGGGTTCCTTTGAATGTTTCTGCAGAAAATTTTTTGGAGATGGCACTGCAACTTTTGCTGGTCCCATAGTTTTCCACTGAGCTTTATTTTTCTCTGCTTCACACTTCACAGATGGTCTATATATGGATATATACCTTAAACATTAAAAAATAGCCATAAAGAAATTAAAGGTCAGAAAATTATTAAAAGTCCTCTTAAAAAAATACATACTTTTGCAATAGTTCATGCCAAAAGCCTTAAGCTATTTTGTTTTGTACTCTCTCCCAAATAAAGGCCATCACTCATACAACTTTCATACTAAGGCTAAGCCCAGCACTGCACTGACAAGTGGCTTCTTTGATTCTGAAGTTAGCTTGCTTCTTCCTCCTTCTCTTGTGTCTCCAGGGTCAGTATTATCACACTTATGGAATGGTTCCTGTATGCAGTGTTTATATAGGTACTGAAACAGACATTTGAAACTCAACAAAACCTAAATTCTGGAAATAAACTGCTTTGACTATTGCTTGCATAAATTAATTTTGATGTTGTGCATTACCTACTTTGGTCTTTATTTTCTAATAAACTCAATTTTGAGAAGTTTTTTTTTTTAATGTGGGTATTTGTTTTGTCCAAAACCACACCAAAAATATGAAGCTGTTGTGCATCTACAGGAAAATAGTAATAATGAACCTACTTTGCTAATTTTCTATACTTGTTTGTAGTATGAGAAAAGTATCTCATTACTGACTGTCCACTGTCTCAATGCTCCTGCTGAACCCATCTGTTATAGACTACTGTAAGTGACTAGATGAGATGGATGAGTGCTCTAAAATAGCCTAGCAAACTGTGTATTTCTTATATGAAATAGATTCAAACTATGGTCCTGAGCTATTGTAACCAGTGGTGGGTTTGGCACAAACTGAAATGGCTAATGTGAAAATTGGTAAGACCTCAGACATGAAAAGATGGACACATGCAGTAAGCACACACTGCTCTTTTTGTTTAGTGTTGTGTATGGAACTGTAACTTCTGCTTTAATCAAAAGCATGCAAATGTTCTCCAAAAGAAGCCAAATGCTGATCATTAGCTTAATAATAGCATCTTACATCTATCTGAAGGACTGAGCTGTCACAGATGTTTTTCTTAGCAAGCAGAACTTCCTGCTCCTAACGCTAAGGCTACCTCGTATCTTTTAAAAGCTGCCCATCTTTAGGTAACATGTGAGATTAATTTATGGTAGGCAAAAGCTGATGAACAATTGTGCTTTTCTTTCGCAGAAAAAAAATGTGTTCATGAAAAAGAAAAAAATCACTTTTTCATGTAAGGAAAAAAACCACCCCATAATACAACCTATCTTACACAAGTAATGAAACAGTTTAAAAGAAACAGTGTAATGAATGGGGAATCATAGTAGCAATAATGATAAAAGGTTTCGTATGTTAGCTGCAAACAACCAATACATGTATTTGTATTGGACTTACTAAAAATGTGGAGTTATGTTGTCTTCTGGAGATTTGGTGTCCAAAGTCAGAAAAAGGATTATGTACATAATATATATATATAATTCCAGAAATACCCCTAATTATAAAGAATGAGATTTTATTTGTTCGGGCTTTTTTTTTTTTTTTTTTCTGTTAAATTCCTGGTGAACAGCCAGAGTCATAGGCACAAACCCCCCACATTCATAAATCATAGCATTCCTCACCATTTGGTAGGGGTTGCATTGTAGCCACACTGTAGAGAAAGGCAGTGACTTTGTGAAGAGTTTTGACCTACCAGGGTTCACACAGCCTTGGAATGCAAAAGTGAATGAGAAGATACTCAGTTTATTACATATTGGCATATAGTAAAGGTGTCTTTTGTAGACAGTTACAGGCATTCCTTTGGACGAAGGGATGTAGCAGTTGTATCTTCTCAGTGACTTCTTAGGCCAAGAAAGTGGCTAAATGTTGTCATACACCAATATCATAGGGTTAGAGAGTGTTGAGAGGAAGAAAACATGATTATGGGGGACTTCAGAACCTTAATCCACTCATTATTTGGCAAGGGGAAAAAAGACTTACTCTTCTAGGTGTCAGCTTGGGACATCAAAGTTGGGAAAATGGGGATGTTTGCTGTGGTTTCATTAGTAGCATGAAACTGGCCAGTTCAGAATGAAATATTCATGACTTTTTTTTTTTTTCTTAAGACCCTACATTTTGTATGCATTAGTTAAAACTGGTCAGATCGCACTATTAACCAGGTTCAACACTGTCATTACCAGCTGGATATTGGGCACATTGTGAAGCAAAGCTGGAAGTGGGATGACAACAAAAGTCAATGAGATCAGAAGGGGATTTAGTCAGGTTGTACCCAACCTAAGCAATCTGTTGCCTAGACTGAACCTGATGGTCACGGAGCCTCTAAATCCCTGAATAGGATTAAGACAGGTGTAGATTTAGTGTGCTGTGTGCCTTGCCATACTGTTATTTCACTTTCCTCTGTCTGCCAAAGGTATCTTTCATTCACATGGAAAACAAAAAAAAGATGTATGAGCTATTTTTTACCTGGAAAAGGTTCAGAACTGGGAATCTCACAAGTCTGAACCCTTTTACTTGAAAGGGGATAATTATCTGTGTTCTGAGGAGTGTCACTGATATTTCTACTCATCTTCAAGCTATTGAGTTATGACCTACTTTAAACTTTCTCTGAAAATGCTAACTGTAACAGCTTTGTTTCATATAATGTAAGAAGTACGTGGGAAAACATGTTTCCGTAATATCAAATAAGAATTTTACCAAAGCTCTCAAAAGAATTAACACTAGAGGGGCCAAAAGGCTTTTTGAAAATGTTTTTAAGGTAAGAAAGATTTATGTTTGATGATGATTTTATGTTTGTAAGGGGTAAGAAAGAGAAGCAAAGCAGCAATGTCAGAAGAGACACCTGTCACATGAAAGGAATGGAAGAGTGACACTGAGGAAAAAAATACATTTAAAAAGCCAACTTTTCAGCTGCTCACTGAAAAAATTGTGTGTGAGTAACAAGGATGTCATGTAATTCCCCTGCGTGGAGAAAGTGCTTTGCAAATTCTTTGTCAATGAAGATGGCATTCACCAAACTGAATCATCAGCTCATGGAGCAGGCTGTAAACCCGCAGATGTCTGTTAGTGACTCATTGGGAGGAGCAATAACTGTGCATAAGACTAGTTGGGTCCTTAAACTGCCTGTTAACCAGTGAAAAGCACTGCCTTGCCAGCACAAGTCACCGTCTGTGCAAGTGGCACTGTGGTACCCACCTACCTGGGAGGTTTGACAGGCTTCTCCTCCAGGCGGGGCAGGAGGTTAGTGATACACTCCTCGGCATAAGGCTTCTTCGCCCTGCGGCCGGACACGGAGAAGCGCCCACCTGGAGGAGGGGACCCGAACATGGGGAAACGTTCACCCCGCTAAGGGGCCTCCCGCCGCCGCCTCCTCGTTCGCAGCTCCCCAACGCCGCTCCTCGCCCTCGGCCCACCGCAGGGATCGCCCGTCGCCCGTCCCCTCAGGCAGCGGCGGCGCGGGCCCACACGCTTGTTGCCTCGCGGTTACTAGGGAAACAGCTGCTAGGCAACAGAGCCATAACGGGGCGGAACCTACGCTACCACGCTAGGGCCCGTGGCACAGCGCAGGCGCAGCCACTCCGAGCAACGCCCGGCCTCGCGCAGGCGCAACTCGCGAAGTGAGGCCGGCACCGACAGGATCTGGGAGCGTCAGGCGGCCTGACTGCGCCTGCGTCAAGGCTGGGGGCGGGGTCGCGGCTGTGGGGGGCCGACCCGGCGGGTGGCTGCGCGTGCGCGTGGAGGGGGAGGGAGGGAAAGGCTGGGGGTGCGCGCGGTACCTGTGGCAGCTGTTCCCTGCCTCTGCCAGCATGGACGCGCGTGCGCGCATAGGTACGTACGTGCGCGCATAGGTACGTACGTACGTGCGCGCATAGGTACGTACGTGCGCGCGGCGCGTTGAGGGGTGTGAGGCCGAGCCGAGCCGAGCCGAGCCGAGCCGAGCCGAGCCGAGCCGAGCCGAGCCGAGCCGAGCCGAGCCTGTAGGGCTTCTACTCCCGACGGGAGGTGGGGGCCAGGGGTTCGGTTGGCCGGGTGGGAGGGAACGACTGACCCGGCTCTGTCGTGCCACCTTTTAGCGATGCGGCTTGGCGCGGCCCCGTTCACCCATCGCACTTTGACACCTTCGGGGCGTCGAAACAGTGAGGTGGGAGCCTGTGCAGGAGCTTGGTCTGTGGGATGGTCAGGACAAGGTTGAAGCTGGGTGGTTCGCTTTGGGGTTTAGGTGTGGGTTTTCTTCTCTACATGAAAGTTCTGAGAGAAGTGGCAGTTTCGCTGTGTTAACAGATCTGAAGTACGGTAATTATCAGACTTGACCTACATTGAGGTCTACGGCTGCAAACTGCCACTGGCTTGTTTGGTTACTGAATTTGAATCACGTGTTGTTGCAAACTTTGTGTCTATACCGATAGCCTGCCTAAAATGGAAAAAAATACTCTGTAAGGATTTTCTGTGCAAATTTGTACTTATTTCACCCCGCTCTTCCTGATTTTCATGGAGATTTTGCCTTAAACATCGCACACAAATCATGTGTTGCAATTCGTGCTGATACACGTTTTGTCTAAGCAAACAAAATACAATGTTGAGAGCTGCTTGCTTAAACTTTGTTGGAGATCCAACTTTCCTAGCGACCTTTTTTGTTTGTTTTGAGGATAGAGTATCTTCAATGATGTGCTCTTTCTCTCTCTCTCGCTTTACACAAACCACGCTCAATACAATGCCATTACAGGAGCTCTTCACAAATCACTTGGTTTGCCGTCCCTCCAGAAGGGAATTGAATGCAACTTTTCCAGCCTTGCTGTGGACAAGTCTCTGAATTTTCTGTGTCTTTAAGTGAGTCTTGCATTTTATTTTTTTTTTTTAGAAACAAGTATAAGAAATCAGCGGTATGTTGGGAGGGCAAATGCATATTTTGTTAACATTTTGATTATGAGAAGGTAATGTAGTTCATTTTTGTTATTTGTAAATGTGTTTGTTGCCCAAGGAAGTTGTGAATGCTCCATCCATGGCAGTGTTCAAGGCCAGGCTGGACGGAGTCTTGGGTGACACAGTTCAAGGTGTCCTTGCCCATGGCTGGGGGTTTGGAACTAGATGATCTTAAGGTCCTTTCCAACCCTAACTGTTCTATGATTCTTAAAAGTAAGTCTATGAAAGGAAAAAACTGATTGGTTCTGAATTCCTTTAAACTTTATTATTTGCAAATAGTTGTGTCATCTTGGGTTTGGATGTCTTTGTTTACCCTGAGAATATGGCCTGCTTGAGGTTGGATTTGACAGTGGAAGTGAGCTATGCAGGAGAGGGTAATGAGTCTCACTAGGAAAAATACCTCCCTGGCACTGATGAAATCAAAATTGGATTTATGTTTGCATTCTTGTTGTTCTGAATTTCCTGTCATTTAGGTTTTTTTCCCAGATGTTTGCTGAAGGGCTAATACTGTTTTTTTTTTTTCTTTTTGAAGCAGTTAAGTGGATTATCAAGTTGGCTTGAAAAAAAAAAACAAAGCAAAAACTCTCCACAGCCCAGCAGAAGATGTTTCACATTGTTCTATATCAGCCTTTGAGACTAATAACCCAAAACAATCTTTCTAGCATGTGTTTAAAACTGGTGCCTTCAAGACCTGTTGCCTTTGCACAGATATGGAAGTCATGGTTCTCAAGCTATTCTCTTGTTGGAAACAAAAATATTATCCTGATGGGAGCTCCGGGTGCTGGGAAGACAACTGTTGGGAGAATAGTAGGTCAGAAACTAGATTGCCCTGTCATAGACATAGATGATGATGTCCTTGAAACAACCTGGAATATGAGTGTGTCGGAAAAATTGCGTGATGTTGGTAATGAGCAATTTTTAGAGGAGGAAGGAAAAGCCCTGTTGGAGTTCTCAGCATCTGGAAGTGTCATTTCCCTTACTGGGTCCAATCCAATGCATGCTGCTGGCATGCAGCATGTGAAGAAAAATGGAATAGTTGTTTATCTGGATGTACCCACCACAGTCATTATGAGCAGGCTGAAGTCAATGAAAGTGGATCGCATTGTGGGCCAGTCTCCTAGTGTTTCTCTCAAGGACATACTTCAGTTTAGGAAGCAGTTCTACAAGAGGTGGTACGATATCCGTGTTCTTTGTGGAGGGGATATTACAGCAGAGGTTGCAGCAGAAAAGGTACTTCATGCTGTGAAGAGATACCAAAACTCAGAACTGGAAACTTTCATTTCAACTAGGTCTAGTAGGTCTGGAAGGAGTATGGAAAAAGACTCTGATAAATACTTCAGTGATGTTGTTACGCAGGGCTTAGCCTCTGATGGAGGACTTTTTGTTCCTGAGAAAGGACTTCCAAAATTCAGTGCTGGAGAATGGCAGAGCCTAATAGAAGCAACTTATGTTGAAAGAGCCCAGGTGATACTAGAAAGATGTATACATCCTGCTGATATTCCTGCTTCTAAGCTGGCAGAAATTATTGAAACTGCATATGGAGAAAACTTTGCGTGTTCTAAAATTGCCCCAGTCAGGCATTTGACAGGCAATCAATTTCTCCTCGAGTTATTTCATGGGCCAACAGCATCATTTAAAGATTTTGCATTACAGCTAGTGCCACATATATTTGCATACTGCATTCCCAGAAGCTGCAATTACTTGATTCTGGTAGCCACTTCTGGTGACACAGGGAGTGCTGTCTTAGATGGCTTTAGTCGCCTCCATGACACTGACAGGCAGAGAATTGCTGTGATGATTTTTTTTCCTGAGGATGGAGTAAGCCCAATTCAAAAATCACAGATGATTGGTTGTCAGAAAGAAAATGCCTGGTCAGTAGGTGTCAGATCTGATTTTGATTTTTGTCAGACAGCTATAAAGCAAATCTTTACTAATTCTGATTATACTGGCTTTCTTACAGTAGAATATGGAACAGCTTTAGCTGCAGCAAACTCCATAAACTGGGCACGACTGCTTCCTCAGATAGTTTATCATGCCTCTGCGTACCTTGATCTTGTTCATCAAGATGTTATTCCTTTTGGAAGCCCTGTAGATGTTTGCATTCCTACAGGAAATTTTGGCAACATACTAGCTGCTTTGTATGCTAAAATGATGGGAATTCCTATTAGAAAATGTATTTGTGCGTCCAATGAAAATAATGTTTTAACTGACTTCATAAGGACAGGTGTTTATGATTTGAGGGAAAGAAAACTGATCCCCACTTTTTCACCAGCAGTAGATATTTTAAAGTCCTCCAATCTTGAGCGATACTTGCACCTGGTTGCTAATGAGGATGGACAGTTGGTGACACAATTATATAACCAGCTGGAAAATCAGGGCCACTTCCAGCTGCAGGAAGCGCAGCTCAGAAAGCTTCAGCAAGACCTTGTGGCTGGATGGTGCTCTGAGGAAGACTGCCTGGCTGCAATTCACTCTGTGTACAGTACTACAGGATATATTTTGGATACACACACAGCTATTGCTAAAGTAGTTGCAGATCGATTACAAGACAGAACTTGCCCAATTATTATTTCATCTACAGCTCATTATTCTAAGTTTGCACCTGCTATCTTGAGGGCCTTGAAGATTGCAGAAATAAACCAGAATCCATTAAGTCAACTTCACTTGCTGAGTTCTTACAGCCCTCTACCTCCAGTCCACTGGGGCCTATTAGAGACCCTGAAAAAAAAGGGCAATGAAGATTACCAGGTCTGTGCTCCTGACATGAGTATGCTGATGTCCACTATAGAAACCTTAATTCAGAATCATTTTATGAGCGTGCACTGAGCAACTGATCAGATGTCCATGGTGTCAGTTGTGATACCTACTTAGCAAGCCGCATGTCTTAACAAAGTCATGATTTGCCTGGCTTGTGCCCAGTCACAGCACGCCATCTGCAGTTTTATACTCTATTGTTGAGTTTTCAGCAGTGTTTTTAAGTAGCACGTGTAGTGGTGAAAGGTTGTGAATTGAGAGTGTAAAAGACTGGAATACTTTTTTGCAGATCATACATAGCAGAGTCACCAGTACAGCTGGCTTTCCTTGGCAGTGCTGTCTCCTTTGCAAGCCTGAAGCATCCTCTGTGGAGGAAGGAAGATAATGAAGTCTGACCTTTCTAAAGCTAATAACTCTTTCTTGTTGCAAGAACAATGCAATTATTTGGTCAGAGGGTGATTAGTTACACTTTAACTCATATCACTTAAGGCACCAAAACATAGTAAGATGTTGTAATGATGTTCGATGTTATTAAATGAGGGTTGATTTCACTACAGAGATTGAAGTATACTTGTATTGTTAGTCCTTGAACCATTCAGTTTGGTGTTATGTTATCTTCTTGTATGTTTTTTATGTATTGTGAGACCAGTGTTTATGTAAAAAAAAAAATTCCCCCGATATTTTCCTGTGTGAAATAGAATCCTTAATTTGAAATTTTTAGCATTTTTCGAGACGTAACTCTTCTTCCAGTGCTTTGTAGTCTTTTCCTTAGATCTTTTCTATTTGAATTTTCAACTTCAGAGTCCTTTCTTAATGCTAGAGAAGAATTTGCTGGTAGTAGCTGCAGTCTCCTTAAATAATAACCAGTCTTCACTGTCTATTTACATTTATTTACTGTATTCTGAGTTTTCAGAATATAAAGTTTATCTTTGAGGTCATATAGTTTGTTCTAATTACTTGCATTTTTATATTTTCTCTTAATTTCCTTGACATTCTATTATATTCATGCTTAGCATCAATTAGTGTAAGAAAGAATCTTCCCAAAGTGCTTGGCATCCATCAAGGGAAGTGAAGGATGAATTCCAGTGTCTGGAAAGCATGATAGCATCAGAGGTATTAATTGTGTTACCTAAATTAGACCCATGTTAGCAATCTGGTTTTGCTAATGACAGGCTCTTTATTGTTTTTTTGTTTTTTTGGTTTTGTTTTTTTTTTTGCATCACATTAAAATAGAGCAAGTTGCCCTAGGTGATCATATGGTAATGGACAAATGTGCTCTGCTAAATGTAGATTATATTTGGCAAGGACATAAAATGTAACTAGATTTCACACTAAGAGAAATGTCAAAGTGATATGTGGGCAAGTTTTGAATGGCGTGCAGTTACAGGTATAGAGCTAAGAGTCATCGGATGTGAGGACATAATAGCTGTGGGAGGCTGTATTTCCCACCAAGATTCAAATAGGGAGAGTATTGCCGAGAGAGGTGGTAACTGGTAACTTCTTTTGCCTTTCTGAGAGGCAGCATCTCCTAGATGTCAGGACTCATTTGGGGCTTTGAACTGTTGCCATAGCCACCAGCTTCCTCTGTGTATCTGCTTGTACTTTTTGCTACATTAGAGGTGAAGAAGACACCATCTAGCAAACTTGTATAGAATTGTCATTTCTTGCAGTGTAAGGTAGAAGACCCAAGTGTGATGTGCATTTGCCATAGTGAATACATTATACACTAGAATTAAAAGTAACTGGTAACAAAAGTGTGACACAGTAGCTGTCTAGATTCTGCTGGTTTTTGATGTCTTTTTTAGGATCTTTCTAGTTCTTTGCTCAATCCTTGTTTGCTGTTTCCGCAGTAACCTTGGAAAATAAGTTTTTTGTTTTCACAGACTCATATTGCAGCCCAGGTTGGAAGAGACCTCAGAACATCATTGGGTCCTGCCTTTCATGGGAATGGCAGCCTAGCTGAAATTATCTAGTAGCCTGCCTAATCAGGTCTTAAAAACCTCTCGTGATGGTGACTCTTAACACATCCCTGAGGAGGTTGTTCCAGTGACTGAATGCTTTCACTTTTTTGTCTTACGATGAATCTTCTTGTGGTGCAACTTGTACCCAATTCCCCTTGTTGTTTCCATGTGGCTCTTTGCAAAGAGAGCATTCATTTGCTTTCTAGCCCCTGTTTAAGTACTGGAAAACTGTGATGAGATGGCCCCTGATTCTCCTAACTCACTCAGTCTCTCCTCATAGGGCAGAGGAATTTTTGTAATTTTCCAATCACAGCATGAGAAAAACCATAAATATGTAATAATAAAAAAAAAAACCCCAAAATATAATCAGAGTTCTTTTAAAAAATTTGCATAAGCATATTGCCAAAAAGATGCATGGCTTGTGTAGGTGGTATGTGCACGTCCACCTTGTATTTCTGTATGTTTCAGACTGATTCTCACAGTAGTTTCAAGTGGAGAAATGTGTAATTTCCCTGAATGTGCTCAGTACAAAACCAGAATTCTAAATCTTAAACAGGCAAACAAAACAAAATAAAACAAACAAAAACCCCAAACATACCCAACTGTCCTGCCAGAATTACTGCAACAGGAATTAGTTTCAGCACAAGGATATTGGAAATCCTGTAGTACCTGGTCCTGTGGGGCTTAATGTCATTTGATGTCACAGGGCAATTTGTCACATGCTGTTAGGATACTTTATAGAAATATCTACAAAGAAGAGCTTGTTTTCCTGGAATGTACCTAAAAGAGAAAAGCTGAGGTTCTAAAAAGTTAGGCTTGAAGCCAGAATTCTACCTTGAGTTAGCTCATTATTAGATAAACCAGCCAGAAGTAAACTAGCAGAGGGTTTATTGTGGCATGACTCAAAACAACATTTCAAAGTTTGTGGCAGTAACTCAAGATTGGTTTGAAGGAAAAAGTACTAGTAAAATTTCTAGTGCTATTTTCTGTTACAGCAGTTGATATGAGTTGAATAAGTAAAAAAATGAGCAGTTGTTCTTACAGGCTTTTGATGTGTATTTGGTGTACAAAGGTAGTGGTTAAGGAGTGTGTATGGCATTAGTATATTTCCCAGAATGCCTAAGGGCTTTTACAGTGCAGTATCTACTGATTTTTAAAATTAATTAATTAATTTCTGGACTTTCTTATGACTTCAGTGAACTGCTTTTGTGCACTGCATCTGCTTGTGGATTCTAGTAATGGGCAATATAAAAGCTGCAGTAATGTGATCCTGGATGTACACGGTATTTGTGACCAGGTGCTGCTGCTCTGCTGTGTTGTGATAGCTGTAACATATAATCTCTCTAGCTTGCCTTGTCCTGCTGGGCCTGGAGGAATGGAAGAGAAGGAGTTTCAGGTATACTCTGTGTAGCTGGCTATAGGGAAGCAGTCCTGCCTTCACAGCTCAGTTTTTGTGAATGTCAGTCAGTGAAATACTGTTGTCAACAAACACTATGTTACTGTTACAATTGTTTCTCCTCTCTATCAGTATTACGGAAGATTTAAAGGGCATTAATGATTAAGATTGGACACAAGTGCCAGCTTTTTGTCTTTTGCAGACATTGTGTACACCGAATGTTGTCATGCAGTGTTTTCTGTTAACTTCTTAGGGCAAAATGGTGTGCTAATGATATACAAAAGCAAATCTACATTAGAATTATTAACAGGATTCTTTATGCCATTCAGGCTTGATGTATACACAGTTTGTTCCTATTTGTCTGAAGGTAGGATTTTGCATTCTAAATCAATATAAGCCAGGTTTACAGAGAGTGTGGGCATGCATACAGATGCATTTCCACCGGCTTTGTTGACCTGCAGTAATAGCATAGCTGTAGTTAAGCTATTCTTCTGTATAGATAAATATTTGCTGTACACTGATACTACATGAATAAAACTTAAGGACAAATGAAATGTCTATATTTGCACTTTTTAATATAAGAATATTTAGATGGAAAATACTGTTGTTTTGCTTACAGATTTGCCACCTGCTCATTACTTGCCTTTAGTCACAGTCCTGCTTCTCAGGATGACAGAGCTTGATTTGAGGTTAAGGGGGAATAGAGCAGTTAGGGATGACTGCAGAAGATAATTCTGTTTTTTCTTATTATGTGGCAACTTAGAATTGTTATTTCTGTTTTTGAGGTGATGAAATATTTTAGCAAAGAGCTCTAAAGGGAAGATTCTTGTTTTTCAGGAGGTCAACTTTGCTCTTCAAGGACATCAAGAACACATTGTTATTAAGTATATCATGTTTGGCATGCCTGAAATATGCATTAGTCATTTGTATCCACCATATTTTTAGTAAATAAATACTGTGGGATCCACCCTGTAGCACTTTTGTTGCAAATATGTTCCTAAATCCTTATCAATGTGATACCACTAAAAGGAGTGGTTTCAGATTTTGATACTAAATCTTGAAAGAGGTGATCTGTGTTTACTTGAAAATTAGGTGTATAGTAAATGATCTAGTAATTCACTTTGCTGAGATTGACAGATGTTTACATAATGTACATCATCGCGGAAGGAAAGTATGTATAAAAAAATAAACCCTCTTCAAACATAGCAAATGTCTAAATGCTCTGTTTATGTTGTACCACAGACTTGTCTGGTGCTGCACGGAAAGTCTGCATTCTGGGGAGTTAATAATGGAAAAGGAAATCTCTGACAGTTTAAGATTTCCTAGTCATGCTTAGTTCAGTGGAGGGATGAGCTGGTTGCAGAGCAACTTCGTTTCAGTTGGAATATGATTTCAGGATCATGGGTTTAAAAATTACTTTCCAAAGTAACTTTTGAATTACTTAATATTTAAGTTAATTATTTAATTTCTTAAATTAATAAACAATAAGAAATGAGTAGTTCATTTCAGTGAATTAGTGTGAACATACAGTTAATCCTGGGCATGTACGAGCAGCTTGAGGGGAATTTTAATGTTCTGTATTTTTCACAGCAGTCTTAAGTATGCTCAGCACACTTATTGGAACTGGGAAGCTGTTGCTTCAACAACTGAGAATGCAGCAATCTAAAAAGACATCAATCCTGGTCTTGCTCTCCAATTTAGGTAACACTTCTGAAGGTTTCCTGGTATGGAGGTAGATCTAAGCTGTTTGTGCCTTTTACATGAGAAGATTTTATTCCCTGGTAACTGTTTAAGCTGATCTTTCGCTGCTTTCTTAACAGCACAGGAAATAAAATATTTAATAGGAAAATTGTTCAGCAGAATTAAGGAAACGCCTGATTTACTTGCTTATGTACAATGCCATAGAACATCTAACCAGACAGAGAAACCACACTGTTTTCCCTGTGCAACACAGGAACACATTTTTCATTAAAAGCATATCTCAAACTTCATAAGGCAAGTTATATAGTGCAGGAATTGTTGCTCTATGATTTTATTTAGATATTTCATCACTGGTACTTGAAATACCCTTAAACTCTCAAATAGTTTTGGTTTTGTTTTTAAATAAGTTATTGCTATAGCAACATGCAGTGAATCACCCCCAGATTTAAAATTCATCATGACACTAATTGAGTATCTCAAAATGTGTATCTGAAAAGACAGCTGTGACTGAACAGGTTTGTTACCTGAGTTCACACACACAAATTGGTTCTTAACCGTGAGTTTAACACAAAAGGAAATAAAAAAATGGCTGCTCAAATCTGTGGTGCCACAAAACTTAAATACTAAGGAGCCACTTAAAGAGGGTAACGTGAATCACTTGGTTGGGAGCTGTAAGCAGTCTGTGTTTCACTGTGGCCTAAAGTGGCCTAAAGCAGACCTATGTGTCTAGGAGCAGAGGATTGAGAACATACTTATCAACTAGAACTATTTGCTGTAGGAAATGCTGCCTTTGACCAGTGTCTGGAGATGTGCACGCTTAAGTGAACATGAATTTTCAGCATGCCTTGTGGCCAAAAGAACCAGTGAGATCCTCAGGTTTAGAAATGGGAATATTGTCAGGAAAGTAATATTGCTGTCTATATTTGACTTTGGTGTAACCTTTCGGAAGAAGACTATGCCCAACTCCAACAGTCACAATTTCCAGTAATGCTGGGAAATTGGACAGAAGAGAGTTGTGAGAGCAATAAAAGGATTAAAAAGAATCAATGACTTGAGAGTCTCAATAAGCAGAATCTATTTAGCTTAGTGAAGGGAGAGAGCCTAGAAGAACCATCTTTGGAGCAAGAAATTTATAATAAAGGTCTGTTCAATCTAGCAGAGAAAGTCATCCAAGATTGTAAGTAGAAGCTGGACATGTTTCAAGAAGAGATAAAGGCACATAAGAGAATGGTAAAGGTTGCTCTAGTCTGGATGTGTTAGATAGTTTCTTGAAAAGATATGATTTGATAGAAGGAGGACTAAATCAGATCCGTTATGCAAGAGGTCAAACTAAATAATCTCGGCAGTCCCATTTGGCTTCCACAGGAGCGACTTGCATGCGAACAGAAGTATGAACAGTATTTGGCAGAGGTTTGAGTGCTAGAGATTGTGAACTCAGTTCAGCTGTGGCATTGTTATCAGTATACAGAACAAGTTGTGAGCTAAATAGGCTACTGGATGTGTTTAGCCTTCTTCTTTCTGTCTCTAGACAATTTCAAATGGACTATTAATAAACACCCTGACTTGACTCATGGCTACGAGAGTATGTGGCTCATTAGTTTTAAATTTCATTATACAATATGTGTTGTGATGGTTTGGGCAATATATGCTTTCATTATGAAAATGAGGCGAACACACACAGGAGGAAAGTGCCTATGCAAATGTCAGCTTTATTGAATGCAGCTAATTATTATTTATTTTTCCAAGCTTTTGAAAGTTAGAGATCTTTTGAAGTTTATTAGATGCTTCTGGATCCCTTCTTACTATTCTTGTTTACTTAGCATTTCTGTCTGCTTTCATGAGCAAGTTGCAATCAAATGACCCTTTTCAGTTCATTTTCAGCTCATAATAACATCTGTATAAGACAAATTGAAAAATCCAATGTTTCCTTTTTATAGTTTATATACCAACCAAAGGTGCTCCATAAAGCTTAGAGAAGGTAAAGTGTGCTCATAGGGTTCTCTTCTAGAAATGTATTTTGAGAAAAATGAATTTTCTATACGTTTTAGAATAATTCATTAAATTACCTCTAAATAGAGTAGTATGTACATGTGGCAATCTGCTTCAGTTTAAAATGCTAATAAATGCATCCCTTCTCCTAATGAAACTAATGCTCCCTGCATGATTAATTAGTATTGTACACAGATGAGGACAGGAAAGCCATATTCACGGTCGTTTTCATCCAGAATGGTTAATAAAAGAATACTCCACAGTTCTGAAAAGTCATACACGGATAGCTCATTTCTGCAAAAGCAGTATCTTGCAAGGAAAAATGTAGTTTAAATTACCTCGAAGCGTTGTTATATACAGCTTTTAACCACAAGATGGCATTCCTAACAGAAGTTTGCTAGACAGGGTAATTTCTTTCGGGTTTTGAAGGGCTCTAAATGAAAGGCTGGCATAAGTATTTGTAATGTTATATGAGCTTTTTTGTATTTTCCATTTTATAAAATTTAATTAACAGTAATTAAACTAAGAAGTCTTAATGATAATTAGATTAATACTCAATGATATGTGGAGTACCCAGAAAGATGTGATGGTTCTGGATCAGTGAAGCACCACGTTAATTCATGGCATTATATGCTGCTACAGACTTTTCAACTGTAACTCTTGAATCAATTTTGCTTTAATATAAGAATCTAAAAATAATAAAAAAGCACAATTCTCTAATATTTAAATCAGAAAAGCAGAATTTAAATCAGAAATAAAACCATGGTCTTTTATGCTAAACTCAAGTCTTTGTGTTTTCAAAGATGATGCAACATACAGGACTTGTAGTGAGTTTTGGGATAAAGAAGAGCAGATAACAGTGTTCACAGGAAAAAGCAGTATAAATATTATGTCTTGCTATGTGGGGGTGGGGGGTTCATAGCTTAATCTTAAAATGACCAAGCAATGTATTTTCAAATGCTGGTCATCCAGGTTGGTAACAGCCCACAGGCAGCCTTGCTTTCTTTCTGGCTTTGTATCTTTTTCAGTTCCTTGTAATCTTTGCATGCTAAATTCAAAACCTTGTTATTCTTTGTCCTTAGATACAAGTATGAAGGGAGCACAGTGCAACCTACTAAACCAATGCAAGTGCATGAGCTTTGATGTAACACAGGCATGCATATTATACTTGCTTTCCCCTCCCCACTCACCCCCGTGGTTAAGGTCCTGATCTTACTTTGCTCATTTTTGCTGACTCTGTAAGATCAGACCTCAGCTAGATAATCATTTTCATTTTAGCTAGTGACCTAGTTGCATTTTGGTGTGGGAAAAACGGCATTACCTTCAGTTTGTGCTTAAACTGAAACACTGTAATTCGTGGAATTTTTTCAAGTCTATTTCAAGTCAGCAGAAAGGATTATGATAGGCTCATTTTCTTCTCTTTGTTTTTTTTTTGGTATCAAAACTTCTGCGGCATCTTTTCTACATTTGCTACTAATCCTTCTTCTCCACGTGCTGCCCCCTGCTGATGCCCAAGTGCTCTGCTTTTGGTTCCTACCGTTTGCCACAGCTGAGAGGACAGAGTAGTGGCTACCTCCGCTGCTGACACTAATCATAGAATCATAGAATCATAGAATCATAGAATAGTTAGGGTTGGAAAGGACCTCAAGATCATCTAGTTCCAACCCCCCTGCCATGGACAGGGACACCTCACACTAAACCATCCCACCCAAGGCTTCATCCAACCTGGCCTTGAACACCGCCAGGGATGGAGCACTCACAACCTCCCTGGGCAACCGATTCCAGTGTCTCACCACCCCAACAGGAAAGAATTTCTTCCTTACATCCAATTTAAACTTCCCCTGTTTAAGTTTTAACCCGTTACCCCTTGTCCTGTCACTACAGTCCCTGACAAAGAGTCCATCCCCAGCATCCCTATAGGCCCCCTTCAGGTACTGGAAGGCTGCTATTAGGTCCCCACGCAGCCTTCTCTTCTCCAGGCTGAACAGCCCCAACTTCCTCAGCCTGTCTTCATACGGGAGGTGCTCCAGTCCCCTGATCATCCTCGTGGCCCTCCTCTGGACTTGTTCCAACAGTTCCATGTCCTTTTTATGTTGAGGACACCAGAACTGCACACAATACTCCAGGTGAGGTCTCACAAGAGCAGAGTAGAGGGGCAGGATCACCTCCTTTGACCTGCTGGTCACGCTCCTTTTGATGCAGCCTAGGATACGGCTGGCTTTCTGGGCTGCGAGCGCACACTGAAGCCAGCTCACGTTCATTTTCTAATCAACCAACACCCCCAACTCCTTCTCCGCAGGGCCGCTCTGAATCTTTTCTCTGCCCAACCTGTAGCTGTGCCTGGGATTGCTCCGACCCAGGTGTAGGACCTTGCACTTGTCGTGGTTGAACTTCATAAGGCTGGCATCAGCCCACCTCACAAGCGTGTCAAGGTCCCTCTGGATGGCATCCCTTCCCTCCAGCGTATCAACCGGACCACACAGCTTGGTGTCATCGGCAAACTTGCTGAGGGCGCACTGGCTACCTCCGCTGCTGACACTAATGTCAGTCTTTGCCGAGTGAGCGGGCACTGCTTTGACATTAAGCAGATGTTCTTTACCTTAACACGCCGTTATACCTCTATCATCTCTCAAAGGTGGCTATGCAAAATAGAATATGAATTTTTTGTTTGCCGAAAGCAATAGTCAGTTAAAAAAAGCACTTTCAGAATGATCAGGTTGGTAGAACCTGCCTGCTGGCACAGGGACTGCAGAGGCAAACCTGCTGAGTTAGTATCTATCTCGTATTGAGTGCCAATGAAATTTGAGGGCCTGAACATCTCCCACTTGCTGCAAATTTTAGAAAAATGTGGTAAAGTGAAAATTACTATCTCAAGGGTATGGAAATTGCAGTACAAAGTTACTCATAATAATTATTCAGCGTTGGTTGATTTATTGCTATTAGCTTTCCAATTAAGTTATACACTGATTTTTTTGGTAGTGATCAGGCATCACTCACTAGGTGAGTAGATGGGGACAGGATTTTTTCAGTGATATCCAGTGATAGGACAAGGGGCAATGGGTGTAAACTGGAGCATAGGAAGTTCCACGTTAACATCAGGAAGAACTTCTTTACTGTAAGAGTGACAGAGCACTGGAACAGGTTGCCCAGGGGGGTTGTGGAGTCTCCTACACTGGAGATATTCAAGGCCCGCCTGGACAAGTTCCTGTGTGATGTACTGTAGGTTACCCTGCTCTTGCAGGGGGGTTGGACTAGATGATCTTTTGAGGTCCCTTCCAACCCTTGGGATTCTGTGATTCCACTCAGAAGAGGAAGAAGCCTGTCCCACAGAGGAGATTTAAAAAAAGGGAAAACAAATGTACTGAGGAAAGGAACATTCCCTGCTCTCAGAGGCTGATGGCTGTCATGTGGAGAGGACTTATCCTGAAGGACAGTCTCTAAGTACAAATATACACAGCCAAACAAGTTAAACAGGTTAGCCAAGGTGACAGCAAGGGTTCAGGGTTCCCCAAAATGCCATAATGAGTAGGTTGCTATGAGCCCCACCAGTAGAAATCAGTGATCTCAGCCATTGCTGATGTTGGTTCTGGGACATCTCATGATGTCTAATCAGATAGATGGGTACTGCAGCTCTCATAAATAGGGAAATAAATGACACTGACTTTGTCCTTTTTCCTGAGGGTCTGTCAGTTACATGACAGCCACTATAAATTCATACAACCAAGCACTTGCAGGTAACATTGTCAGAAAAAAATGGCCATGCTGACTGCTGACAAATAATAGTGCTGATGCTTCATGATGGAACTGCAAATCGCTTTGCTAGTACAAAGCACATCAGGGGCTAATTTGGTGTAGTTTAGTGTTTGCAAGTGGTAGATTATAAATGTTTGGAATTGTATATTATGTAACTGCTGCTGGATAAGCATAGCTACCAGTGTGAACCGGGAACTATAACCATAAGTATTATCACTTCCCATATGTAACAAACCTATGCCTAGGGCAGGCAAGCGCAATTACTGACAGAAGCTGTGTTTTTTCATGCAAGGGACTTTATTGCTCTAAATGATTTATCACCCTGGATTACAATTTTTAATGAACTTTTTCTCTGGAATAATTGTGCTCCAAAGGAAATTAGTTGTTTACCTTCAATAGATGACCAGGTTTGCCTATTGAAAAGCTAGATTTATAAAGCACTTCCATGGGGGTTTTAAATAGGTGGGATACAGAGGTCATTATGCAACATGAGTAATTGCTTACCCAAGTCAGTAACATAGAATCTCTTTCAGTGCTTCGCTTTCTCTTCCTCAGTCTCAGAACTCCAGAAATACACATTTTAGAAAACTATCAGATACTTAAGTATTTAATACACTTCCAAACAATATATTTTAACTGTATCTGTGATCAAGAAAACATGCTGGATTCTCTGAATTTATACTGAATACTGAAGACACACTGATGGTTACTGTAAATGGAAAACAAGTCCTTACCTACCTTACAAAAACCAAAAAGGGGTTACATTTTCAAACTTTTAACACTCACTTTTAAGTCCAGATTCCAGGAAGTGTGCAACACCTGAATTGCCAGCATCTCTGTTCCTTGTGCTCCGGGGTCACTGATGGTAGAGCTTTTACTTTCTTATTTGTTTATATAATTGTGAAAAGAATTAATTACAAGATCCCTTCCTTCTCAGTGGCATGTGAATAAGAAACAGACACAATTGTCCACTCTGTTACTTTTGCCTGACACTAGAATTACTTTACAGAAGAAAAATCAAACCTCATACACAGACAAGCCATTTTCAAAATGCAGACTGGCAAAGCTGAGCAGGAAGATTTGAGTGCAAAGTGAACTTGCCAGAGCCGGTATAAAAGCTAGATGAAAACTACTTCACAAACTACTAAGATCTCTGTAGTGCCCAATATCCCAAAGTGTTCCTCATTTCCGCAAGGCACAGCTGACAGCTGACTGGGGGGAAATGAAGAAATATAAACTACATCTCTCTTCTTTTTAAATCCATCTGAAATAAAATGTGCCTTCTGTGAGCAGTTAGCTTGTGGTGCTAAACATACAGGGCGAGGAGCAGTGCTCCCACCTCCCACCGTGGTGGCTGTTTGGTTAGGTCAGGGGCAGCAGAAGCATCATCTTTAGCAATGAGGTTTTGTTTCTTGTGTTAATTGCATGATGTGCTTCATAAATCAAATTACATATAAATGGAACAGCCTAAAAGTAATTGTGCAGCTCAGAAGCTGGTGAGTTATTGTGCGTTATGTGGCTGTGTGGGTAAAGACCAAAAAGGACAAAAACTGGTCTCTTTAACCTTCAAGACAGAAGAAATAAGCCACATTCGGAGTGTCATTGAGACCACTTTGGCAATTCTTTCTTGGCTTGAAAAGCAGACGTGTGTGTGATGCCCTCAAATCCTTCGCCATCACCCATTATCATAAAGCCATTTTAGCATAACTGGTTTTTAATTTTCTAATCCTTTTCACAGAAGAATCTAAAATCAGTCTTTGTAAACTGAACTCTAGATTACAACTCAAAATACCAGAATCATAAAATTAAAAAAAAAAATAATCTTGTAATAAGCATCTTGTAGTTAATGTAATTAAGTTCCTTTCGGGCTGATGCTGGAACTGCAAATCAAGAGGTTTATTTCCGCACAGGAATCGGGTACCGCTTGGAATGTTCATACTGAAGTTGTGTGAACTGTGTTGTTATTAACTCTCCTTTCAACATCTGTCTGATGGCAGGATTTTACAAATTGCCAGGAATTCTGAACGGAAGGAAAAGTGTGTGCACAACAATTCTCAGTGGAGAGGAAAGCCAGAAGACATTATTGTGTTGTTGTAGCTTGACCTAAGAGGAGGAGAGGCATACATTCGTGAGTGTGCTGATAGTTGATAAGCTGATAGCTTTCTCAGAAAACTTGAAAGTGGTGATTTTTGCAACATTTCTTTTTGTTAGAACTGCTTAGGGAATGTTGGGGTTTTCTTCCTGCTTTCCTCCTCCCCACATTCATAAATGAGTGACACAAAAGTTAAGAGCTATTTCAAAATTAGACTTTGATAGGTAGAAAGTAAGAAGGGGGAGAAACAATGCCAAAAATCAGATCCAGTGAATAGTCAGAAGCTGAACACCGTTCTGCCAGGTGTGTGTGAATTAATGCCCAAGATAGAAATTCTGGCCCCTTAACAGTTCCTTTGAACACAACCATGACTAAACCAGGCCACCTCTAGCATTAAAATCTTCCAGTAAAAGTGGAGCTGTGGTTTTCTTGAGAAATCTCTGTAAATTCAGCATGCTGTCCAGCTGAATCTTAAAAGTGTCCAGTCTTGGGGAATCTACCGCTTCCTTGGGGAGATTTTTCCAGTGGCTGATTGTTCTCAATGTGAAAAGCTTTCCTTTTGTGTCAAGTCAGAATCTCCCCAGGAGTAACTTGTGCCCATTACCCCTCATCTTTTCCATGTGACTCCTTGTAAAAAGGGAGTCTCTGTCTTCTGTGTAGCCACCCTTTCCGTACTTTCAGGTACACAGATTGTATGTGTATTTCGGTTTACTGTGCGCACAGACTATCATGCTCACAGGATCATTGTGAAAGACATCTTGACTAATGCATCTCAGATCACGTGTTGAAAGAGAGGTGCATCCCTGTGGGTACCAGTGTACTGCACCTGCAGGTCCAGGTGGGATCTGGCATATACAGTTGTCTCCACTACACAATGCATGTAAAATGTCACAGAGGGACCTCATGACCTTCCTGAGCCCTGCAGTCAGGCTCAGGGATGTGGCATGGTCCATGGCTCAGGGCTCCAGCTGGCCTTGACCCCTGGCTGGGTTTGTGCAGCACCATTGCCTGACCTGTGCTCACCGTCACTGAGAAAGCTGTCGCTGAGCTGTGAGACTATGTAAACTGAGACCATGCAAGACAGGAAAAGTAAAACCAGGCAGAACTGCAAGTGCTGAGCTGCCAAGTGTGTCTTGGGGACTGGGGACAAAATGCTGACATAGGATCTATAAAACCTGAGGGAGAAGCAAACACTGAGAAGATGGCATGTCTGCAGCTGAGGACTTGTACTGATTTACTGGGGTATTTTGGCATGACTGAAATACTTCTCTTACTAAATATAAAATCTGACACACCAATAAAAAGCAGCAGAAACCACATCATATGCTTTTTTCTTCTTTTTCCCTCTCCCTTTTTCTTTCCCATATACTTTTCTGCAGTGATCCTCATCTCCTCTTGTCAGCTGCATCCTAACCTGTCTGAGTGATGCTTCTCCAGTCAGCCTTTGGTCAAAAGTGCCTCTTATCACCCTTTACTGCTTTGCACTCAAGTCACTTGGTGAAATCACTTGAATCATATAACCCTGAAGGCACACTTGGCACGTGGTGCTGCACTCTCACTGCTCTTGACCCCAGTGTCCACTCTGTAGGGCTTGGTGTGGTGGCCCTGGAGCGTTGCAGTGGCCAGGCAGCCCGCTGGCTACCTGTGCAGGTGCCCAGCTTGGCACCAGGGCTGAGGAGCCAGAGCAGTATTACCAGCCTTGATGTGCGTATCCAGGGTTGGGGTAGGGACTAAGGACAAAAGAGACTGCACTATTGCTTACACAAGCATCCAGATGAAAATTCGTTTTCCAGTCACGGCAGTCACCAGGGCTGCTGGGCTCTGGCACAGGTTCCCCGTTGCTGCCATGGCCAAAGGCAGCAGCTGTCTCCAGAAACGTACCATGTTTCAAATGTGGCAGAAGTAGACTCGTAGATGCCTTCAAATCCTTCTGATTAAAGAAGTTATCTCATTTGGGAGTGCCTAATTGCCTTTATAGGCTTAATGCTTGGGTATATTATGCGTATAACTGGATGTCGTTCAGATGCAGCAAAGCCCTATTGAACTTGGGTTGGTTTTCACTTGGTTCAGACATGGAAGAAATGTGTGTGCCATCTGGCACATGCTCTGAAGCTCCTTAAACCTAACTGGAGATGATGTGTTTCCTTGTCTCTGCATATCCTTCATAACAGGCTCATTCCTGCCAGCATCATATTTCGTGTTGCCAATCTCTTCATCTCACTTCTCAAACGATGTGATTAAGCAAGCAGAAGGGCATTAGACTAAAAGGGACCACTTGGATAGTTCGAGCCTGACTGCCCGTATACATTGGTTCCATCCATTTAGCTTCTGGGGTGTGTGTGTTTGCTTATTTGGGCTTGTTTGCATTTGTTGTTGATTTTTTTTAAATAAGGTTGCAAACAGAAAATGATTGGTAATTCAGTGCCTCTGTAATGGCAACTCTGAGGACCAGGTCTGAAAAGGGATTTAACTCTGATTTTGCCTGGAGTATCCTTTCTGGCGTATATTGAAAATTACATTTCATTCACTAGTTTCAATCAGACCAATTGATACATTTTTGTTGTAATACAGAATTAGATTGTGTAGATTTCACCTGTAACTTCAAGTGCATGAATGATGCTCACTACTTTCCAACTGATATTTAAAGAAAAATCTCAAAGGTTGGAAAATAGAAACGTTCAGGGAAATAGAGATACGACTTGGTACTTGAAGTGGTTAAGAAATTCCTTCAGAGTATTCTTAACTAAAGAGAGGAATAAACAAGTGATGGAAAACCAACCAAGTGGCGGGGCAGAAGATAGGGAAGTGATTGTAGTTAGGAAGAAAGGTCATAACTCATTAATGTAGCAGAATTGTTTGAAGATATTAATATCACGGTGTACAGGGGGAGTGCAATAGCTTTTTAGAGCATTTGGCAAAGTTTCAGGTCACAGTACAATGTCTCTGATGCAGAGTAATGGAATAAGTGGAAAGTTGGCTCATTAGGCTGATAATTGGGCAAAAAGCAGGAAACAAAAGGTAGCTGAAAAAGGAGCTTTTTCATCTGGGAAGAAATGAGGCAGTCATGTTGGAAGTCTGTTTATTACAGAGAAAGACGTGACCTCAATTTGGCCTATAAACTTTGTTCTCAGATGATTTTCCCTCTGCAGCCAAACAAAGCCTCCATGAATGTTAACTGCAAAGTGGCAAAGAGACATGGTACTGGTGAGAGATCTCCAGAGCTACAAAGTGTGAACTAGATTCAGACATAAGACGGGAAAATGTATCCCATGAACTAAGCTGCCAACTTGTTTAAATCCCTCAGGAACCTGGAGAAACGGGATTTCATACAGAAGAAAGAGATGAAGGCACTCAGGAAGGAAGGCTCCCCCGTCACACTGTGAGCTCCTGCGCTGTAGCAGCTGCGGCTGTCCAAGCTTCTCCAAGCGAATCAGTCTGTAAACTGAAGCCAGAAATGTTGCTGCACTGTATACAATAGCATCTCTTTTTGGGCATTTGCTGAACAGTCAAAAGGTACATGTTAGAGCCAGACTTGCAGCAGTCTCACAACTGGAAAATAAATGATCCTCTTCTGCAGCCCACTCCATTATACCCCACTGTCCTTAGCTGCTTCCTCTGGAGTTGGATTCACTAAATTTCTAGCCGCATCTGGGCTTGGAAAACATATTATGCAGCATAGGAGAGCAGGTGGTCCTGTGCAGCCCAGTTTGCGTTCAGCCTAGTCAGAGAGATTGGCTTTTGGAGGAGGGGCAGAGATCTGAGGGCATATATGCAATTCATCATCAGTATTTTCGACTGACTGCGAGAAACTGCTGCACCTGCTGCTCTGCTTCAGATGGGCTTTGACATGCAGGCAGGCTGAAGGACATACGAGTTTTTCTTTCATGATAACAAAAATATGCACTTCGGTCAGCTATCTGTAAAGTTAAGGCAGTTACCTACAAGCAGTGATAATTCAAGAGCAGTTTCTGCCTGGTGACTGATACATAAATGAGAGGAATATTTTTGGAAGTGCTGGTTGCTTTTATTATTAAAAAAATAAAAAAAAACCTGCTAATTTTCGGTTTTAATACATAATTTGTAACTGAAACACTTTGAGTTATCAGAGAGAGGGGAATTAACTCATTACTGTGAGACAGTCAGCAATCACTACTGTGGAGTAGCTACCAGAAATCTGCATCTTGCTTTTGGAAGGAGAGCGGGTGCTGGTATGCCGCAGGAAGTCCAAACAGCGCTCAGCTGGGAACCAGGACCAAGGATAATGATGAAAAGCAAATACCCATTGCTTTACACAGCCCGTCCAAAAGGAATAAGAGTGTGTTAGAGGGCTGGCAAGGAGCCTGATCCTAGACTGCTGGTATGTGCGCCTGATGGGAAAAAGACCCAACAAATAGTAGCTTGGAGGCTGTGTTGGAAGATGCAGCTGTGTTTGCCAGGCACTTGTAGAGAAAACCAGGAAGATTTGCTCCTGATTCATCAGCGGCTTTCACAAGCCGCAGATGCCAAGCCTGACTGTGAGGTCTTAAGAGAGGCCGTGTGCTGCCATAGTGACTGTTGCGCAGCAGAACTATTGCTTTGTCCCCAGAGCACTGCCATGCAGGAATTGGGGAACTTCACTGCCCTGCCATGGGGAGCAGGTGAGTATCACACCTGGGGCGACTATGGCGCTGGATCCTACTTCATTGCACTGCCAGTGCCAGCTGCCCCTTTCCATCCCAACCCCTTTGCCCTCTCCCCTTGCTGTGGTACTGCAGCTGCCTGGTACCACTGTTCTTCCCTGCAGTGAGTGGTTTTACCTGTACTGCTGAGAGCCCTTGGGCTAATTTGGGTATTTAGGGAGGCAATACCAGATAGCAGTTAAAAGATAAGGTAATATTTTAATTGTTAATGAATATTTAAAATACAGTTTCCACATAGTATTTAAAAATAGATTGCAAGAAGAAGCTGAACTTCCCTTGTGAATGATGAAAATGATGTTATCATTGGGAAACGCAATCTGTAGCTTCACTGAAACTCATTTGTTTAAGCAGGCTACAAATTATTATTTTCTTGTCCATCACCTGACCATCTGGCTGACTCCGTGTAACATTAGCATCTACATGTGTATAAATGGGAGTAATAGTACTATTCATCTTTGAAGAAGACCCTGGAATATCAGAATAAGGTTTTATTTAAATGCTGGATTTTACATTTGATATCTCTGCCACCTAATTCATTTCAAGTAAATCACAAAACTACCATGGAGTTCAGCGGGAGTAAGACTGGATTGTTGCAAAATGCAGACTGGGAAAGAATTATACATGTATTAACTTTAAAATCATTATCCATGACATTCCCTCTAACATTTTCATTATTGTTTTACACAGGCTAAAAGAGCTACCCCAACAAGTGACTCCGTATAAATTTGAACATGAACAGAACATCATGCTTTCCAAAGCAATTAAAATTCTTATTCACTCTTTGCATCTCCCTCATGCTTGCCATGTGTAATGAAGCTGAAACACAACAAGGGACTTGGTTACTGGAGATACTTGTCAAGTCTGTGACTGAGACTACTGAAGCTCCCTACTAATATGACACTTGAACACTTGAGTGAAGAAATGCCACGGTTCCAAGATCATACATTTCACTACTAGGAAATAACCAAGTCATAACTTCCAAGGCAGCCTTAGCTCAGTTTCCTTGTATATACCCTTTAGAATATAGTATTTAATTATATCATCACAGATAATTTACTCCTGAAATTTCTTCCTATTATGTCTGCGGATACATGTATAGCCCTATAAGCTGGGTCTTCATGGTTCACAGAATGCATTGTGTTACAAGCCAGTAGAGAGAGATTTGATTTAAACTCTTGGTTTCCTAAAGTTTCAAGGGTTAGGTCAATCTGGCATGACAGAGGGTAGTTGTGGGGAGCCTCCAGAGGAGAGAAATGAGCCATGTGTCTGTTTGTCCCATTCGCTTCTCCCTTACATTTCTCTGTCTCATCCCTGGCAGCGTTCAAGGCCAGGCTGGCTGGAGCTTTGAGCAACCTGGTCTAACGGAAGGTGTCCCTGCTTATGGCAGTGAGGTTGGAAATAGATGATTTTTAAGCTCCCCTCCAACTCAAACCATTCTAGGATTCTATTAAAGTGATGGCTCAGTGCCTCTGTCGCAATACAGCCCCACCACTTGCTGGTTAACCAAAAGCCCCTTGCCTGGCTGGAAGAGCTCCTCCTCGCTGTCTGAGGGTTGCGGATTTCATTTTGCTCCAGAGACTGGAAAAAATGCAGTGTGGTTGTAAACCCTGTCGCAGAGGAAGGGTACAGAGCAGGTGCCAAGCATGCTAAGGAAGGGTTTGGAGCCAGACCATGGCTGGTCTGAGCCTGGGAGCTGTACGGAAACACCTTGCAAATCACCGGGAATGAGAGTGGCTGAGCAGCTCTGCAAGTCTCCCTTTTCCTCTTGGCAGTAGCTAATTAGTCTCTGTGTAGGGGATAGTTTCATGATGAAAAGCAAAGCCCTGCACTGGCTGTTACCAAGCAATTATTCACTGCCATTCAAGCAGTTATTGCTGCCTCTGGGACAGCAGCTACTTTCTTATTTGAGAAACACAGGAGATGACTTTCCATTAAGTAGTCAGTCCTGTTTGCAGAAAAAATGTGCAAATAAATAATAGGAAATAATCTACCGAGGCAAAATTCTACCTTTTTGATTTTTTAAGTGAAAAATCTGAGGGAAGCCACTGATGTAGAAAACACTGAAGGGTTTTTGTTCTACCTAGGGAAAAAGGAAAGGAAAAAATCGAATAGTTTAAAGCCTTCTCTGTGAAAGACTTACCTTATTTTCTCAAAAAATAATGGCAGCCTCTCCAAATAGCTAGAAAAATGTCACTGCTCACAAGTTGATGGAGGAACAAACAGTTTGCGTATCTTTCCTTTCAAACTTTAAGTTGCGTTCAAGTGTTCCAGTTCCTGATAAGAAAGTTTGAAAGGATGAGTGTGTCTGTGCGACGCCCAGATGATACTCAAGGTGGTCCTGGCTGTGCGAGCTGGCTCAGGGTTGCTGGAAAACCTATGTTTGAAGCCATGTGAATAGCAGCAAGGTTGACATTCAGTGTTACACAGAGCCATCTGCAGTTTAGCAGGCATTTCTTTATCTCTATACAAGCACTCTATGTGCCTGGGTCTCCATTACACTCAATTTGGGGATTTCTGATTTATAAAAAGCTGGTTACAAATACTGAATATGATAAAATGGAAATGAATGGAATAGCAGTGAGGGGGTCCATGCTTTTAACAAGCCATGGCAGCAGCTGATGAAGCAAACTGGCCTTCCCTGGCTCTGCAGCTTGGCTGGGGAATTGCTCTCACAAGGGGGCCAAGCCCACAATAGCGTGGCAGCAAAATTGCGCAAAAATGTAAAGATGCTGCTTTCCTGGAGGGCTTACATGGTACATTGTGGTGCAGAGCTGGGGAAATGACATGCATGTTGCTCTTTCAGCCTTAAAATGGTATTAATTAGTAGGCTTTTTCAGGAGTTTTGCAGGCTTATATCTTGCTTCTGTAGCCTAAAGCAGGAAAAAGGCCACAAAGATGCTGTGGAAGCCTGTGTTCTGCTCAGGGGAGCAAAGACAGCTCTGGTGTTGACACTGCCCCGGGTAGGAGAGCTCCCAGGCATGCTGTGATTGGGGATGAGCTGCCATGAGTGTGTCATTAAGAGATCAGCTGTGCTCAGGGGCACGCTCTGTTCATTCCTGGTTTTCCGGACAGAAAGGCATCCCCAGCAGCCATCTGCCAGTCCCCTGTCTCGGCTGGGCGCAGTGGCTCCTGGGGGAAGCATATGACTCATTTACCCTGGCCTAATAACATATTGCAGATATTTTGCAGGAGACAGCTGAGCTTTCTGATGCCCCCTGAAGAGCGTTTTGTTCCTTCTGCCTTCACTGTACACACCGGTCCCTCCACTGTGTTTTTGAGGGCAGAACCTCTCATCAGACAAGGTATTGCTTGGTTCTGTACATCCGCCTCATCTGAGAGAAATGGGATGTTGGTCCTTCTGAAGACACCAGAAAAGACTTTTAAAGGGGCACTATTGGTTAAATAAGCTACTGTTTACCAGAGAGTGCATGACCTGCTATAGGTGTTCATAAAACTGTGGATTTATGCCTTAAAATCAGTTGACATTATTTTGTTTTGTTTTATGTTATTTTGTTTTATGTTATGTGATTTTGTTTTATTTTATTTATTTTAATTTTAATTTTAGATTTTATTTTATTTTAGATAGTACTTTATGTTTGGTTTTTTTTTTACTTTATTATATTTATTTTATTTTTCATTCTTCAGCTTGCTTTTTCTGCTCCAACATAGCTCATATGCACACGTTGCTATTAATGTATCAGGATCAAAAGAAGAAAGAAAGAAAGAGACTCTACTGCTATCTCTCTTCATCCTCCCTTGAGGATGCTGCGACTCAGTCTCTCATCTGGAGGGCATTGTCATTGGGAACGATGCCAAGTCCTTTTTCCTAGCACTATGAAGCTGAAACTGCTCATTAAAATTCTTTGCCACCTTAGCGCACAGTGTTTGCTGTGGGCTGCGCTGTTGTTTGACTGTCTGTGTCAATACCGTCTGGCCGCTCAGCATCCCTGGTCTGGGAGGGCCCTATTATCCCTTCCTGACCCTGCCTTGGAATCCTTGCAGGATTATATTTGGGTTCCTTCTAAGCTTCAGCATCTTCCCTTTATAGATTTAATGGCCTCACCAGTTTTATCTGCTTCCTTTTTTATTCCTTTTTTTTTCACCTTAGTTACATTTAGTTAATTGAGACTAATGTTTTGTTGAAAAAATATCTCTCTCAGTCCCAAGGCTGAGCTTTTGAAGTGAACAGATTTGGGTAAAAATTTGCAAATGAGCAATTAATATCACCACAGCAAAGATACTCTCTCTTTACCCTTCATTTCCACATTGGCCTGGAGGGGATTCCCCTTCCTGAATGGGTAGTCAAATAGTTGCCAGGATCACTTTCTCTCTTCTGGTACAGCTGAGGCTTTTTGTCTGATCTACTTCTGACTGTTGTACTAGAGCAATATGGCTTCTGAAGATGAGACTGTTTTGTATTAGATTTTATCCCAAGAGAAGGGAAAAAATATCTTTTTTCTCTGACTCCTTAATGTCATCCTATAAATGAAATTAATCTGAATCTTTATTTGTCTCTTAGGTTTGGGTATCAACAGATACCCACTTGGGAGCAGAAGGCAGAAGTAGCTACACATGGTAAAGCAAAACCACTCTCATTTGCATTCCTTAGGAATGCGTGACACTGCGACGAGCTCCTTGAGAGATCCGACCACTGCAGCCAAAGGTCAATACAGTTCAGCAACAAGGAAGCACCAAGTAGCCTTTATGGAGCTTGTCTGTCCTCTTGCTTATAAAAAGGACTGCAGTTTTCTCTGGTTTATGGGCCTAAAGTTACAAAGTGCATTAAGGTGCACCCATTTTCCTGTGTTAGGAGTAGCTCTTGGCATTCCTCCGAAGTGGGGTGACTGTAGGTTTGTCTCAAATCTGATTCCTGCGGCTGAGGATGTCTCCAGTGCCTACCCCTCCAGCCTGGGTGCTGTGATACACACCATGCCAGCTCCTCATGGTCCAGGCACCACAAGGATGGTTGCTTGGCTGTTCTACAGGCTGCAGCACTCCAGTGGCCAACTGGAGAAATGACGTTTGTACCAGCTGAAGGTCTTCCTTAAATCTTTAGTCTTTCACAGCTCCTGCCCATTTTTGTTTCATGAATGATGTGTGAGTGAATGGTTAGATAAAAGTAGGAAGACGTTTGGAAAAGTTGCATCTACAGCCTACAGAAAGAAGAAAAATGTCATAATGTTTGGTCTTGCATGTGATTGAGTAACTGGTTAAACTGTCAGTTATGGATCAAGTTGCAAAACAAGTCCTCTCGTTTGCTAAAATCAGAAGAGGACCTGAAAGACAGCTTTGTCTTAAACCGACAAATCATTTTATTAGGGGAGAACCAGGAGACAGAGGCAGTTCAGTAGAATAAACTCCTCCATGCATTGGTCCATGACCTCACAGCACCGGAGGGCAAGTGAAAGAGGAAACCTCAGGGTGGTAGAAGGGTCTCCCTGTCGGGAAGCAGGAGGGACAGCAGCATCCTGAGCAGGGCAGAGAGATGGAATTTTTTCTGGAAAGTGGGGATGGGAGAATCCCACCACCAAATTCCCAGGCTGTGTTTAAGTGGATGGCAGAGGTTAGGACCAGGGACAGTGACAGGGATCCAAGAGGTCACAATGAGACCTATCGAGACCTACTGACACCTTCAACCGCCTCCTACCAATGCAAGAAAGTTATGTGAGAACGACCGGACTGGGGATGAGTTTTTTGCTGCTCATGCTTATTTCCTCTGCAAAGATACATCAACTGACAAACTGTGCAGCATTTCCAGTACTTTTATCATGAGTTCTTATATATCATGGCTGCTTCCTGCAGGATATTCCCAGCCGCACAGTCCACTTAACATTTATGGCAGCTATCACCGAAACGAGTGCAATGTGTTTTCAGTCTCTAAGTCTGCTCCAAGATGGATGGGGTGCAGAGGTCTTTGGCAGCTATGCAGATAAGGGGAGGGTGTTTCTCCTGGAGACCCTTGTCTACTTCAGCAATTCAGCATGCACTGAAACTAATCGCCTAGGCCCTATCATTTAAAAGGAATATTCCTGGGTGGAAAGGTAAACACACACTTCAGAGTAAAGCTAGGCTAGGGGCTAAATGAACATCCCTGATATTAAGGGCTGTTTAGTGTGAAATGTTGATTGTGCTACTGAGGGGTTAGATTCGGCAGGATAAAAAAGACTAGTCAGCATTTTTAGACCCCAGAGCCAAATTGGTACTAGATATTTTACTCTGTTATAGTCCATGGATTATCATGTGATGACATCAAATTACTCCTAATAATACTAACAAGTGGCACAGGGTTAGAATCATAGAATAGTTAGGGTTGGAAAGGACCTCAAGATCATCTAGTTCCAACCCCCCTGCCATGGACAGGGACACCTCACACTAAACCATGTCACCCAAGGCTTCACCCAACCTGGCCTTGAACACCGCCAGGGATGGAGCACTCACAACCTCCCTGGGCAACCCATTCCAGTGCCTCACCACCCTAACAGGAAAGAATTTCCTCCTTATATCCAATCTAAACTTCCCCTGTTTAAGTTTTAACCCGTTACCCCTTGTCCTGTCACTACAGTCCCTAATGAAGAGTCCCTCCCCAGCATCCCTATAGGCCACCTTCAGATACTGGAAGGCTGCTATAAGGTCCCCACGCAGCCTTCTCTTCTCCAGGCTGAACAGCCCCAACTTTCTCAGCCTGTCTTCATATGGGAGGTGCTCCAGTCCCCTGATCATCCTCGTGGCCCTCCTCTGGACTTGTTCCAGCAGTTCCATGTCCTTTTTATGTTGAGGACACCAGAACTGCACACAATACTTCAGGTGAGGTCTCACGAGAGCAGAGTAGAGGGGCAGGATCACCTCCTTCAACCTGCTGGTCACGCTCCTTTTGATGCAGCCCAGGATACGGTTGGCTTTCTGGGCTGTGAGCGCACACTGAAGCCTGCTCATGTTCATTTTCTCATCGACCAGCACCCCCAAGTCCTTTTCTGCAGGGCCGCTCTGAATCTCTTCTTTGCCCAGTCTGTAGCCGTGCCGGGGATTGCTCCGACCCAGGTGTAGGACCTTGCACTTGTGTCGTGAACTGTGCACGGTTGTACAGTAGAAGCACACCCCAGCAAAAATGCGGCAGTCAACATAACACACACTGGCAAAGCTGAAGTCTCCAAGGGGGGCAAAACATGTTTCTATCCTTTTGGGAAGTGCTTTCCCCAAAAGCACTGCTTTGCCTTAAAGCCGGAAAATAGACTTCATGTTGCTCTGAGGAGGTGCTGAATGAACAGGGTGGGATAACCAGGTTATTATTGGTATGATATTTATAAAGTAATCTCAGGTCACTGCTCCCTGGTCTTGCCTTCACAGTCATGGAACAAAATAATCCCATGAATGACACATGAAAGAAAATGAATGTCAATATTTCCAAAAGTAACTTGTGCTCTGAAATACATTTGCTTTTTGGTACCCAAAATTAGATGACATAGAGAATTTTTTAGAAGTTGTTGATCAGGTTCCAGCCCTGAACATAAAGGCTCCTGGCAATGCACAGCTCTATATTTAGGTATCTGAATGTGAAAACCCTGGCCATGATCTTCAAGCTGACCTCATGAAAGCACAGAGCTGCTGCAGCTCCGTTCATCCTTGCTATTTTCGCAACCTTTTGTGCTCTGCAGAATGACTGAAGGAAAACAGCCCTGTTTTATGAGATTCTCAGGAGATAGATGGCATTTCTTGAATATGATAAAAACTAAAAGCTGAAAAAAGCACTAAAGCTTTTGGCCTCCTCAAATACAATGAAGTGCTTAAATACCGAAACATTCTCACTCTTGGCTCATAACTTGGGGCTTTCAGCATTGTGTTTGAAAAGGAGCTATATATGGGCTATCAAAAAAAGGTGGGGAGAAAGGAATTTAAAGAATGTCCTCGAGCCTTTGAGGAGCTTTGCAGAACAGGAACAGCAAAACCTCGTGCCAAACATTGGTGCCTCCGCAGCAAGGCTGCCTGTTTGCACCTGCCTGCTGCCACAGCAGGGTTCTCCTCCTGGGCACAATGGCCTGGGGACACACTACAGGAGTGGAGTCACTGCATCCCTTTAAGAGTGGCTCAGGTGCTGTTCTCAAAGGGGAAGGAACAGTCACATAGCTCTGCAGTGTGGCTTTAATTGGGATGGATACTACATAGCACCCAAATTAACAGTAGAAGATGTCTCACAAGGGAAAAGCCTGATCAAAACAGAGCCCTGATATATTTCTTCATACTGGGAGAACATGCAGTGATGTTTAATGCATGTTAACTAAATATTTGTGTGAACCTCTTTTAAACACAGCACCTTCTGTCGATAATAATGGCAACAAGAAGAAATCATAGTAGAAAACTCACTCATTTCTCACCAGTAAGCTTAGTGGTGGGCAGAAGGAAAGGCTGCCTCAGCCACTCTGCAGGCTCACACGTCCTGTCCTGACCCTCTTCTGGCTCGTGATCTCTTTTACATTGGGGTGATTTTATCAGGGAGAGCCAGGAGACTTTGTCCCGTCAGCATGGACTGGAGAGCAAGGCTACTCTGCTGTTTGAGGGATGACTGCATGGGCTCTGTGCAGAGCTCTTTCAGTGATCTCAGGGACGTGTCCAGCCTGCTTAGGGGTTGCCAGTGTCCTGTGTGGCTGCAGGATGAGCCCAGGAAACCAAATCCCTGCCTGCTGATACACCGAAGGGGAAACACTGGGAAAAGAAGAGATGCATCTATTGAAAGGATGGTATCCTGTCACAAACCAGCATAGAGAGAGGACATACAAAGAGTATATTTAAGTAAGAAAGTTTCTACCACCCTGTAAAATGAGGTTTTGCAGTAAGCCCTCCAAGCTGCTCACAGAGCAAATGCTTTGCTATTTTGCCAAAGAAAAGTGGCTGGCATCTGGAGGGATGACACGATCTGGGCTGTGGGACAGCAAGCGATGGGACTTAGTGACCTTGCTGTTTGCCCTAGGTCTCTGTTCTTCTCTGCCTTCAAGGACAGCTTCCCTCTCTCCCCCCACCAGTGATGCATTTTCAAACACTCAGCATTCCCAGACTTGCTCATCCCCAAGTGAGTGTAAATCCTATCTATCTGTACAAAAAACAAAAGCACTATCCACATCAAAACCGGGTAAATCAGTATTTCACTGCAGCGCAGCAACCTAAACTCTGACTTAGACAGTTGGCATTTGTTTTATCTTGGTGCTTTGTAGCTCAGTGTGAAACAGCTACTGTATTAAACTGTTTCTATCGAACCCAGGATCTCATGCTTTGAAGATGCTCAGTGGTGTCTCAGGAATACATTTCCCACCTTGAGCTCCTCCATGATCACTGATGGGCAGCCAGGAAAAGCTGCAGCTGAAGAGAGAAATCAGCTCTCAAACCCTGGAGTCCTGCTGTAGAGCTGAGAATAGAAAAGAGGGCTATGTCAAAGACCACTTCTTATGGCTTAAGTCATCTGCTCAGGAATAACAGCATGAAGACATTTCCTCCTCTCCTGCCCAGCCAAAGACTGACCACAAGGCAGGGCTGTAAATCCAGCACCTGAACTTTGAGTTTGTTTTTTACCAGTGGCACTCTCTCCTTTCTCAGGAGAATGTGATGAACTGGGAAAAGGGTTTGAACTCCAGCTGGCTTCCCCTTAGCCAGGGAGATGTACTGGAGAAACCCTGCCAGACTGACGAGACGGACGGGTTGTTTCTTTAAGGGCATAAAAAGATCAGTGGCTGGAAGAATAGATCTGATGCTACAGGGATGATGACAGTGGCTGTATATTACCTGAACTTTACGATAATTAAGTGTGAGGTCTCTGCTTGGCTTTCAAACTTCTACAGCATAGCAATTGCTCAGGTCACTCCTGTTACACGGGAAGGGCATTGCCAGGGCCCCTGTGGTGCACCCGCAGCTGACAACATTCATAAGCATTTTCCAGATTTTCTGCCTTAAACTAGCCTGGATTTATCACCTGACAAATGCAGCAGCAAAATCTGGTTTTTATCTGTCACAGAGCAGACGGCAGTTTGAACGAAGCTTCATCACTTTCTCCCTAAGACCAGGATGCTCTCTGCTGGTTGCTGGCTGATGGACCTGTCGCTCTGTCTTCATCGCTGACAGGGGCTGCTGCAGACGCCATCTCATCACTGATTCGATCAGGTTGAGATGAGGGAGGATGTGGTTCTGAAACCTTGAACGCCCTTCACTCTCCGATTGCTCTGCCTTTCGGCGCTGCTGTGCAGCATGGGCTCTTCAGTTCAGCCTTCCTGGATGAAATGATCTCATTAGGTGATTGCAAAGAGCTGGATGGAGCAGAGCCACCTGCTTTCTCAGAAAGAGTCTCATCAGCTTTCCTGGAATTGATAAAGTGCATGTGAAAGGGATGTCTGCACCCCCTGCAAACCTCACTTTAAGGATGTAGCTCCAAGGTTTCCTACTTTGGAGAGCAGTTAAACAGCCCGCCCTTTGCTTCCTCTCCTTCTACTTTCTTCCCTTTCTCTCCCTTTCCCCAGGCCTTTTTTGTCTCCATTATACTTCCAAACAGTTTAGGGATATTTGCCAGTTACTGATGTATTTGTTCTAGTACATGTAAGCCAATATGGATGAACAGGTATAAATCCCCATGGGGAAACCCCACCTCTGGAATAAACTGGTTCCTAGTCCAAGGTGGTAAAGTGAAAAACAGCCACCTTGATGCTGAACATGACTATGTCTGAGGGAGTTTTACCAACATGGCTGTAATGGTTTGCAGTGCCAGGCCAGCATGAACTGGTACAGCTCTTCCACTTGTAAGAGCTGTTGCCTAGGCAGAATTGCTGCCCTGAGACTCCAGGCAGACAAGTACCTGTGGCTGTCTGTTGAGCAGCACCAGGAGTGCAGCCTGAGCATCCGCATCCCTGCCAGGCCGTTTCTGGGAAGGGATGGAGGCCCAGAGCCGAATTGCCTGCCTCCGGTAAGAAAGACGATAGCTTTGATGATGGCTTTTCTGATGGGAGTATCTACTGCCTCCAGAAGTGGGGTGATATTACCAGCTCATTTCATACTGATCGTTATGTAGCTACCTAATCTGCCTTGAAAAGGTCACCTGCCTGGTTTTGTGTTTCAGGACCATTCTCCAATCCTCCTCTGTCCTGTAAAACAAGCGGTATTAGAGCCATAACTGTGGCTATCAATTGTGGGGTGGCCTATTACCTTTTTAATAAACACCACAGACTATTTGCTTGGCATACAATTGATGTTTTTTCATCCCAGTCCTCTTAAACATAACCCGTAAGCTGGGAAGCCAGGCTGGTTTTCTGCAATGCCTGCACATCGGTATCTGAAAGGTAGAAGGCAGCATTCAGTTTTCCCTAAGATGTAAAGGGCAGGCAGGCACTGCCGCACAACTCCTGTGCTATATTCATAGAGCTGGCAAATCATGTTTTGTGGGTGGGAAATGTGGGTAAAGCAGGAGAGAGCGTGTACTACTTGTAAAATGAAAGTGCCATTTCATGAGTGTTTTTCTCTTAAAGTTTTTTAGTTACATTTGGTTTAATCCTTTATATTGCTCTCACTTGAAAGCTGAAGAGTTGCTACATAGATCATGGAAAACACGCAGTCTCACAAGATGTATTTTTAAGACATTCTCAGAGCTATTATAGGAAAACCTTTTCTCACAGCATCGTAAGTTCAGGCTGCTGTCTCCTGTGATCTTCAGAATGGTTACTATTTAATTATTGATATTTACAACATGGCGGTAGTTAAGTGTGACTGCAGTTCCACAGGTAATCTTCATATGCCTGCATTCAGCGAGGAAAATATTTGCATCATGATGAGTCACAGGAACAAATTTAAAATGCTGTGTATAAACATCTACACCACCTCTATCTGCAGCCCAAAATCCTCGGCGCAAGCAGTGGGTGCTGACTGAAGTCTGCAGGGTTTAATCCTGCAGACTTCAGTTGTTTCCCTTTACTGACACATAGGGAATGGGGTGCTTGCTCCTGTCTCTTCTTGTTCGGCAGCCACTGTGCCTGGATCGGTGCAGTGGGAGCGCCAAGGCCCCTCAGTAGCATGCCTGCAGCCGTGCCATCCTACCTTCTTTATCAGGCACAAATCCTCTTTGCTTTTGTGCCTTTAAATTTTGGCATCGCTTCCCTGAGGAATTTGCTGACAGCAAGAGCTCTCTGCAGCAACAGGAAAAGCGCTGCTTTGCTCCTGACAGGCATCACCAACCCCAGCCTCTGCCGCTGAGATTTCTCCAGGAGCTCTTGCCTCCTCAATTATGTGCCTTAGCAGCAGCACTGGGGAACAGCAACTGAAGTCAGCAAGGGGTTAAAAAGTGTGGCTATGTTGACGTGCGGGCTCAGATTTCATGAACCATTAATGACAGCAGCTGAGATGCTGCCTCTCTTTAGAACTAGGATCCAGGCAGCAGGCCCTGGCATGAAGATGCTTTTGCCCTCCCTTCTGCCAAGAGCACATGGGCTCAGGCTGCTGACAGCCAGAGTTCCTCTGGTCAAGACTCATGAATGGCAGGGTCAGCTTTGAGTAAAAACGTGGCTGGGGCACCTGTCAAGAGGCTCAGCAATCTCAATGGTCTCTCTTGCAGGCAGGTTAGTCATGACAGGATTTTACACTGGTGGATGGATGGCTGGGGGCTCATCCTTTAAAAGTGCCCAGGGTACCAGCGCACAGTGGCTCATGCTTCGGTAGCAGTGTGCTTTCATGCAGAGCTCTGGTGACCTCCACCAATCTACCGCTCTGGGGACTGGCTGATGAGGATTAATTGATTCATCTGGGGCCACCAGCTTTCCCAGCTGGTTACCACTCCCCAGGAAATGTTATTTTCCTCAGTCAGACTTGACTAATTGTAAGCCTTTAAGAATGGCACTTCCAAAAAAGAGGGCCCTGCTGAGTGAGTTATTAGTCATCCTTATCTGGGAGGGAAGCGACGGCTGCTCTAACAGCTTCTTTATCTCTGCAGCACCGTGTCCTCTGGAGAGGGGGCCGTGGGGATGCTGTGCAGCAGGGAGCTGCCATCTACCTTCCCTCAAGGAGAGCAAAGGGCAGAACAGCTTGTTTCTAAAGTGTTAGCTATTTGCTTTCCAGAGCATGGCTCTGTTTTTAAAAGCTATTTATTTTTACCAAGTAGTGACTAATTCCCCCCCCCCCCCTTTTATTTTTCTAATGATGCCTGATGCTGATTTTCTCTTTTTTTTTGGCAAATAGATGGAGCTCGGTGTTTCTCCTGATGGATGATCCGGCTCTGTGTCTGAGAAAGCTTTGCAGCACGCTCCAAATGTCTGGCAGGAGGTATTTTTGCTCTGCAAAAGTGTGGTTCTCCTGTTTGTGGGCATGACAGAGCCCAGAACACATTTTGGAGAACATCATGGTCGAATTCACTTTGGTAGCTGCATTTTTCTCTCTGAAGCACTTCCTCTCAGGTTTTAATACAGTTTCTCACATTCTTTCCAAATTTGACTGTGTTGTGGCTCCTTTTCTGTGGTGAGGAGGAAGTGTCCACAGAGCAGACTAAACACGTTATATGTTATCAGATGTGCAATCCACTGTTGGGAAATGGTGAGGGTTGTACCAAAACAGTCTTGTCAGAAGAGGTCTCCTAAATGGGAATGTGACAGCATCATCATGTCTTCCCTCTTTAATCCTCGCGTATCTTCAGAAAGAATAAACCAGCCTTGCTTCAAACCTCTCTTAGCAAAAAGTATAGCATCATCTTGTATCTCAGTGTAACTGGTAGATCTCCTCAATCAAAGCTTTGAGTTTGGTCTGTGGTTTGTAGGTTCCTTCATTGGCGTTTCCTATCAGTTAGCTGAATACTTGTCCTCCAGAAAAACTGGCAGTGATCTGCCCCTCCAAAGTAACTGAGTTGCTGCCAAACTGTCCGTCTCAGTCCCCCTCTGCATAAAGCACCCTGTTACACCTCCTGTTTGACACAGCAGCATTGCGTAGGAAATGACATTTGGCTTTTGCCTTGACAGGTGTTTGACAGGATCTCACCACCTTTCCCATTATTTCCCCATCACAAGTTTTATCCGTAATGAGGCTGAGAATAGGGGCTGCTTTGCACTTATCACAGAGATTGTCACAGACTTATCTCCAGCTTCTTGGAAGGACCCATCAGCAGCACCCAGCTGATGTGGCTGTCACAGATCAGTCTCTCTTAGGCCCACAGGACTCCAATCATCAGCAAAGTCCTCCAGTGCATCAGGAAGATGTGACTCTGCAAAGCCCCGGCTTCTGCAGGTTGAAGAGCTGCTCTGCTGTTTGCGTTAGCTGTACTATCCGCACAGCCATTAATGGCTCAGGTTTTGCTCCTTATCTGTGATCTTCAGTCCTGTTTGTGAGGACATTTGTGTGGTAAATGAGTGCACCACCCAGGCTGATAACGTTTTTGTTGTTTCGGGTTTTTTTTTTTTCATGAGACGTGCATTCGCATACCAAATACATAGTATTGTACAAATAAAAACCATTTTAAATGTAGTATCTGTCTTGTTTGCAAAACATTCCAGGCAAATTCTGTAACAAAAGTAATCACAATTTCTGATTCATAAATTTTCTGTTCTTCCATCAGCAGAATTGACCTCATATAGACCCACAGAACGGATGATGTCATTGTCAGGATCTGAGATTAACATTGTGTTTCTAAGCGTGTCATACGGTGTGCTTGTTTTCAGTGACAGAAAACAGACAAAACCTTTTAGAAATCAGAGTACTTGCTCCAGTCCCATCAAGCCCCTCATTACAAGGAAGACACTGAGGTGCTGAAGTGTGTCTGAAGAAGAGCAATGAAGCTGATGAAGGGCCTGGAGCACCAGTTTTTTGAGGAGCTGAGGGAACTGGGGCTGTTCAGCCTGGAGAAAAGGGTGCTCAGGGGAGATCTTATCACTCTCTACAACTACCTGAAAGGAAGATGGCGTGAGCTGAGGGTTGGTCTCTTCTCTCAAGTAACAAGCAACAGCACAAGGTAACAGCCTCAAGTTGTGCCAGGGAAGGTTTGGATTGGTTATTAGGAATAATTTCTTCACCAAGAGTTATCCATCATTGGAACAGGCTGCTCAGGGAAGTGGTGGAGTCACCATCACTGGAGGTTTTTGAAAGACACGTAGATTTGGTGCTTAGTGACATGGCTTAGTGCTGGGCTTGGAAGTGCTGGGTCGGCGGTTGGATTCTACAATCTTAAAGGTATTTTCCAACCTAAATGATTCTATGATTCTATGAAAAGTCTTCTAATTCAGAAAATGCCAACTATTATTGATTATGCTACAGAGCTTACCATTTTCCATACACTACAAAAAGCTGAGAATAGCTGATAAGAAATTTTCCTTCAGCATGTGCTTCCGGTTAAAGTCATATACGAAAGATCTCAAATCTTCAGTTATGATTTATAAAACAGGACAAAAAGTCTAACAGAAAATTTGTATTCACTTTCCTCATAATTTATCTGGGTTAAGAAGCTGCTGAAACAATGCCTCTTTAATTCACACACATACAAATAGAGAGAGATTTCCCTTTCAATGGCAGAGCAGACACGTGTCATCGCGGTGACAGATCGCGAAGGCTGCTGGCAGATACGGTGCTGTTTGTCAGACACATGTCATGCAGAGCAGGCTGCAGCAGCCTCTCCGCCAACAAACTGCCTCCTGCCAGCGCCGTAGGTGGCCGACTGACAGCCCCTTCCTAACGGGGACAGTTACATAATAATAGCTGCTCTGTGTCAGTGGAGATGCTAATGTATGCAAATGCTGATGTAATGAATCCAATCAGACTTCCTGTGCACAGGGATATGCCAAACTACCTATATCTAACCTCACAATAAGGGGAGAGAAAAGGTCTTCAGCCCTGGAGATGTCACCCCTGTCCCTGCTGCTGGAGCTGTTCTGCATGGGGCTGGGTGCTGGCATGCTGCAGAACGGTCAGCTCTTGCAGAGTCCTGGCTGCTGCTGCCTGGGAAAGAGATGCTATGATCGAGGGGATTCCAATGTTTCCTTTGCCTGCTTGTGGGTTCAGAGGTACTTTTGGTCAAAGCCAACAGAGAAACAGAGACCCACAAAGTGCGATCACCTGCTTTATATTTTCAGGAGTTCATATTCACTGTTATTACAGAACCATAGAGCAGCCCAGGTTGGAAAGACCTCGAAAGACCATCTGGTCCAACCTTTTGTGGGAAAGACAGCCTATTATCTAGCACCCTGGGACTGGCTCATTTGGAAATCTCTGTGATGAGGACTCCACCACATCCTTGGGAAGGTTGTATCAGTGAATGGTTGCTCTCACTGTGAAAGGTTTCTTTCTTCTATCAGTCAAGGTTAGGTGACTGCCTTCTCTTGGGAGAGAGAATCAGTGCATGACAAACCTCTGTCACCCTCTTTGAGTACTTTCAGCGTTATTTCCTGAGCATGATAGTGCTCTGCTGTGCAAGGAGGCTGGGGGGAAGCTGCTCGCTCAGTAGTCACAAATGAGACACTTCCAGCCGTCATGGAAGAGGGGGTGTCCTTTATTAAAGAATTTCTACTCCTGAATATTCATGATGTGCTGTTTCCTGCTGATCAATGTTTCTGTTGTCTTGGTTCATCAGCTGGTCTTGTGAAGAGTTTCAATCAGCTGCAACATCGCCAGAAACCAGTCCCACTTCAAGTGAAGGAAACAGGACTGTCAGCAGCTGACGGGACACCCAGCTGCGCGACGGGCCTGGAAGCTGGATGTTTGGGCTCATATGTAGGCGGACTCCAGAAGAAGGAAGGAAGACCTACCTGTCATAGCTCTACTATGTATAACACCCTTCACATAACCTGACCAAACTGGTTTCTAGAATGGTTCAGGTTGGAAAGGACCTTAAGATCATCAAATTCCAGCCCTCCTGCCATGGGCAGGGACGCCTCACCCTAGACCATGTTGCCCAAGGCTCTGTCCAACCTGGTCTTGATGGGGCATTCACCACTTCTTTGGGCAACCTGTTCCAGTGCCTCACCACCCTCAGAGTAAAGAACTTATTCCTTCAGGATAGATAAACTTTATTTAGCTGTATTTATACACTGGCAATGATCCCCAGGGAACAGATTGACTTCAGATCACAAGATTTTCTAAGTAATATGTTTGTGCTCATTTTTGTTTGCTTCACAGGCTGTGGATTCACCCAATTCATATGCTAAAGCTTTCTCCCGCAATGACGAGGGCCACAGCTACAAGGACCATGGCTGTCTGGGTTTGTCCAAGTGTTCAAAATTCGATGAAGCTGTGGGCACTGATACAAAGAGGTGGGACAGGCATCTTGGCAAGGCAGCTGGTCAGATGTGGCAGCTGGTGAGCTGTGGCCGTGCGGTGCCATGCAACTGCAGACAGGTCAAAGAACTTACAGGGGAAGAAGCATTAAGTATGTGCACCTTTCTACAGGCACTTCAACAGTGTTCTTGACAAACTCCTGCTCCCCATTCCCCCAACAGAGACATCAGGTTTCATCCAAACTAATACATTCCACCAAGAGGCCCACTGATTCCCTTTCAAATGGAGCACAACTTAAATAGGATCAAGCCACCCAGGTCCAAGCTGCTAGCAGCACTGAGCTGATGGAAATGTTTGCTCAGATCTCCATAGGTTTGGGGATTTTTGCAATGCTTCCAGGGCAGGCTGGAGCAATGTCTCTACACTCCAGAGGTTTGCACACCATCAAGTGGTCCTGTTTAAGTGCCCTGTGCAGATGCTGACCATAAGGCTGTGTTTCATAATGACATTTGCCTTCCTTGCACCATCCTGGTGTCTGCTTGGTCTGGCTGCAGGTTTGCAGGGAACAAGCCCTCCACCTCGCATATTTCATGGCATGTCTCTTCCCAGAGCTCCAGCTTCTGGGTGGTTTAGTTTGTCTTCATAGGGCCAATGGAAACGCCTACCTGGCTGCCAGGTACCAGCTGGGAAGTGAAGGAGCCTTCTTTCATCCTCTTGAGTAGTGAATGCCCCTTCCAGGGCTGACTCCTATCAGCTGCTGGTGACAAAGAGCACTGGGTACCGTTAGCACTGCTCACCCATGGGCACAGGGAGCTGCGCTGGAGCCTGTTTAAAGCCACCTCTTTCTGGGACACCTCTTCCTCCCTCTGCCATCTTCACTTTGGCCTGACACTGGATTTATTATGCAGATTTCTTCACCTGATATGAACAGAGAGCTGATCAGCCAGGAGGTGCAGAGGTGCAGCCAGTGATCATCCTTTAGAGAGTTCGGTTGCATCCCTATGCATCACAGCATACATTCTTTTGTTAGCTTTCCTATTGCCATGATGCATTTTTCTAATGGCTTAATTATATTACCCACATACTAAGCATGTGCTAAGCGGGATCCTGTCATTAGCAGCTGTTGATCTGTAAACCTGAGCTGAAAGGAAGAAAGCCCAAGGAATGCACTCCACAGAAATAACGTGCTCACTGTTGTGGATGGAAAGAGTGTTTTGCTTTTATTTTTGAACACATGATAAAAAGAGTAAAAAAAGGACAATGCAATACTGCTACAGTATAAGAGTTTCTATAGGGCTTCAGTACTAAATTTGTGATAGCAGGTACAGGAGTGGGAATTACAGATGAAAGCCATGATCCTTGACTTAGAGATCACTCACTGATAAGGGAGCCAGTTTCTCTGGCAGGACAGAAATCTTACCTAAACTTGCCTGAGCACTAAGGAAGCTCCCAAGACATCTGCAGATATGAATCTTTCCTTGAACATGAGCTCAGATATGGGTTGAGTTCTTCCTATAATAGCTTATCTGTAATATGAAATTATCTCTGTCTTTTCAAGGCTGGAAGATATAGCTCCTTGCTCTTTGCAGTCCAGCTTCTTTCTGTTAATCTAGCGGATAGGATGTCAAGGCTTATCTCTCACTCTTTGCTTTTAATGCTTTCCTGTTACTTTATTTCCTATTAACCTAAATTAGAATGATTGAAGTCAGGCTGAGGCTTGTGGTAACATTCAGTCACATTCTTCTCTTTTTTTAAACAACTTCTACATTATTTTACACTATTTGCTACACCAAAACTCACAAGAATATTGAATATTGAAGTATATTGAATAATTAAGATTATTCAATAAGTTTATACATCTGTGTGTGCAGTTCATGTCTTGTAATGCCACTCTGGGCCATTTCCTGGTCACTCTCAAAGCAGTACCACAGTTTTCTTGTCTCAGCTTTTCTGAGCTCTTTGATGGATCACAGACAGGCATAATAGTCTAATGGCTGACTTGTCACACACTCAAGCACACCACTACTTCATTTGTACAGGTACAATCATAAGGCTTCACAGTTTTAGGGCTTTGGGGTATCACTTTCACCTATCATCTAACCCTTAATCAACATCGCCAGACGTTTAAAGTCTTCACAGCAGGGGATCTGTTGGGTAGACACAAGCTTTTCTTCACCTGGTCACCTTCCCTGCTGAGGAAGGCTTCTGTTTGAGTGGGAGGCACAAAAGCTTCAGCAGATCTTGGCATTTATCTTTTGTCATCAGTGGTGGCATCTACTCCCGGGAAAAAGTGGAAAGAAAGTCAGACCAGCCTCACAAACTGAAGTTTGCGATTTAATGCGTGGTTGCTATCGCATGCTGAGAGTTTGTAATAGAATTTTTTAATTCGAATTTATAAATTGCGGATAGACAGATTTCCAAAACAACCATGATTCCACTCATTATCAATCTGCCAACAGAAATGACTGACCAAGATGGTACCAAGTTGGTACAAAAATCAGTCTTATATCCCTTTTATCAGGCTTGACTACAGAGTTCTGTCAGTTTTCCGCAGAAAATCAATAGCAATAATAGCTCTCTTATTAGCAGCTGTCAGTGTCACTAATCTGGCTTTTTTGTAGGGCCACAACTTGGGCTGGACTCTTTTTTTCTTTCACAGGAACTGTCTATGGATCTAGAAATACCAGAGATAAACCAATTGTTCAAATTGCATTTGGAAGATTTCTTCAATAGAAGACCCAGACTGTTCTACAAGGACCTGGGCTAAACTTCCAGGGCCCAGTTTTACAGCTTGGTATCTGTTTTCCTGCAGACAGAATTTTCTCTCTAGGGTCTGGCATGGCAACTCTCTTGAGCTTTTTCAAGAAAAACGATGAAATTAAGTAAATAATTTTTTCTATTTCATCTATTAAATATGATTCATCTATTAAATATGACCTCCCACCTGTCTCGTGGGAGGTGTCCCTGTCCATGGCAGGGGGGCTGGAACTAGATGATCTCAAGGTCCTTTCCAACCCTAACTATTCTATGATTCTATACCCACTCTGGCACATCACTAAGGCTTCTTATAAACTGAAAAAGACCAAACCAAGCCTTTCTTCTCTCTTCACAGCCACATCAGGGTGGAAGTGCTCAGGTAGGACTGTGCACCTTGAACTTTTTAGTCATTCCTGTTCCTTGAATGTGGATTGCCTCCCTCTGCACAGTGCTACAGAAGAACCATGTCCTGCCGCTGACCTCCCATAGCACTTTCTTTGCCCTAGTCCACAAGGGCTCACAATGATGCTGATGCTTCACCTCACTATGTGAGTGCAGACTGCTGGAGCTGTTCAATAACTGCCACGTTTTCACCTCATGTTGGTGCATATCTGTGGTGACCAAAATATTTCCTAGGACTATAAGGTTATGTTGTATTTATGTACCAAGGGCAGAGGTTTCAAGCTGACTGATAGAGAGGGGTTCCCTGAGATGCTGCCTCCTCCTTTTCCCTGGACCCTTATAAGCAGAAAGGACATAAGATGAAGAATGAATGGCAGAATGTATGCAGGTACTTCCTGGTATCCTGGTAGAATGAATGCAGGAACTTCCCAATTTCCTGTTTGCCTCCCCAGCTCCTGCCCATAAGTATTCTCTTAAGGGATTTGGACTCTGCACAGACTGGAAGTCCCCAGGATGTGGTGTGGAGAAGCAGGATCTCTGTGTGGCCATTCCATGGCTGCGTTGGTCCCCTTATTTCTGTGCAGATGCTATGGCATACCAGTGGTGGCTGATTTTCCTGCTTTGTCCTCGGGAAGAAAAGTGACAAGCCCAGTTTAATTGGACAGCAAGAAAGGATAGTGTGTTATGAAGGGAAACTCACTGACTGCGATGCACTGGAGTAACCAGAGAAGGAAAGTTGTTACGGTTTACAGTTTACAGACCAGGCAGTAATTTGTAAAGCATTTATACATCCTTCAGTGCCAAGGTGGCGAGCAAATGTGACACCCAGTCAAGAGTACAGATGGCAAAAACTACTAGGAAGGCGAGACACGTAGTTTTGGTAATCTTCTTTAATAACGATAACAACCTCCATTTCACCCAAAGAGCTCTGAGGCTAATCCTGCTGTTTTATTTCTGAGCATGCTTGAGTGTGACTTTTAAAATCTCTTTGACTAATGCACTGCCTTCTATTTTGGGAAAGCCTTGAGAGGTGCTGCTAATGAAGACAAATGAAGGAAAAGGAACTTGACCCCTGAGTATGAAATTTTGCTCATTAACTTGTGCTTCCAATTGGGTGATTGATACTATTTAGATGTAGATGGGGTAATTAATGACAGGAAATAATGCAGCAGGATATGAGTTGTGCGGAATGCACTTCAGCAAATTTACCTTTTATTATGTCTCGGTTTATTTATGTGCACTATATTTGTTATGCCACTGCCTGATGTAGTTACCACCTTCATTCGGAATTTCCTTAACTTCATTGTTTTCTTCATTCTTTTAGACTATTTTGGGAATTTTTGTTTATGTTTCTGTATGTAACAATTCCCTAGTCTGTTTTTAGTAGCACGAGGATGCATTTTCATGGCCACACGGAACATTTCAGCATGTGAGACATTTCTTACAATAGGAATTGCCATTAAAATGAACTATACTTCCTTCCTACTTCATTGGACAGGCTATCAGTATTGCCAGTAAATTAATGAACACAAGTCTCCTATGTACTCTCACTTACATTATTTCTCTGCCCCAGAAAGGAATGAGCCAAATATGAAATGTCTTACATTTTTGGGGTGGGTGGAGGGTGAAAGGCTATGTCAGAACTTGTTTTAAATGACACATCCTCCTGGGAAGGAAGTTGTCCTATGGTTTGAGCCAAGAGTTTAAACCAGTAAAATATCACTGTGCTTTTGATTTAGCTTCTTGTGTGTGAACAATATGTTTCACCAAAGAAAAAGATGAGCTTAAAATACTGGGTGATGTGAAATGACCCCCGGAAAGATTATGTAAACGTTTATGCATGCGAATAATTTTACAGGAGCTTGCCGAGGTGATAAGAGAATATGCCCAAGAAAAGTTGTCGGCCTGAATGTTTGTTTGAAGGATCAGGCTGTAGAGTATTTTTACCCAGGTTTCTCAAAGTACATGGTGTTCTCTATGTCTGTCTGTCCACCTGTCTTGCCACCCAAAATACTCTGAATCCTGTGACATAAACCGGTACTTACACTTGAGGTCGTACAATGAAGCCTTTTATATAGTGCATGGCTCATAAAATAAAAACATTAGAACAAATATTATGTTCTCTTATGCAAGATGCAAAGCAGCAGATGGAAGAAAGTGCCAGGACAGATTAAGAAACAGAAACTGGGTGTTAATGTTTGTGTGAATAATGGTGCTGGTACGGTCATAGGCACCGGTTCATAGGAGAGCAGACAAAATGGGAGATAGAGTTTGGGCTACCTGGTATTTGTCTGTTTGTACCTCTCCAGATCAAGGGGTCTGGGACTGCTTATCTGTGAATGAAAGAGGGGAAAATGACCTCACATGTCCTGCAAGGAAGAGCATTCAGATGAGCAGTTATCAGACAATAGCTGATGCTCTGGAATTTCCTCTGACAACAACAACTTGAATATTCTCACAGGCATTAAAAAGGAGAGGTGGGGAGAGCCGGGTACTCCAACAACCTTTGTACTCCTTGTGATTTTATTTAGAATACATTGAGATAAAAGTTGAAAGCAGTGTTACAGCATTGCAGTCCTACTGAGGGTGACTGTAGCTCAGGTGTGCTTCGCTTTTAGATTACAACAGTGTCTTCTCCCATGCTAGACTGCTCCATCCTGCTCACTTCAAGCATGAACATCTGAATGTCTATGGATGATGAGCATCCTTGGAGACATAAAACAGAGGTCTTAACTCCTGAAGACACTAGTGTTGGCAGCAGGATCTTTGCTAAATACAGTGACTGAGTCATGGTACTTATCAGTGTCCTGTACATAGACATGACATTCACTTGGTATCTTGGATCACTATGCAATGATAGTAGTTCAACGTTTGTGTTTCATGCCAGAGCTGCCTGCATTCCTCACTTTTTATAAATGACACACTTTCGGAAGAAAAAATCTTTAAAATAACTTCATTTATTGGAACATTCTTGGAATAGTTCAGGTATTGGCTCTGTAAAGGATCTTTAAGTGATCTTATTCTTTAGGCTGCTTTAGAAAGCCAATAACCCTTTCAAAGTTTGTAATATATTACCCTAATAATGACTATTACTATGTGTGTGCTATTTTTATGAGATAACAATCTGAAGTGAAAGTTCATCTTGAAAGAAATACATAAATAGTCAAGGTGGGGGAAAAAAGCTGTCACCCTCTCCAGTGAGAAGTGCAGAGAGGAAAAAGCAGACTTCCATCATTCAGAATTTACTGAAAACATGTTGAATGTTTATTTGAAAAGAGAGGAATGGCCAGCCAGCTGGCAGCCTTCTCAAAGTCTGTGTGTCTCCTCTCAGCAGATGGTGCACACAGAACCTGAAAACAAAGCCTCCTCCTTTTGTCTTAGGTGCTTCAAAATGTGCTTCAAGGCATAACCGTGGACTGCTGTGTGACCACTATCACAGCTTTCAGGGGACTTGTAAGGGTAGGAAGCACTTTAAGATGGGTAAGACACCATTTAGTAAAAAGCATTTTATTTTTCCTAGCCTGGAGTTGATCTTTGTGTCCCAGCACTAGAAGAAATAAAGACAATAATAATCTCTCTGGCAGTATTACATAGACTTTGTTGTCTCTTCCAGTCTCGGCTGCTCTCCTCCACTGTCCTAGAGTACTCGTCTTTGCCCTTCCCCATGACCGCTTTGCTGTGATCTGCCCACATCTATTCTCCCTAACTCAAATTTACCCCATCCCCTTTGAATCAGAACTTTACTTTTCCTCCGTTTCTTCTCTAATGAGTGTTTATGAATTAAATTATGCACATTGCAGCATTACAGAACAAATGTTCTGGGATAATTACTGTGGTAAACTGCCTGGGTCATAAACCCTAAAAACTGCCAAACCATTTATAGCTGCAGAGGCACCACAACCCAGGAGCATGAAGTTCCATGGCTAATTATTGATCTCATTAGCTAATCAGTCTGTGGATGTAAAGACTATCTGTAGTTAAAGGAACTCTGTGGCATGCCTGACTTTCTGTCAGAAATCACAAAATCACTGTTGGTAATTGGCCACTTGAAGGGTGGCATTAGCTGCCCGCCAGTTTTTCCAATAAGCAAATGCCTGTAATCAGCCTGCTCTTATTACTCACCAGCACTCTGTTATCCGTGCACAGCAGCCTGAGACTGAACAGGAAAACCGTGATTTCCCGGGAACTGAAGGCACTGCTCTGCCACTGACACAAACGCTCCCTCATTTAAAAACTGGACTAGGTAATGGAGCTCCCCCTAATGTTGTTTCTATATTATACATCCCCCGGCCTGCAGGTTCCTATGGCCCCTGGCTGCGGAGCGAAGGCCAGGACAGGGTGGGTAGCCTGCTGGCTGCTGCTATGGGTGCCCCGCATATTTGCTCACGCACAGAGAGATGCTCAGGGTACCGCACCTGAGTCAGGAGCCTTCGTTAGCCCACCCCAAAGATGATAGTTGGTTCCACTCGTAAGACTGTGCCATGTAAGAGTTCAATGGCTACTTTTGCTGTCAAGCCTCCTAGGAAAAGCTTTTCATAGCTATTCAGGTTGAGAACTCTAAAGAAGGCACAAAGTGAAAACTAAATTTCTATCTTACCTTTAAGCATTAAAGGCAAATTCCACGCTCTAACATGTCAGAGGATTGCCTTTTGACACTGCAGGTCTCTGGGTGTTGGCTCAGGTAGAATTATTCAGCAGCTGTTAGTCACGGAGTACAGCTTTATGTAATGTTTCTTTAATCAGCCTAGAGGATCTCAGGCATGATGGCTGCTTTTATTACAGCCACAGATCCATGTGGCAGATCCTGGGATTTATGTAGTAAAGAGAAGCTCTTTTTGTTTTGGGTGGGTTTTTCTGTTTGGTTGGGTTTTCTTTTTCTTTCTAAGCCTGCTTCCACAAGAAGAAATGAAAACATTGTTTATGGAGAATAAAATCTACCGTACTTTACACATGCTCAATCATCTCATCTCTAAAGCCCAATGAAGAACTCTGAAGTGCACAAGCTTTTACAGATGAAGACTCTCTTATGAAACATCAACAGGTAAGAGTTATCGTATGGATTATTCCTGTTTTCATTCAGAGGCACAGAAGCCTGCAAAAGTCTGTAAGCTATACATGGCACAGGAGCGTTCAAGGAATTAGTGTGATTTGGAGGGGGTGGCATTCTAGGCGAGACTTGTGGCTGGATTAGGTAAGTTATTTGAGTAGTGCTGTCTACTGGCAGAGCTTGGGCTGATATAAGTTGTCATGTGGTGAGAAATATAGCAGAGATTTCTCTGGACCCGATCCAGCACCTCAATGTCTTATAGTGAGGTGCCCAGAACTGAACACAGTATTTGAGATGCAGCCTCACCAGTGCTGAGTACAGAGGAATGATCGTTGCCCTGGCCCTGCTGGCTATGCTATTTCTGATAAAGGCCAGGATGCTCTTGGCCTTCTGGGCCACCTGGGCAAAAGTTGGCTCATGTTCAGCTGGCTGTTGACCAACACCCCCAGGTCCTTTTCCTCTGGGCACCTTTCCAGCCACTCTTCTCTAAGTCTGCAGCGTTGCATGGGGTTGTTGTGGCCCAAATGAAGGACCCAGCACTGAGCCTTATTGAAGCTTATACAATTGGCCGCAGCCCATCAATCCAGCCTGTCCAGATCCCTCTGCAGAGCCTTCCTATCCTCCAGCAGATCAACAGTCCCACCCAACTTGGTGTCATCTGCACCTGAGTCAAGTGAAGCTGCACTCAATCCTGTCATTCAGATCACTGATAAAGGTATTAACCAGAACTGGCCCCAGCACCGAGCCATGGGAAACTGGATTTAACTCCATTCACCACCACACTTTGGGTCTGACCATCCAGACAGTTTTTACCCAGTGAAGCGTACACCCACCCAAGCCATAAACAGCCAGTTTCTCCAGGAAAATGCTGTAGGAAACAGTGCCAAAAGCTTTACTAAAATCTCGGTAGACAACATCCACAAGCAATATTATTATTAGATAGATTTATTATTACTTATATTTAATTATTATATATAGCAATATCATTTAATTAATAAATTATTCAAACTACTGAAAGAAGGGAACCAGGCAAGTTCTAGAAATGCTTCCTTGAGTTCATGTGACTTGAGAGCAAAACTTGAAGCAAATCTAGAGATGAAGGAATCTTGGGTAAAAGAACTGGTGTTGCTTATTGTCATGGATTTATCTATCATAAGAATCTATCATACAGCATTCATAGGTCTTTCATATTAATGTCCAACCTACTTTTAAAAGGCAGAAAGGACTTTTTGGTAAGATTTGAAATAAACATCAGTGCAAAAGATCATTGTGACCTTAATGCACTCTATGTGTGTCTGTGCATGTCTGTGGATGGACACCCACCTCTGACAGGTCAGAGCAAATTCTTACCATTCATTTTACTGCGTTGCCCTTTTAGGTGCCTCATTTCCCACAGTATTGTCAGGAGTGGCAAAGATACTGTAAGGAAATCACAGGCTTGACATTAGCTGCAACCTTTGTCAGAGGAAAAACTTAGACAGGTCTCTCAGAAAAAACTACCACAGGCAGCCAGCATCTCATTAGAGGAAAAATCTGACCAAATGTGAAATTTTTATGGGGAGTTTGAGCACTTTGGCCTGAGGATAGATGCAAAAGTTGTGAATAAATCAAGGGGTAAAATAACTGCTATGAAATCTTTTCTTCCAAACATTTCACCTGTGATCCCAGACATTACTTTTCCCCACTGCTTATATTTTTCATCTGTAAAAGTTTTTCCAATGTCATCTAATGCTGCAAATCCTGAAAGGTCACTGGTTGTAGGTGGATTTATATCCTTCGGTTATTTCAAATAGAAATACAGCATTGAACTTTGTCCATTTGGCCCTTTATATGCCTTCAGGAAATTCTAGCAATTAAATACTGATGGATAACACAAATCCTGTATTTAACCCCTGCTATTTTAGGGAGAAAGAAAGCTGCTAGTGAAAACGAAATGAGCTGCTTCAGTGTAAAATCTTGCAGACTACAGTAATTGACAGTGAAACCAAGGGTACCCTCAGCCCAAAGTCACTACTAAGGGAATTAAGGGAAGTATTATTAGGAAAAAGCAATGTACCCTATGGGATAAGGATGACAGAGGAGTGAAGCAAGGTTGTGCTACATGATATCACGATTATTTCAAATGCTTCTATATGCATTAACAAGCATTCACACGTAGGTTTAGATCATATATAAACCACAGACCTGAGAACTGAGACTTCCTCTTCAATACAGGAGAATGTAAGTATTAACTTTAATGGGGAATGAGCAGACTAATGGAGAGGCAAATGCTTCTTGTTGGTAAAGCAGGGTTAGTGTGTTAGTATGAGTAACCTGACAGGGAGAGAGATCCTGAGGGACCTGAGGAGAGAACACAGGAATGCTCAGAGCTCTAGATAACATGACCCAAGGAAAAAAGATTGAAATCCCTGCGGTAGCTCAATCCAGAGAAGGGAAGGCTGAAAGCAGATATGCACAAAATGTAAATGGTACCTGCAGTGAGGAAGGAGTGAATAGTTCACCACATCCACTGTGCTGGCACAAGACAAATAGGATGACATTGCAACAAAGATCAGCAAGGCTGGTGGACAGGGGTCATGTTGCTTGGGAAGGCTGTGGGAGCTCTACAAATACAAAATTCTAAGAAACTATTTTATCCTAGAGCATGAAGCATACATTTAGTGGCAAGGACATGGAACTGCTGGAACAAGTCCAGAGGAGGGCCACAAGGATGATCAGGGGACTGGAGCACCTCCCGTATGAAGACAGGCTGAGGAAGTTGGGGCTGTTCAGCCTGGAGAAGAGAAGGCTGCATGGAGACCTCATAGCAGCCTTCCAGTACCTGAAGGGGGCTATAGGGATGCTGGGGAGGGACTCTTCGTCAGGGACTGTAGTGATAGGACAAGGGGTAACAGGTTAAAAATTAAACAGAGGAAGTTTAGATTGGATATAAGGAGGAAATTCTTTCCTGTTAGGGTGGTGAGGCACTGGAATGGGTTGCCCAGGGAGGTTGTGAGTGCTCCATCCCTGGCGGTGTTCAAGGCCAGGTTGGGTGAAGCCTTGGGTGACATGGTTTAGTGTGAGGTGTCCCTGCCCATGGCAGGGGGGGTGGAACTAGATGATCTTGAGGTCCTTTCCAACCCTAACTATTCTGTGATTCTATGAAATGTGACTGAGAACAGCAGGACTAGGTTTTTGGTGAAACGATGATTTTTAAAGCTGACGCAGAGTTAGACAAAGCTGATTCAACCCCAAGGATGAATAAGAAATCTTGGGGCATAAATCTTTTTCCAATGTTATAACTCACCAGGACCTAGAGAGATGTGATCGAGTTTTAACGGTGCTTGCAGTCTGATATTCTCTGCTGTTAAAAGTGAATTTCCTATGAAACAGAACTAACTAACAGGGCCCTTCTGCTTCTGGCGTAAAAAGGAAGAGAGAAGCAGTACAGAAAAGATTAAAAATGATGTGGGGGAAGCTATGAAACACACCAGGAAACCCAGCTGAAGACCAGGCTATGCAATGCAGACCAGATGTAAAATGAGAAGCTGGGGCATGAAAGGTGTCAGGTGCGGCACAGAGATGATTAGTTCCTGCAAAGATCAAGAGTAGCCTCCACTTATAAAAAAGAAAAAGGGAAAAAAGAGATAAAAAAAAAAAAAAAACAGCTTGCAAAGCAGAGGGAATAGCAGAGTGCTGGTGAATTCTAACGATGTGGGAAATGAATATCAAATGACATGGAAAGAAAGTCGATAGAGAAGATAACCAAGAGAAAAGGACTGAGAGAGAAAATGAAGAACTGTGAGATTTAAAGCCTCTACTATCATATGTATTTGCTTTCCAGTAAAAAATGCTATTGCCAGGGTACTGCCACCAGAATCAATGGACAAAAAGAGAAGAAGGGAGATAGCAAAGGTGGAGATAACCAGGAATTTACAGAAGATTTGAAGGAAGGAGTCTTCAGATGACAAGAAATGGAAGATGGTGGACAAAGAGCTGGCGGACTGGCAAAACTGAATGCTGGAAAGAGAGCAAAGTGGCAACATCCGAGTGCTGGCTGCAAATGAGAATGCAGAGATGGAGAGACAGAACGTGCCTGTTAAGAGAGGTGCAGCTTAGCTTGAAATGGCTGAATCTATGGAGAGAAAATAGGAAAGATGTGAGCAGACTCACACAAGAGTTGTAGGCTGTGTTTGCATACTGTGAAAGCTCAGGGACCACTCAGAAGCTGACTGGCCCACTGCAGTTTGCACCTGTAAGGCTAAATGCTTTTAGACCCCTAACAAGGTGGCCAGAAAGCCTCTTGGGAATGGCCCCAGGTTGGCATTAATGCCCAAACACTTCCATGGAAGTGGTGCTTCCAAACAGCAATGGTAGTGGCAAGGCCATCTACCTGTGCAGGCTGGATGCTGCTGCTCAGGACTGTGCCCTTGCTTCCCCTGTCACAGGTGGTCCCCACAGAGGCCAAAACTCCAAAGGATGGGAAAGATGGAAGGACCATGGAGGATGCTCTACCATTGCTACTGATAGGACCATGTCAATTTCTACATCCTCATTCAAAATAAGGTGCCTTGAAGCAGAATAGATTAAGCTACTGAGTGCTGTCATGAGTTAAAATCCCTGTTCAGGTAAATACAGCATCATCACACCACTGCAAAAAAACAAAGGTAATCATTTCAGCTAACGGGAAGATGCGGAATTGTGTCAATTGGCATAAATGTAAAACATATGCATAATACATATTCCTTGGGTAGTGGAAATTAAAATAGACTTGGTATAATTCTACTTAGCTAAACACGGAGCTTATCTTCTGCTTGCCATAGGAATTTATCAAGTCTGATGGCCTAGAGCAAAGTGACAGGTGAACATCTGCAGCGCAGTGAACAGAACAGCTAGAAAGCACAGCAGAGCTGGCCAGCAGCTACACACCTCTGTGGAGCTCACAGGGTGAAGGAGAAACTAAAAGCACTGCAAGCTTCAGTCAGAGTATGTGCCCTGGACCTCAGCTGACTTAACCCTTACCTTTCACACTGCAGCCTTTGTTATAGATAGCAGGCACTAGTCCTGGGAATAATGGGAATGTTGAGAGATCTCTTCCACCAGTCTTGTCCCCTGCTCCTTCCCAGCTGTGTGAGCCAGTTGCACTGTGCTCTTCTCATCCTTGCAAACGCTTGCTGTGATATTGCCTCAGTTGAGCAATGGAGTCTCTCAGGGTTAAAAATGTAGGTGGGATAAAGCGATTGGAGTAGAAAAGGAACACGGTTAAGTCAGTGTCATAGAGCTCAAAGCATGAGGGTGTATGCGTGTGTGTGCGCACATAGATGAACATGTTAAGAGCACAATGAAAGAGGCAAAAAGCAGAGAACTTAACTAGTATCACAGGAGCAGAGCTGTGAAACAGAATATGAAAATAAGGGAAGAAAAGGGATTTTGGCTTTTTTGGTGTTGGATTATTTTTGTAGCATTTGATAGTTTAATGGAGGTACCCAGTGCCTGTGGCATTCCACTAGTACATTGTTATTCATAGCAAAGAAAAAGGCAGTAGAAGATCCACCTGCAGCACTACTCCCAGACACTAAGCCAATGTCTGTGTTACACTGTATAGTGTTGCCTCCTCATTTAGCAGTGCCTGGGTGTCAAGCAGAGCTTGGGGAACCCCAGCTGAGAGCATGCAAGTGCGCGGGTCAGGGTAAGGCTGCTGGGAGATATGGTCCTAAAAGATGGGTCCCTCCTGGCTGAGCCTGGGGGAGGCTGAAAGGTAACCTTGACACTAGGACACTGAGAGCCTGCAGGTGTGATGGGCTTTGAGCAGAGGATGTGAATTTTACCCAATAGGTACATCAAAATAACAAGTGAAAGGTTTTCATATGGGCAGAAATAAGGGAGACTCGCACTGCCTTAGATCACAGCAACAGTGGGATCCAAGCCAGCTGCAGGCCACTGAGGTCTTCATTTTTGTGTAGCGTATGCTACGGTACTGTGCAGGCTCTGAAGACATACTTCCTTTCTCTCCCCGTTTTTAGTGTAATGAAGCCCTAAAGCCAGCTTGCTTTTATTCTTCAATCTTCATTTGTTGTGATTGTTTCAATAAGGCTTTGGTGGAGATTAAAGTGCCCAAGTTATAGAATGTTTTTCCAAAGTTAAGAGTGAAGCTACTGAAGCTGATTTTAGCTTTAGGGAAAGAAGGAACTCACCGAGTATCGCAGATGATTTTTATAGGGAAACGTTTCTTCACAAACTAATTGAGCATATTTAATTAAAAAAAAGCATTAAAGCCCCCAAAGTACAATATTTCTGCCTTAAATAAAATTACAGAAACTCAGATGGAATGGCTGGAAAAGGAAAAAATTACCAAGTCTCACAGCTGATTTCCCTGACTGCTCCTTGTTGGCTCACTGAGCACATTCACTTTTTCACCAAAATGGTCACCAGGATTTTGTTCTGCTCCGTTTGTTGCAGAGCATCACGGACACTGCAGATCTTAGGAGAAATCTATTCTCCCTCTTTCTCTCAGTGTGTTAAATTGCCATCTTGCAAATGAACTAACCTTGCAATTTGGTATTAAAATAAACCACGATACAAGTCATTTCTGCAGCAGCAACAGAGTTTATGAAATGAATGCTGATACTCCCACACAAATACACATACGTGCATGCACTCCCACATGCAGCCATCCAAAACGAGGACTGAGTTCCAGCCTCTGTATAAATTTGATCTGGGCTGCGCTCATTTCAGATGTGGAAATCTGTCGGTTCTGTGGTAAATGCCTTAGAACAGTGTGCAGGGCAGTCATAACACATTTGCAGAAGGGCAGTATAAATAGCAGGTCTGAGATAAGATGGGTGATAAGCTCTGGCTTATCATGCCTCTCCTGTTTGTGGAAGAGAACAGATGCTTTATGTATCTTTCAATGTAACTCTTAGAGATCTGTGGAGGAAAAAAGTAGAATGTTGTGAACTGCCCAAGTCTGAAGAGTCCAAGCCTCACTTTCCAGAATTATTTTAACTAAAACATCACGATTCAAAAGGCTCAGTGGTGCATAGGCTGCTTACACTTGCTGAAAATATTAGCTGTAAATGATTGATGCTGAGAGCAAACCTGAAGGTTACACAGGGTAAAACTGGAAGACATTCTCTTGCAAGTGAGTAAAAAAATGTATTGACCTGAATAGTCCTCAGCATAGTTATATGTGAAGGGTGCCCACTTTCCACAAATCCTGCCCAGCAGCATGGGATGGATGTACTTGAGCTGTCTTTACGGTATCATCCAGCTCCTGTTTCAGTCTATGTAACATGCACCAAGGGCAGACAAAGTGAAGGACTTAGGACTTACAGTGTCAAGAGCTACGTTATCTGTATCTTCCACCCTCTTTCATTAAATGTTTTCAAGGGACATCAGTCCAACAGATTTTGTCAGAGTTGGTATTTTAGCATACGTTGGCAAAAAAGACACACCATCAAGCTCTGTATAGTACTGCTGCTGCGAACATTTATTGAATGTTTATTGGATTAAGATAATGCAAAAACTGAACCACCGACTATAATATGACTTAGGGAGAGGAACTACAGAATGAGGTTAGGTGTTGAAAACCAGTTATCCTCTTCTATTTCTGAGTAGTCCTTTTTTTCTCTTTTCTCACAGGAAATCATCACTCTTTCTAGAGAAGGTAAGTTGGAATGTTCCTCTGAAATTAGCTTTCTTGACAGTAATGGTTGAATCCTCCTTCTACATCATTTGCATTAGCTTCCAACCTGTATGGAAACCACCAATTTGTAGAATCAGTTGGTGAAAAGCACTTTTTCCTGAGTGTCATCCTTGCTCAGTTGAACCATAGGTTTGAGCGTCTCCAGTTTTACAGGAGTGTACAGAAATTCTCTTTCTGGTTTTGTGCATTCATCTTGAAGAGGATTCTAGGGGAATGCTGGATTGGCTGAAGAAATTTCTTCATCTGTAGGATATTTTTCAGAGTTCAAAGACCAAAAGCTGTTAGCCCCAAAAGACCCCTTTACCATCTGTATGAACAATGTAGTTCTGTGCATCATTACTCACTACAAGTCCAAGTGGCCACATGAGGATATATATGAAAGTCACAGTCATAAATAAAGGACACTAGTGATGACAATCTCAGTGCAGACCTGAAAGTGTATTTGCCAGCCCACTCCTATCCATTGTCTGCCTTCTTTCTTCATGTCAGGCCTCCCTCTGCAGTGCCAGAGGATTCCTAAGTCTAGATCAACACTACAGAGCTCCCACCCCAATGCTGCAGTGGGAAATGGCTGTGTAATCTTGCTTGTCTGCTGTCCTTGCTTTGTAGATTTTGTATGACTGTTGAAGACTTTGCCCTATGGTTCTCCAGCCGTGTGCCCTGTTGTCCATTAAAACTGTTTACATAAATAAAAAGATGGATGTTTTGGAGCCTGTACATATGACAAGAGGCTGTATTTTTATTCTCCCTGCTCCTCACTGTGCTGCCTCCAGCACATCACCTTTCTCCTCCAGAGTGTAATCTGGCTGACATATAGTCAAGCAGAGACTCTCTTCTTACCAGTTATTAAAAAAGAGTCAGAAACTGAAATTTCCTTGGCTCCTCTTTCTCCTTCCCTCTCTGATATCATTAGTATTCTCTTCTCATTCACTGCTAATAGGAGTCAGAGGAGACACCACATCTCGCCTTTGGCTTCACTGTGAACGGAGCATGGGGCAGAAGGACAGGAGCAGAAGGAGGGTAATCTGGTTTTCTTGAAGGAGTCTTGTTTTTTCCAAGAAGAAAAATAAAAAGCATCATCTTAACTGAATGCTTCATTTGAATACTTTATCAGCATGGAAGCATGAGAAAGAGCTGCCTCAGGCCTCAAGGTCCACAGTCAGTAGCTTCTGCTATTCTCATTTCAAGTGGACAGCTCTGCATCAAACAGCAGAACTGTTAAAAAGCTAATACTCACTCAACCACACAGTATAAAGCAACCATTTACAAACAGAACTTATTTTGAGATTATGATTTAGCTCCCAATTAATTCAAACAATTCCGCCCTTTGAAGTTTATTTTCATTAGCTGACATCTGCAGATTCTTAGAACAAAATGTAACAGGATGTAGGTTTTTGAAACATTTTAATAGGAATTCTGGATTTTGCCTTCTGTATATAAGGCGAGTGGGCAAATACTTATCTATATAAACTCATGTAATTTCATTGGCTTCAGGAAAGATATGCTAATCTACATCAGAAGACAATTTATTCTATTTTATGTAACTGGAAGCAAAGGCAAGATGATTTCAGTTTTGGAATGTATTTGGGGGAAAAAAAGGCATTGGTGGAATAACTGGGAGGAAGAATCTGGATCCAAGGACCTAGGCATACAGCTAAATCCAAAGTAGTCACCATGCGGTCGTATGGTCACACCTTTGAAAGTTCCAAAAAGTTGACAATCCCCTAAATTCCAAGCAGAGAGAAACCAGGGAAGAAGACAACAGACAGCATTTTACTGCCGTACAGACTGGATTAGGATAGGATGATACGACTTTGGCAGTATAGTGTGCATTCATGATTTATTGCTTGATAAAAGTTTTGTTGAGATATTGTTGGAAAGACTATATTATTCTTGTCATAAAAGAACAAAGAAACCCACCTTGTCTGTGCTCTTATCCAGCAATTATTCTTCCCTGATAGTTCTGAAGGAATTATATTAAGCTGTTCAAAAGCACAGTATTGATTAGGATGCTCATTGTAATCAACGGGTTCATTACTGACGGCAAGGTACTCATAGGAAACTTAGCTACTCAGTATAGCATGTGCTAGTTGAGATTTAATTTTCCTGATGCTTATAATTTTTTTAAACTTTACTCTTCAGATGATTCCTCCTTTATCTTGTCTTTGTGCATTTATCTTTTATTAATTTCTTGCTCACTCCATTCTGGCCCTGCCAAGGTGGCAGTCTGCTGTTGGGCTGTCTTCTCAAAGCTGTGGTTTTGAAGCTCTTGCTAAGAAGGTACTCCATCTCCTACTTGCCACTGAAATGTTCTAGGCACTGGCTACTAATCTGAAGGTGAACAATACCACAACCTCTGGCTGAGATTTAGTAGACATCCGTTAATCTGTACCCAAATACATTACTTCAGTGGCTAAGCACAAGAAGTATTTTTACCATCTGAGTGAGAGGCTGCAGTCAAATGCTGCTCTTGCTGCAGCCAGAACATATTAACAAGAGAGTGAGCAGTCCTCCTCCTCCATGCTTGTTACTGCTCTCCTAGGGATGGCTGAGAGGCCAAGCTCAGCTCTTCATTCTGCTGCAGGAGCTGGGGATTTAGGCTACCTAGGTTTCGTGACGTAAGGCCTGAAACACTACTATCTCCTTTTGGATACAGCACTGAGTCTTATTCTACCGTTATTAGGGTGTTGCCCACTTAATGTTCTTATTTGGCACACCATTTATACTGAAAATTATGGGGAAGCTGGATTCACTCTGTGAAGGCAGCCCAGGTACTAGGCTAGTTATTTATTCCATTTGTTGCCCTCTGCCTTTATAGTCACAGATGTTTACGGTTTACCTTTGTTTTAATTTAAAATAAAGAAATTAATGGAAACTGTCTTAGGGGTCTGACTTCTTTTGGGATGTGCTCTTAGTTGCAGTTTTGCTCTCCCTGGCATAAGTGCGTTTTGCTGTGTGTCTTTGCCACAGTCCCAAGGCATTAACAGCTCTCAGTATATGTGTGCAATGCTTCCTAACATTCAAATCATGTCTGTAAAGTACAAGCAGACTGGACTGTGTTTGCAACCTTAACTTCAGCATCCCCTTATCTTTTCCCAACTGTGGATAAGCTTATAAAGCTTTTCAACAGTGCTTATTTAAAATGCAGAGCCTGCATCTGCATATTAGATACATCTGCATATCAGATGCAAGTTCTCCATGAACAATTAGGAGTCAAAGCCATCAATATGTTGTCTAACAGACAATTTTCTCCTAATCTAGAATAACATTTTCTGTTGGAGATAAGATGTGATCTTCCAAACATAAACTACCACTTGCCATTCCAAGTGTTTGGGAGGAAGATTCTAAAGTTGGAAAAAACCATACTCTGTATTTTCAGAAACAGAGATCAGAGAGATTATAAAGAAGCCCATGAAATAAATATCACCAGAAGATTCAGAAAAGAACTCTTAAACTATGCTGTAGCAATCATGTAGAAAATAATAAATTGATGAAAATCAGCCAACGTGGGATTGTCAAGAAAACTCCATGCGAAACAAACTGAATTTTCTTATTTGACTCATAACTGACCTCATGGATAGTGATGAAGCAGTGGATGTGCTGTATGTCTACATCAGCAACATCCATTACATACTTAGCATGAGGTTCTCACCAGGAAGCTGAGGAAATACTGTGTAGGCAGTTCATGAGTGGGTAAGCAATTGCCTCTGAAGTCATTCTCAAAAAGTAAGTATCAGTTGTACGCTGTCAAACCAGGAGGACATTTCAGGTAGGTTCCTGAAGGGTTCTGATCTCAGCCACAATGAACAAATTTGGTAAGGAAATAAAAGGTCATAAAACAAACAAATTACTACAAGAAACAAGGAGATGGTTACAAGCATTTTGAAGAACAGAACAGGAATTAAAGATAATCTTGAAAAATCAGAGAGATGGCCTAAAATCAGTAAGGTAAAATTCAACAAATACAGGTGCAAATTACTACCCAGCAGGAGAGCTCAAGTCCTCAAATAAAAAAAAGGAAAATGGATAACTAGGAAGCAATATGTTTTGAAAGGCTATGAAGATTTACATAGCGTTACAGACTTGAGTAGTTGTCAGTACAGTGGGGAAGGTGAAAAAGCAGGCAAGCCTCAATGTGGGGTGTATTAACAGAGAATTTTACATAGCCTGCAGAAGATTCATAGCAGGCTTGCTACATCCTTGCCTGGGACAAGAAGAGAAACAGGATAACAATATGGACAGTCCAGAAGAGAACAGAAGGGCCCACAACAGTTTTAGAAAGCATAGAAATCTGTTTAATTTAGCCCAGAAAAAAGAAAAAAGGAGTAAGTCAAAGTGGTATTTTGCAGACAGATACTGGCTTATGGTGATTGTACTCTGAGAAGAAAGCAAAGAAACAAAGAAAATAAAGAAGACTGAGCATGTTAGAGAACCCCCTCACCCTACACTTGGTGCTAAGGGGATGAAACCTGGAACAAAGTAGTTTGGGTGGCTGTGGAGTCCACCTGACTGGAAGTTCTCTGAGATAAGGTAGATAAACTCCTGCCAGAGATGGTTGTGTTGTGCGTAATGCTGCTGCAGTGCAGGAGGGCTGACTGGGTAACCTCTGTGAGGTTCCTTCTGTCCCACTGTTTCCAAGAAACTACCCAGTGGGTTTTAATTTCTTGCTACAAGTGAATGTTAATTTACATGTAAGCTCTTCCATCTTCTTCCACCAGCTTCTAAGTAAGAACTTTTGTACTCTGCATTTCGGCTATTTCATACTTATTTTTTCTTTTTCTTTTTTTTTTTTTTAATTTTTAGGTGGTGGTTTTACCTCATTTGTGAGGAAAAAGAGAACTAATGAAGCCTAGTTTACAACAGATTCATGCTCACTATCTCTATCATCGTCTCCTGCAATAAATCCAGCATATCTCCCAGCCCCCATGCGCTCTTTGCATCATATATTAAAGCCTCATGGCACTGTGCCCACCATCAACAGTACCTCCAGCTCCTCCTTGTCTTTTTGTGTTCTCCCCCACCAGCCCTGTTGGCTGTTCCCTGTCTATTAAGCGGGAAGGCTGTCCATGTGTTCCAGCTGTTTTGGGGTATAGTTACGCTATTGGCCAATATAAGCAGCCAGAAGAAAGACCAAAGAGACTGTGTAACTGTTGAAGTCACTCTGCAGCACAAATATTAATGTGGGTTGCTTTCTTTGATCCACATGTGAGTTTCACAAGATCTGTAGAAGCTTATAGAAACTTTGAGGCCTTTGTAATGCTGTCAGACTTAGATGAAATTAACTAATGAGATCAGAAGCTATTGGCAGACGGAAGGGACTCATCAAACAGACAAAAATATGATTGCAAGAACATTATTTCTTTAGGTAATCAAGCTAAGCGTACTTTTATTTTAAAATCACTTTATTTTTCATCTGTTTTTAAATACCATTAGCAATGATTTTGATAAACATTTTGTTTCTGTTTTGTGAGAGAAATAAAATATACCATTCTCAGAATTTTAGCACTTAGTGAGTACACTCTTTGTATCACCTAATTAGTTTAGGACAAATATTAATAAATAGTTTAGGACAAATAATACTAAATATTTAATAAATTAAATACACTTCACAGCTACAACAGTCTTTCCTTCATTCCACTTGATTTTAAGAGTGCAGTAATCCTGATGCTCCTAGCATTGCAAATAGTTCAGATAAAGCAAGATCTTTTTTGTATAGACAGTATTTGGAGAATGTAGGTTACACTTACTCTAGTCTGTTAAAAAACGGTAACATTTTGCACTGCTATTTTTTCTACACTGTAATTAGACCCCAGATTTAGCTCAGGCCACATCTAAATGCAGACTTCTAGCCTGACAGGTAATACAATGAATCAAGACCCTTCACACACAGGTACTTTGCATGCAGCAATTGCGATAGTTGTAAAAACCCAGAAGTATGCAGGACAGTGGCCAGATGCCTCGATTCCTTGCTGGTGGACGGCTTGAAGCAGCAGCTCTGGCAGAACTGAGGCAAAAGCAAAGAAAATATTATTCAATTACAGTAATTGTGTGTCTCGGGACTCCCAGTCCATTTTCACATTTTACCGGTCACAGCTGAACAGGTTCCTGACATGGTCAACTGACTACAAATGACACACCAGGATCATCACTGCATTTCATTATTAACATAAAAATACAACGATCAAAGGTTCCTACATTTCTTCCAATCCTTAGTAAACTCCTGTAAATAAAATGCCTGATAGATTTCCTTAATCTAAAAGGGTACTATCTTTCCATATCACCAGTGCCCTGGATCTGGGCACTGAATGGTGGGCTTTGTGTCTCACAGCACAGTTTTTACAAAGCCATAAGGAGATGCACACCTGCAATGGCTTAAAAATCTGTTTGTACCTTACTTTGGTCCTGACTATACACAACAGCTGATTGAAAGCAGATCTGAACTGACTGCAGGAGGGAGCCTGAGAACGTAAAGAAAGGCTCACTGAACCCTCTGCGATGCAGCTGTAAGACTGAACAATAAACCTGGCACCCTTAATAAGAAAGTCCTGCAGTTAACCTCTCCTCCTCTCTCTCTGACTCAGTAGCATAGAGAGCACAAGCACAGAGGACACAGGTAACAGGGAAAAGAGCCTTTTATCTCTTCAGATAGATTGCCCAGAGAAGCTGTGGCTGCCCCATCCCTGGCAGTGATCAAGGCCAGGTTGGAGAGGGCCTTGAGCAACCTTGGTCTAGTGGAAGGTGTCCTTACCCATGACAGGGGGCTTGGGACTAGATGGTCTTTAAGATCCCTTCCAGACCAAACCATTCTATGATAGGATTCTCTGAGGTCAAGAAAGAGAAGGAGATTACTATGCAGGTACATTAAAGGATTTTTGATTGTCCTAGCAATGTGTGAATGTGGCCATTTAGCAGGCTGAGTGCAGTTTAGATGGATATTAATAGTCAGGCTATATATTAGGGGAAGCGAATTGCCATCAGGGAACTGACCTTTCCTTTAGAGCAGCCTGTGACAGTCAGTAAAGAGAATCAGCACAGGCACACCGTTAAACAAAATGCTTGTTTGTTTATGTTTCCATTGATATCTGCCCATGTAACTGATCCATGTTAGTTTAGCTCAGTCCTGACAGCTGCTCCTGTCAAAAGCCCTGGTTCTCACTTATCCACAGCAAATAATGCATCTTTTGGTATTTGTTCAGTGCAGACTTGGAAACACAGACTCCCTGTGCTGTGCTAAACCATAAATATAAGCTTCTGAGCTGCTAAGTATATGTGCTTTCTAAATAATCTCACAGGCTAGTCACTTGAGGGAAAGTTCAGAACAAGTTATTCTTAAGCAGTGAATATCCTCATAATCTGCATGTAACAAGAAAAAAAGCTGTGTTTATAACTTTCTTATCCACATGTGATACTATAATTATTAAAGGTCACCCTATGTAAAGATAAATTGCATTTATATCACTAGGATTTATGGATTGCAAACGTGATTTATAGTTAGCTGTATTAGAATGACCATTCCTTTAAGTATAGTTTCAAATAATTCTAAAATAAGAGTATGCTTTAAGGAGCACATCTTGTCAGCGGTTTAAAATTAGATCATGTATTTTGCATGACTGAAATCTGCTCCTTATAGGATGCGCATGCACATGTGTGTGTGGGAGAAAGAAAAAAAGAGGATCCTCTTTTTACAACTCTTTTCATCTGCACTTTTGAATTTCAAAATCGAGTTTTATATTAAGCCAGAACTGAATTAATTGTAATTAGAGTATTTTGCTGCAGGCCTCCTCCTCTAAAAATTCACCCTTGGCTACCTGCCTCTTGCCACAAACCCCTCATTAACAGTAAGATATCAAGCAGGTGAATACTTCTGCCAACGATGATGCACAAAGTTAAACATCTGTTCAGATGCTCTGCAAACTAGATCCATATTACTGATCATGATGGCCCTATGACTCATGGCTTATCTGGAAAATCCCAACTACCTCTTGAATGCAACTGTGCTTTTCCAAGGGTGGTTTCAGCAGAGGAAGTGTCAAACCTAGGTGATCAGCCAGTGCTGTTTTGACTCCATGCAGCTGCTCTGCAGGTTGAAAGCCACTGGATTAAGGGCTTTCTTAGTTTTGAAGACAGCAGTAGGAATTAGCATCTTGGAGTTAAAAAAGGAGGAAAGGGAAAAAGGAGGAAAGGTTATGGTTACAGAAATACAATCAGCCAGCCACTGTAGCTGGAGGGCCGTGACTCAGTTCCCGTTATGGTGGGATGTACCCTGTGTATGGGCCGTTCTGGGTTATGCGTGAGCTGACGTGGGGCAGCCCACGCAAGAAGCCTGGGGAATGTGGCAGCACCTGCACACGACGGGGACATCTGGGTCATGGGCCTGGAAAAGACAAAGCTCCCCATTCGCACCCAAGCGTCACACCCTCTGCCAAACGCCGTCCTCCTCCCTCCCGGTGCACCGCGGCTGACCCCCGCCTCCCGAGGGAAACCGAGGCTCGCTCTTACACCAACCCTCTCACCCACCTCAGCACTGCCTGAAGCGAACGCCCCCCCCTTACGGCGGAGGACAAGCACCACCCCGCACTGCGAGGCTCCGGCTGCAGCCGCCCTGCCCCGGAGCGCCGGGCTGCCCCTTGTGCCCCGCGGCGGGGGGATTCTTACGGCTCCAGGGGCCGCCGCCCGACCCTCGCCGCCCCCGGCGCGGAGGCGCAGCGGCAGGTGCCTCGCCCGGCCAGCAGGTGTCGCTGCCACACTCCCCGGGCAAGCCGCTCGCAGAGCCGGAGCTGTGGAACCGGCGCATGGCCGGCTGGCCGGCCGCGGGTTCCGGCCGGGGGGACAGCGGAGCGGCTGCGGCTGGAGGCTGCCCCCACCCCGCCCAGCCCCGTCCTGCCCCGCGCTGAGCCGGCGCCAGGTGAGGAGATGTGCCTCGACGCCTCTCCGCCGCGGCGGTACCGCCCCCTCCGCGCCGCACGGCGCCGTCCTCCTGCCCAGTGAATGGCTGCCGGCTGACTGACAGCCGAGGCGGCCACACAGGGCGGCAGCTGCCCGGCGTACACCTATAAGGGCTGGCGGGGAAGGGGTGCCCGGCTGCCCGCGGCGGAGCTGCACGGTGAGCGGTCTCACCTGGGGGGCAGTCCCCGCTCGGGGAGCCGAGTGCTGGCGGAGGCGGGCGCTAGCCCGCTGGCTCCCCGGCAGCAGCCGCGCCCGTTGATCCCGCAGCAAGTGGCAGTCCCGGTCACCCCTCTCCGGCAGCAGCGCTTGAAGGATGCGGAGCGGCGGAGCGCGGGCGGCGGCGGGGCGCCGCGGGGGGACCCTGCGCTGCGCCGGGCGCGGGCGCCGCCGCCCCTGCGCGCTGCGCTGGGCAGCAGCTCAGTGAGCGCGGTGGCCGCGGCGGGAGGAGGCGCAGACGGGCTCGCTGCGGCCGCTGCCGTCGCCGGAGGGGCTGCGAGCCGCTCCGCGCCGGCGGCGGGGCTGCGCGGCCACCCGCACTGGGGAAGGCGCCGGCGGCGCTGCCACAGGTGACTCGCGGGCCCGGGGCCGATCTCCGCCCGTCTGCCGCTCGGCTGTCCTTGCGCGTTCGTGCCTCTGCGCCGCGGCCGCCTGCGCGAAGCCCGTCTTCAGCCACTTCGCCGCGCCTGCGGGAGCGCCGGGGGACATGGCTTTGCTCCGGCTCTTTCTCCTCTTGCTCCTCGCCCAGCGGGGGCTCGGGGCCGCCGCCGGCGAAGGGCAGGCGGTGCGCAGCCAGGATTGGGCACTTAGAGGGAGACAGCCTATTTACAACCACATCAAGAGCCGGGAGCCTCCGCCGGCCCCGCGGAGCCGCTCTACGGCGAGCACCATCTTGGCGCAGCGGCTCGCTGAGGAGGTACCCCAGGACGTGGCCTCGTTCCTCTACACGGGTGACTCCCGGGAGCTGCGGCGTGCCAACTGCTCCGGGCGGTACGAGCTGGCCAGCCTGGCCGGCAAGTCGCGCTTCACCTCGCACCCGTCCCTGCACGGGGCCCTGGACACCCTCACCCACGCCACCAACTTTCTCAACATGATCCTCCAGAGCAATAAGTCGCGGGAGCAGAACTTGCAGGAGGACCTGGAGTGGTACCGCGCCTTGATCAGGAGCCTCCTGGAGGGGGACCCCAACATCTCCAGGGCAGCTATCACTTTCAGCACGGAGCCTTTCTCCTCCACACCCCAGGTTTTCCTCCAGGCCAGCAGGCACGAGAGCCAAGTCCTCCTGCAGGACTTATCCTCCTCGGCTCACCGCCTGGCCAACGCCTCCGTGGAAACGGAGTGGTTCCACAGCTTGAAGCGCAAGTGGAGGCCACATCTGCATAGGAAGGTCTTGAACGCGGGGCCCAGAACTTTAGAGAACAGCTGGAAGAGATGGGAGAGCTTCACTGCCGATAAGAACCACATCAGGTGGTCCTCGCCTTACCTGGAGTGTGAGAATGGGAATTACAAACCCGGCTGGCTGGTGACTCTCTCAGCGGCTTTCTATGGGCTTCGGCCAAACCTCCTCCCCGAGTTCAGGTAGGAGGAGTGTTCATCTGTTTGCTTTTTATCGAGAAGGGGGTAGAATGGGGTTTTGGCTATGTCCCCTTCCTAGGAAAGGGCATGCTGTGTCTCTGGAGTGGCCTGACCACCCCTTGCCAGACCGGCTGCTCAGTCACACCGCAGAGCAACCTCAGGCTTTCCTGTTGAGCACTTAGTGTGCCTTAGGGAGCAGTTGCTCACTAGAAGAATCACTTTCATCTCCATCTGTAAGACAGTGTTTGCTTTGCATGTACTGAAACAGGTGTGCGTGTGGGCTGTGCTCCTGGTGTGCTTCAGGTGGGGAGGGGAGAGAAGCAGTTGCAGTTATTCCTGGCTGCAAGAGGGGAATGTTTACCGAGGTGTCAGTTTCTTGCTATGCTGTGTAATTAAGCATAGTTTGACCCCAGCTGTGATTTTTAACCAGCTGGGTTAATCAACATTGTTATGCTGGTAAGTTGTGGTTTCTGGCCTCCAGAGCACATCCGCTGTGGGGTGCGCAAGCCTGGTCAGTGGTCAGTATGTTTGTAGGTGAATAAGTATTTGTGACTGCAGTTCTGTCATAGTGCATGTGGCTACAGCCTGAACTGGCGCCAAAGCTTACTTTAGGGACACCCCTGGTTTATATAGCTGTGGAGCAGATACTTGGCGTATGTAAAGAATTGCTTGCTTTTTTATTCCTGTTACCCCAGGACTTTGCCGCAGGGCTGTGACTAGCAGAGAGGAGGGTATAAAAAGGACCGTTCTTGGGTCTTTCTAGCAAAGGGATATTTGTCCAAAGAATGAGAGCAACCTGTGCTGTATGAGATGCCAAATTTTCCCACTGGCACTTCTGTGGTGGTGCTCATGAATGACACTATCCCTTGGGGAATACCCACTGCCCAGAAGCAGCTGGCATTTGTCAGGGGTGACAAGAGCACAGAACTTATGTTATGCTGCAAATCAGTAGTAGGTAAAGGTAGCCAAGAATGCAGCAGGTGCTGAAGAGATTTTGCCATACCTAGGTGGTGAGCCAGTAATGTTCATGAACACTGGTTGTCTTGGCTTACTCTGAAATCCGGTGGGAGCCAACAGATATGAATGTTTCTTTTGGAAAAAATCCAAACCCCAAACAACTCTTGACCAAAGAGTGGTTGCTTATTTCTCTATGGTATTACCTTTTGCTCTGAAACTCTCACACTTCTGGGGCTGGCAGGGTTAAGGTACAGTGAGCTCGTCTGCAGGCTGCTTGTTGCTGAATTCCTCTCCAGGCCAAAACTCAAGAATAGCTCTGTAGCAGGGATCTGCTGGACCTTGCAGGTGGTCCAGAAAAGTTCATGACTCTTCTCATAGATCATTGAAATGTAGTGTTCTGTTCTATAACTTCATGAGGCAGATGAAAACTAGGGTAGGCTGATGTTCTCTTGTCGGGGACAGAAGTTTGCATAAGTCGAAGAACTACGAGGCTGGGGAAGGGTGGCAGTTACTAACCAGCTGTCTGAGAATTTAGATCTTGATATCAATTTAAATCAAAGAAATTTCTGTCTTGATGTCAGTGAAGAGAAAAAAAAAAAACCCCAAAAACCGTATCTTTTAAGCAGAAGAGTCTAAAGGTTCGATCTCAGCTCTGTGCCAAGATCCTGTGTTGCCAGGAAGTGTAGCAGTGGTGTCGGTTTTTGCTGTGGTAGCTCTGGTGTGGGAATGCAGTAGGTCCATTTTGGAGTAACTCTAGCCAGCCAAGGCAGCCAGTAGAGGTCCTCCTGGGTGCAGTACAAAGCACTGCCTTCACTTCCTCATCTTCTCAGCCTCTGTTTACTGCGTGGGAGTCATTTCAGTTGAAAAAATAGAATAACCTGTTGTAACTGTGATGCTTCAAAGGGCATCCATTAAGCACATGTAAGCTTGGAGAACCTCTTCTAATTTAGGAGATCTTGTGATGGGGTATACTGTTACAAGGTCAAAGTGTTGTGTTATTGTTGTAGGGTAGCAATAGTTAGGACAAAACTAACAAAAGTTTTGTTGCGTCAAAACCAGAGATCAGCTGGTAAGCATTTCTAAGAAAAGGGGTCAGTGTGTTTTTGGTAACTGTATAAGGAAGCTGATGGAAGAAGTACATATATATACACACGTATGCATGTATTCTGGCAAGGCTAAATGATAATTTCTCTGTTCCTAGTTTGAGGTATGTGGTCTTCTAATAAAAGCTTATTGCAAATATAGGAAATCCTATAAACAAAGTACTCTTCTCACAAGACTTGTGGGATGTTTGAATATTTGCACGGTATTTCCTGTACTTGGTAGGCACACAGCTTCAGTGTGAGTTCTTAAGAGAAAAAAATGGTTTAAAGTATAAGCATGTAATACAAAAATGAAAAACCTAATGGAGTTATTGGAATGCTAGCATTAATACTGTAAGGTGTCTCTTGAAATAAGCTTTATTTCCCCTCACCGTCTGTCTCTAAGTGAGACAGTGGTTTAACTTTAAAGTCCTGTTTAAGGCTCATATGGTAAAAAGTGGAATGTATTAACCTCCATCTTTTGAGAAAGCTACATTGGTTCTCCCAGCAAAGTATCTCTGAACTATCTGTTAGGAACCTGTTAATGGATCAGTTTACATGCTCTTTACATCTAATAGTCTGGCATGGAGGTCATTGGTGGTAACTTCATGCATGAACTGAATTTTCTTCTAACAGTTTATGTACTTTCTTCTTTGCTGACATTAGGTTTATGACATGGTACACTAGGTTAAGAGACATTTAGGAACACATCTCAGTGGAAAAGAATTCTTTCAGATTACAGCAGGAAAAACTGTTGCTTCTACTTCTTGGTATCTGTTCTGTTGCATAGTATGTCAGGTGGTATAGCAATGGAAAGAGTTAATGAAGGCAATACTGATGATTTCTAATGGTGCGTTCAGTACATGCCACTACTGCAGTGCCATTGTCAATGACGTTCTGAAAGGGCAGGGGTTAAAAAAAAAGCTTTGTTCTTAATGTTGTGAAGGGTTATAGTGCTTATGTCATAGGAAGTGAGTATTACAGGTGGGGGGGTCTCTTGTAAACAGCTTGCTATCTGTCTTAAATTTCACCTCCTACCCTCTCCCACTTTCCAAGAGATGACAGCCAAACGGTCTGAAGTGAAGGCAAAGAAAGGTGAGAGCATATGCCTGCTTTTCCAAGGCTAGCACTGTAGGCTAATACAGTGGAGAAACTAAAGACAAGTTGATTGTGCTGACAAACATGACAGAAGCTGTCCAAGCAAATGGGACCGCATGAGCCCAGTGGGATGCTAAGCCAGCATGCTGACTGTCCTTAGCCGCTTAGCAGTGCTTGCTAATGTTTTAGTGTTTGCATTCACAGGACTTTGGACCACCCAAAATGCAGGGAGAGAACATTACCACCTGCTTGCAAAATACAGTTTAGGCTTTCATTCAGAAATGAGGGTCCACAGAGACTAGGAGTCATCACTTGATGGTAACGATTCCCATCTCCTTTCTTAAAAAGTCTTAAGTTTGATGCAGTTTGCAGCTGGAATTCACTATCTAGTATGCCTAATCACTCTACAACTCTACTGCTGTAGAGGGTAAAGCACCATAAAATTTGTCACTGATCTTTGGAGACCCTCCTCCTACTTCCCATTACATTATGAGACTGAACCGTATTTCATGGCTCAGGGTGATCCAGGGGGTCTCTTTGCGGTCCTACTGTGGAAGCAGAAAGGTGTGAGAAGCTGCATGCTGTGCGCACACTTCCTTCTCTAAAAGTACTTGGTTGGCCCCTGGAGAGGAAATGTGGGGCCTTCATTGCTAGAAGGCCAGTGGGGAGGATCACTTGGTTTGGAAGAAAAAGATGTGCAAGTAGTCAGCTAATAGGAACATACAAGTTTTCTTAAAAAAGATCCTTCTGGGTGGATGAGTCAATCTGCTGTCACAAACCCTCTGAATGTCATCAGCTGACCAATGTCCATCTTAAAATAGGTGGGTTTCTCTCTTGACTCTGTAGTCTGCTGCCATGCTGGGCCTAATGGTTAGATAGCTGCTTCTAATTTCAGATCTAAAGTTAGTCCTCGTCCATTTATTTCTGTTCCAGAGCTGCCTTCTGCCTGAAATAGCACTCTGCACTGATGTTTATTGCCCTGACCTGTTTATAGGCAATAGTCCCTTTTCCACCTTTGTTTACTAGACTATACAAACCAGCTTTCTTTAGTCTCCCATTACAAGTTCTCTGTTGCCATGGTCCCTCTTCTCAAGTCTTGTTCCACCGTTTCTTGAATGTGGTTAGTCAAATTTGTGTGCAGTGTTTCGGCCTTGTGCTGCGACATCAATTATCCCCGAACTCTGATGAATGAATTGCTGCTTTTGTAGTTCAAAATGTTCTCTTGTGTGCTGTTCTTATTTTCCTTAATGTTGTGTTGTAATATGTCAACATTTTGGGAGCTGGTCGTTGTTCTTATGCTGGTTTTTGTCTAGGAGGTCAGAATAGCTTTAGGATTTTGTAGGGACTTCTTTTTTATTTTCCCCTTCCACCATGTTCCAGCAAGGGCAGGTAGGTTTTTTCACCACATCCAAAGCAATATTTGCAATACCTTTAAAGGGTTTTTGGGAGAACACAATGGAATAATGGCTGTTTTGGCAGAAAGGTGCACTATAAACAATGTAAGGCTTTTAAAAATGATGTTCATTTTGAACTATAATGTGTTCTGGGGCATTTGCAGATAACTTCATTCTGAAGCGTGGCTGAACCAAGTGTTAACCTCTTAACATTTTTTGTCTTCCTGACATTTGCTGCTTCTCTCAATTATTAGAGAGGTGTTTCGGAGTACAAAGATTAATCTTCATTGCACAGTTAAATTTAGCTGTTTCTTCCCTAAAGGCAGTCTAATGTAGTGATTTCCACTGAACCATTAACAGTGACTCTGATCACTCCAGCATTAGGCCATAATGGGGCTCTTAGTTAAGGAAACATTATTGAAGGCAAATGAAATGGTGGAGGTAGAAGTATATGTGACAAGTAAGTAATTTCTTGGGGAATACACACTATTTCATCTTCTGCTAAATATTTCATAGCTCTTAAATTGTTTGGTAAAAGAACTACAGATATGGACATAAAAAAAAGTTTGTAAAAATCAGTTTTTTTCTTTCAAGTATGGCTTAATTTCTTCCTCTAGCCCTCTTTTGTTAGTCTTCCCACCCACCCCATCTCCCTTTAGTCTCAGTACTGAGAAAAGAAGAAAGAAAATTGTTTTTAACTGTTTAAACGGGCTCTAATTTTTTTTTATGACATGATGCATTAGTTTTATAATCCTAGAAACATTTTTAAATGGTGAGGCATTTATCTCTATAACATGCCATGGCCTATACAACATGATTGAAGGTGTGGGTGGATTTTGAACAGGTTTTAAAAATAAAAGTAACTTACTTCCTAGAACTTCTGAAAGTCTTGGTTTTATATTCCTGGAAAGAGGTGAGAAGAAATCTCTTGCTATATTTACTGCCTGCATATAGAAGCGTCCAACATGTTTCAGGTATTCTGTAGCAACCAGTTATGTTTCTGCCTTTTTTGTATGAGGCTGTGGATAAAGATAGGAAACTGGATGGCAGTGTAACAAAAGGAACAATAAATAGGGGTTTCTTTTTTAGAAACATGATTGAGCTGTCTTTAGTATTGGAGAAACAGAAGTTTGTCTTTGAAGGAAGAAGTTAAATATGACTGGAAGATTGAAACACATACTGCATTTATGTCCACAATTATGTAGCACATGGTAAGATGCCATAAAGGGAACTACCGTTTTCGGTCAAACTGCTGTTTCCACTCCTGTTCTCTGCCATCACCCCCTTTGCGCAAGGCTTCCATGGCAGGAGGTTATGAAAGCCTTTTTGACAGGAATGGACACATGACAGTTCTTACTATCTGAGGTTCTGCTCCAGGACTGTCACCTGTTCTGTCTATTCATGAAGGTGGGCTGAGATAGAGAACTAAAAGTTCACGAAGGTGAGAACAAAAGTATTGCTGTGTTAGGTCAGATGAAACACTTACCTAGCCTTGTCTCCAAAAGCAGCTTCTGCAGGTACTTAGGGAAAAACACAAGAGCAGCGGAAATGCTGAGTTCTCATATCTTGGATATGTCCCATTTATGAATAACAAGCAATAAAAAAAAGGGAGTTTTTCAGACCTGAGTCTTGATAGTAAGTATGGCTTTAATTGACCTTCATGATTCTAATTCACTTTTAAGCCTTTTTGTCTTCTGCAATGTGGTTTGGCATTGGCTTCCATAATACAAATGTTTGGGGAAAAAAAAGTGCTTTCCTGGTTTTAAATTTGCTTCATTAATCTAATGAAGATTCTTGTGATTAAAAGAAGTACTTTGGAAAGTGTTCATCTTCTCTGTGTCAGATCTAGAATTACATGAAGTCACTGGTCACCCACTTGTGGTCATCTGTGAATGCATTGAACAGAGAAGGCGTAGTTGTGGTGCCCAGCTTGTTAACGTCCTTGCGCGTGAAAGCTGACATGTCACATTGATACACTGTAGGGTTGCTGCTCAAAGGTTGGAGCCTTCCTGGCTCTGAAGTGTGCAGTGATGAAAATAATTTGTTTTCTGCAAAAGGCTGCCTCTACTGCAAGCAGTTTTTATATCCTGGTTGTCTGTTGGCCTTACAGGTTCTACTTCAGGCTTTCTTCTTCTGAGGTATTGAAAAGCCTTTTAGTAGTAGAACCTAAGCTTTTAACATGCTGCTTCTAAAAAATGTCTTGGTTTTGTCTTACATTCTTGTAGATTTGTATGTTCCTTGCCCAGGTTTATGCTTCTCCGTTTGCCTTTATTCATTTTTTTGTTTTTAATGTTGGTTTCCACTTCTCATTTTTAAAATTAACTTGTTACCTCTAAGTCTTCATTGTCAGAAGATTGGATAGTTAGGCTGAGACCATCTCTCCCATGTAGGATCCTTCAGATTCAAAAGCTTTTCCTGTTCCCAGCCTCCTTTATTAGATCACTTTCTGTGCTGTTCCTTGAGGTCTCTTTCTTTCACCTGTCTCCTTGACCCCATGGATAATAATGGCAGCATTAAAAAAACATGCTGGTTTCTTACTAAATAGCTTGAATTTAGCTGCAAGACTTCTTGTTTTTATAGGGAGAACCTAGAGTAAGTGGTACCGCACCATCACCAACACCTTGCATTCCTATGCAAGGTGATGCTTTGTGACAGAGTTAAGATGATAGCAGCAACTTGAATGTCGTCAAGCAAAAAAAGAAATCACTGTCCCTCAAAGCAGGGGAAGCCAGGAAGCTCTGCCTAGGAAGCTCTCTGACTGAACTTCAGGGAAATCCCCAGAGAGGCAGTGCTGCATGCCATAAATCTGAAGGCAGGTTTCAATCTGAAATAATTCTTCAGGCAGAAGGTTCAGCTTTAAGTATTCTGTCCTTGTAGTACTATTCAAATGGCCTAGAGGGACTTTCTGTTTTTGCAGGTGAATCCTAATTCATGTGCCCACACAGATATACCTTACATTTCAGTTAAGTTTATTTTTAGTGAAAGCTGGTTTTCCTGTGAAAATGTGTGCTTAAAAGCAGCAGTTGTGCTATGGCTGAGAAATTAGGTAAGTCTGTCTCTGTCCTGTAAGAAATTAATGGTAACTGCATGACCAGGTCAAAATTGCATTGTGTGTAATGTCCCAGTGGCCTTTTGTGAATCTGACTGGATATGCAGGGGTAATAGTTTCAAAAATGCCTAAGTGGTGCAGAAACCTGAATCTTAACGTTCAAAAGCAACTTGAACCTGCAGATGCTGCTGATCGTGCCCGTAAGACTTGAGGCTGAAAGTCACTTGCGCATTTGACACCAGGTTTATTTTTGGATGCTCAGTTGGTGGTACACTAAAGGAGCCTCAGGTGTCAGGTAGTATGCACTGTTTGAAAATTAATATTCTTGAAAGTGTCAGCCTCCAAAATGAGAATGGTCAGAAAAAATACCTGCTCTGGAAACATTTGCTATGCTAATTACAGTGTGTGTTTGTCTAGAAGTGTGGGCATTTGCAGATTTGGGATGGCTGTAGAGTATTTAGGTTTTTATCTCCTTGTTTTGTGGTAAGGACTTATGAAGGACAGCATGGAGGTCTGAGTGATCATGGAAGCATGAATCTAGGCAGACATTTAGATTGGGTGATGGTGTCAATTTCAGGCATGGCTTATACCCTAATTATGGCTGTGTGCAGTGCTTACGAACACAAAAATAAGTGTACAAACTTCAAATGCCTGTTTAGCTAAGCTGTGATGACCTCTGCGCCAAAAAGCTTCTGAACATGTAGAGGACGAAGATACTGTTTACCACCATTTAAATGCTGGCGGGTGTCCTGGGTTCAGCAGTAGCAGTCATGTTTTTTCCTTCTTAGTAGCTGGTGCAGTGCTGTGTTTTTGACTTTTGACAGCAGGCTCCTATTCTGTGCAGTTCTGGCTTAAGCTGGCTGGGAGGAAAGAGAATATTCTCCTTCTGCTTTTTTTTATGATGTAACAGTATGGGCAAAAAAATTCTTCTGTAGATACAGGTTTTACAGCATGTTGTTACAATGAAATATTATAACTACTGAAGCTATCAAGATAGCTAGTAGGTTGGGAAAATAAGCTTAAATCAATTTCTGGCACAGATTTCAAGGCAAACAGCATGCCAGCGAACAGTGGTACTGGAAATTAAGACAGACATGAAAGCCTCTTAAATCAAACCTCTGACCTGACAGAAAATCCTTGATGCCATCATGAATCATTGTCTATTATGTACAATTCAGCTAATTCTTCCAACTGTATGTTGGCCATGAATGTGCACTCCTTAAGCATCTGAGTTTTTTTTTTTTGTGTAAGGACTGTAAAATTGTGGCAGAAGACAAATGTTAATCTCCTTATAACAATAAATATACTTACTTGCAAGATGGTACACAATTACCAGTAATATTGTTATTAACATATCACTGTGACTTGAGTTCAGCCAGACAGCATTGTCAGTGTGGATTAACGTGTTATGCAGACAAGCTGAATCTACTCTTAAGCCATTGATATTTGTCTTGATCCCTCAAGATCACAGACCTGCAATTACTCCCAGTTAATTCAATAAATGCAGCACTTGCAGGTAGTTGGTCCATCTATAATCTAGGAGGATGTGTTCTTCCATATGTTCCGTTTTCTGAATGCTGAATCAAAAATAACCGAAAATGTGGGTGGCCAAACAGGCTGTGCCAGCTACTGTATTAATCACAGATGAATTTCAGAAATACATCAGCATGTTGGTGTACTCTGTGTGTAATAGCGGTGGGGTGCAAGTCTGAGGTGGAGTTTTAAAATGGCAAAGCATCCCAAATGAAGGCAGTTCTCTAAATGCTGCATGTATACTTAAGGAAACTTTTCTTTTGAAAGCATTATGTCAACAAGTAGTTGCAGACCCTGTTACTACCTCAGCAGAACTGTGACATTGCCATGAAGCATTAACATAAATTGCATAGGCCTAGTGAAAACAAAATAATATGCACCATTGGGTTAAAAAATGGAAAGCCTATGGTAGATTGTAACTGCCAGGAAAGATTGTTTTCATATGCCTTCTTCTGGATTATATGGTGTTTTTTTCCTATAGGTTTTTCACCCCATAAATTCATAAAGCTCTGAGAAAAGTTAAAAACAGAGTAACTTTAATCATATCAGAAGTTGAGGTTGTGCTACAGAAGAGGTACAGGTGGGAGAAGAGCGTAAGTAGAAATGTTTATCTTGAGTTCATAAAGACTAGGTTTTGTGGAAGGCAAACATTCATGTAAGAAAGATCTTAACACAAGAAAAGCAAAAGTAGAATGTGTTTAGTTGGAAATGGAAGAATTTTGTACTGTTTCTGGAAGAAGTAGTGTAAAAGTATTTTTAAGTTAGATGCTTTTAAGGCCTCCTGCCTGACTTAACAGGGAACTCCTGACAAAATTCAAGCATAAAATGGAAGTGCATAAGAAATGGAAGCAGGGTCAGGTAACCCAGGAAGAATAAGGAGACATGGTCTGCGCGTGACTATGACTGTGAACATGAGCATCTTATATTGGAAATAGTGTGGCCAGCAGAACTAGGGAATTGAACTTAGCACTGGCGAGGCAGCACCTTGAATACTGTGTTCAGTTTGGGATTCTCGCTACAAGAAAGACATTGAGGTATTGGAGCGGGTCCAAAGAAGGGCAGTGAAGCTGCTGAAGTGTCTAGAGTACAAGTCTGGTGAGGAGCAACTGAGGGAACTCAGCCTGGAGAAAATGAGGCTGATGGGAGATCTTATTACTATCTACAACTATTTGAAATGAGGTTGTAGTGAGGTGGGTGTTGGTCTCTTCACCTGAGTTATAAGCAATAGGAAATGGCCTCAAGTTGCACTGGTGGAGGTTTAGGTCAGATAGTAAGAGAAGTTTCTTCACCGAAAGGGTTGTTGAATATGGCAACAGGGTGCCCAGGGAAGTGGTGGTGTCACCATCACTGGAGGTATTTAGAAGAGGTGTAGATGTGGTGCTTAGGGACATGGTTTAATGGTGGACTTGGCAGTGCTGGGTTAATGCTTTGATTCTATGATCTTAAAGGTGTTTTCCAACCCAAATGATTCTGTTCCTGTGATTCTCTGTCAGTGTGTGGTTAGGGAAACCAAAGCCCATATGGGGCTGAATCTGGTGAGGGATATGAAGGGCAGTAAGAAGCAGCAAAACTGGAACTAGGGAGAATGTGTGTCTGCTGCTGAGTGGTGCAGTGGACTTTGACAGAGGATGTAGAAAAGGCCAAGGTACTTCATGTCTTCCAAGAACTTCAAGGCTGATCAGCCTCACTTCAGTCCCTAGGAAGGCAATGGAACAAACCTTCCTGAAAACCACTCTGAAACACATGAAGGATATGATTGGGAGTTTATCAATGGTTTATGAAGGGGAAATAGTGTTTAACTAACCCAGTAGCCTTTTGTGTATAGATGACTGGAGTCCAGCTGGAGGCCAGTTACTATTGATATAACCCAGGGGTTGATACTGGAGCTGGTTATGTTTAACATTTTTGTTTTGTGGTCCTGGTGGACACCAATTTGGCATGAATCACCAGTGTGTGTTTGCATCAAAGAAGACTGATGATCTCTTAGGCTGTGAGAGGAAGAGCATTGCTGATGGGTAGAGGGAGGTGATCCTTCCTCTTTGTCCAGCCTTATGGGTGGGGGTGGTGGGTGCTCTCTGGAGTGCTGTGTCCAGTTCTGGGCCCCTCAGTCCCAGAGACATGGATGTACTGGAGCTAGCCTACTGCAGGGTGACAAAGATGGTTAAAGATTAGAGCACCTGACAGGCAACAAAGGCTGAGTGAGCTGGGACTGTTCAGCCTGGAGAAGAAAAGGCTCCAGGATGATCTTACATATGTGTAAATACCTGAGGGAAAAGTGTAAAGGAGACAGAGCCAGTCTCTTTTCAGGGGCAGTTGGTGACAGTACAGAAAGAAATACAAGAAATTGCATTTTGACATCAGAAAACTTATTTTGACGCTCTGAGGGTGGTCAGACACTAGATCAAGTTTCCCAGAGGTGGTGAAGCCTCCATTGTTGCGAGTATTAAAAAACCCAACTGAACTGAGCCTGCTTTGGGCAGGTGGTTGGGTGGACAAGATGACCATAAGAGGTGACAGCTGCTATATAAATCTGATTTCCACATACGTTTTGAACAAAGTAATCATACCAGAGTGTTTTCAAAGGATACAAGCTATTTAATCAGTTCTGATATGAAAAATCTGGAAGTACCTTTCCTTTCTTCCTAGTATGTGGCTCTGGGCATTAGGATGCTATTCTTCTTTCTGCCTTTTGCCCACTAGAATGTGCCACTAATTCTTCAGACTGCAGCATATCTGGTACAAGACCATACTTAAGTGCTTGCTCAGTGTGTGTACCGTGCTTAATTCCTTTGGCTTGTATCGGTTGTCTCTCTTACAAGTGACTTCTAGGTAAGTTTTCTTTTGGAAATTTTTATATCCCTTTGTACTAACACTGTGCTTCCACAGGGTCTGCTGTTGATACCACACAACAAAGTCTTAAGGTGTTTTTTCCTCTTCTAGCAGTGATTAGTTTACCCTTGATTTGCAGTCTGTACCTCTCTTGGCAGAAATGTTTGTAGAGCTGTCCTACCAGTTAAAAACAAAGCATACAAAAGGGAAAAGCTTTTCTTTTAAAGAAAATAAAGACCCATTTCCTTAAGGTGTTTGAAAGTCTGTTGCAATCCTAATTGGGATGAATCATCACTTTTTCCTCCTGTATAAACTGATTTCTTTAGTGTAGTCAGAATGATGCTAGTGTTTGAGACCGCCTTGGCAAGTTGCTTTGTGTATAACATGAACTAGGAGAGCAAGAAGTACTCTTGGTCCTGGTCCCACTACCTGCTTTGTGTCTGTAACCAGCCACAGTGAGATTATTCTCTTCTGACCCTTAGCATTCTATGATTCACTTGCAGAACAGGTCCTGTCTCAGCCCCCACAATAATATTTATGCTCAGAAAGGTCCAGAAAATTAGAAACCCTGTCTGGTGGGGTCTGCATATGACCAGATGAGGAATTAGTTGCTTCTGTTTCTAAGCGCATCTGGGACAGATAGCCAGTTATCAGATTAAGATAAGCTTGTATGTTATGGCAGATTTTTCTCCTGAAGTCATTGGTCACCTGGAACCATCAAGGGGGAAAAAAACACTCCCCCCTTCCCCCCCAAATAAAAACCCCACCAAAAAACCCACAAACACCCACCCCTCCAAAAAAAAAAAAAAAAAACCAAAAACAAAACAACAAAAACAAGCAACCAACAAAAAACCCCCAAACAACTGAAACCCAAAAACCACTTCATTGGGGGGAAGTGTGGTTTTGGCACTCCCTGGAGAAGCTGTTGTTCAAAACAAGAGTGGAAAGCACAAAGCTGTGAACCAAAAATATTTCTGGATATTCTAAGAAGCATGATGTGTGCTGTTTCAAACTGAACTTGCTAGAGCCAGCACTTCAGTATTTCACATAGTTTCTAAGTATGCCCGGGATAAGATTACTCAGATTCTAGGCAGGAGATGGATGGACATGAAGTGCACCTATACTGTGTAACTTCCTACTGGCAATCCTATATAACTTCCTAATGCATTCACTTAAATGATGTGCTTGTGGGTTTTTTCCAATGACTGTACAGCATGTCTGAAAATGAATGCCTAAATATAGCTGTTATGGACACTTTGCACTTGGTTGTACTGGGGCCAGGCATGAGGGAGTTATAATGTCCTGGGTTTTGATCAAGCTCACTTCTGTTCCTATTCTGGTTTTGTTCACAAGTGGTCTCTCACAGATATATGGGTTTGTAGTTCTATCATTATTATTGTTCTGCATACACTGAGCTTTAATTAAAAGACACAATACGGTTTGAGGTGAATGACGTATTCTTGAGATAAAAGTTGGGTCATGCCTTTGGTAGTCCACAGTGTGAAAGGAGGGATGATGGTGTTGTTGGAAGTTTAGAAGTTTAGCTGTGGAAGTTTAGACTGTGGAAATAGAAACTTTTGTCTGGAGTGGCTGAGATGGTTGACTTATAAGGAATGGTAACCTAGACTTAAGAAATTGGTAAAGAGCATTCATTAGGAGTGACTCCATGTGATGACCTAACTACCAGAAGCTGCATAGTGATGTTTCTGCTAAGCCAGACAGCAGGGAAGCAGTCACAAATGTGTGTTCTCACAAGATGATGCTATAAATATTCTACATACAAAGTAATTGTGGAGGTTATTTTAGAATAAAGAAAATTTTGAAGGCTTTTAAAAATATACAGCTGCAGTCCTACAGCTTTTTTTTTCTTGTGATTTCTGAGATGTTTATAAAATAATGTTGGCTTTGAAATCAGATTGCTTTTCATTCAAACAGATTTGAGGGAAACTTGGTGAAAACTTGGAACGTTCTTGGCATAGAACTAACACAGTTCAGACAGTACTTTAGGGCTTGTGTGTTAGGAAACATAATTTCTTCTTTGGGGAGTTTCACAGACATTAATGGCCTACTCCTGGCTTGTGCTGACCTTCTGATGATGTATTGGGAGTTATACCAGTTCTCAGGGGAGACCCTAGAGCAGCCTTCCAGGACCTAAAGGGGCCCTGCAAGAAAGCTGTAGGGGGCCTTTTTTACAAGGGTGAGGGTGCATAGGGATCAATCAAGTGGGAATGGCTTTAAACTGAAAGAGGGGAGATTTAGGTTAAGATACTATGAAGAAATTCTTTACTGTGAGGGTGGTGGGACACTGGCACAGGTTGCCCAGAGAAGTTGTGGCTGCACCATCCCTGGCAGTGTTCAAGGCCAGGATGGATGGGGCTTTGAGCAACCTGGTCTAGTGGAAGGTGTCCCTGCCAATGTCTGGGGGGTTGGAACTATATGATCTTTAAGGTTCCTTCCAACCCAGACCATTCTAAGAAATTCTGTATTATGAAGAAAAGGGTAGTTCCACTTTTCAGGTTACAGCATCATAATATTTAAACCTGCTTTTGTAGTTGCTGTGTTCAAGGCTGTTTTTCTGTGTTTTCAGAGGTGTTGTCAAAGTGGACATCAATCTGCAGAAGGTGGACATTGACCAGTGTTCGAGTGAGGGGTGGTTCTCGGGGACGCACAGGTGTCATCTCAACAATTCCGAGGTACGTCTATCGCTAAGGGACTGAGCTACACTTCAGAACAAGTCTCTCCAGTATGAGTAATTTTCTGTAGTATAAATGCTATCTGTTTTATGGACTTTAACTGTGGTTTGCAGACTGAAAAGATCTTTCTGTGCAACGCATTATGGTATGCATGAGTTTCAGGAGTGCTTGCGTTTCAGGAGTATTGACATTAATATTCCTGATAAAGCAGAAGTGATGTTATTGTGCAGAAGTCACAGCTATGAGGAAAAAGAATATTACCAGTGGAATGATAGATGAAGTTCTGCTTGCAAGTCAAACAGTTATTTTGCAGTCAAAATCAAAATAGGCTTTTAATGTCAGTGTCACTTTTGAGTGGACTGCCTTGTGAAATACAATAAAAGTATCTCAAATGCTAATAATAATTATTCAGAAATACACGGGCTTTTGGTAGAATGATACAGAATAACAGGCAGAATTGGATACTGTAGTTAGTTCTTAATAGGAATACCAACATTTTGACTGAGCTGACTAAATGTTTCTGTTCAGCTCCTTCCTGCTTCCCCTTTCTTTTGAAGGTCTGTGTCTGGCTCAGTCTGTCAGCCTATCATAGATCATTCCGCCTGGCTAGTCATATTTGTTCGATGTATCTTTAAACCAAAATGCATTCAATGGTTTTTATTCTGGCATATGATGTTGTTTTCAAAGACACCCATTTATTTTCTCTGAGAGAAGGTACCTCATGCACTTCTGTGCCAGTTTATCAAAGATAAATCTAAATTTAGGAAAAGAGTTGGTTTTGATGTGTTCACCTACTCGCATTTTTGCGCAAGAAGAACTTGAAAATTTTGTAAACCTCCTCTTTTTTTTTTTTTTTTTAATTATCCTTAGAATAAACTTGACATGAGGAACTGGGTAGTCTTTGTCCAAGATTAATTTTAAATATTTCTGATAACGTGGTGGTGTGTGGTTTTTTTGGTTTGTTTTTTTTTTTTTGACTTCGGAATTCAAATTACAGATTGATTTTTCACGCTGGGATTCTGGGGTGTGGTGTTGTAAAGCTGTCTGTGCTCAAGCAATGCTGTTTTTGTGAAGCAATAGGAAGCACGATGTTTGCTGATGTTACAAAGGATGTTTTATTTTTCATACTGGACAGTTGCCTGTATTTGTTTAAATAAGCTTACTGTGATGCTGTAGTCCTTAAGAGTTCTTGTTACACAAAAAGGAATTAAAACACATCCTAGGGCAGAAGTTCTTTAATGAGTGATGCTGTGTATGCAAGTGGCTCATGTTCACACCTTAAGGTGTTGACATAGGTAAGGAAATGAATGTCACTTCATGAATGGCTTTTCAACTTGTATGTAGAGCAAAAACCTGCCAGTTGTTCTTCCTTCTCTATGGCACTTTATTAGAGAGTTAAATCACCAGTGCTTTCATGGCTAAGAGGATATATAGGTAATACAAATCTCCTCCTAATGAAAGTGGCAAGCAGAGTGTGCCTTTCTTTATTGCACCTGAAGAGGATGAGACTCTTTGTTCCCAGCAAGTCCCCATCCATAGAGTCACTGTAATTAAGCAATCTATAGAGAAGCTTTCTCTCTTTTTACCTTATGGTCACCACTTTATAAGAGCTCAGACTGATGGGGACTTCTTTACAAGCAGGACCCATATGCTGCTTTTCACACATGATTTCATTGGAGTTTACCCTGTAGAATAAGGGTACATTATGTAGTTGTATGACAATGCTTTCCACACAGTTTGCCTTATAAATGCAAATGAAATGATATTCCCCATTCGCTCTTTTATCTTCTTAGAGGCAGATACAAAAATACCTGCTGACACTGGAATGCTGTGTTCCAGATTAGAGTCTCTCTCCAGCGGGTTAAGGAAGAGAATGGAGATCTCTGGATTTCCAGTTCTGCTTAAGTTAGATCCTCCTTTCTGTCTTCAGTTTTTTAGGTGACTTTAGTGTTTAGGGCAGAATAGCCTCTCCAGTGACTTGTAAGCCTTTACCGTAGGGAACTTCTGATTTGGTGCTGAGTCTGTTTACTGCATAGCCCGTACTACATGGCTGGGCAACCAGTGTCATTAAATCTAAGGCATAAAGCTCCATATTTGAGGTAGTGAACTCCCTTCTTCCATAACACCATGAAAATATAGCAAATGACAGATGAAGGAGAAGGGAGTGACTTAGAGAATGGACAAGAGGGGAAAAACAACTTGTGGGTTACTAAAATGCTTCTTTGCTTTGTCTTTTGTTTCAGTTAATTTTATAGTGGCTAAAATCTACTAGGCACATGGCAAGACATTTTCTTACTTTCTGTCCTGTCTTGGAGTGTTTATCTTTTAAATAAAGATCGGTTGAAAGGAGGGTGATGGAGGTACATTACAGTGGATGTGAACACATGATAAACCAGTGGTCTAAATGTGCTAGACAGAAAAAAGGAAGGAATGGATGGGACGCAACTTCTGTTAGGAAATAAAGAGGTGGTTTTTGAAAGTACTGTATCACTTTCATGTGCTGGGGCACAGAATCACTAGGAGATGATGCTAACTGTGACATGGGGATTTGGTTTTGGATCATCATCAAGAGTAACCTGATTATGAGATGGAATACTTGTAGTGCTAGTCCTTGCTTGAAAGAAAAATAGTGTGTGTTTGGGGATTTAAAGAATATTAGGCTTAGGCACAAAATGCTTAGACATATTCCTTCTTTCCTTAGATTTCGTGTGTCCTTAGATTTAGATGCAAGCAGTGGGAACTTCAGATTCCCTATCTTTAAGTTGATGACCTAAATTCCTAATACAGTCATATTTTTTTCCCAGATTTGTTCTGTTTTGTGCACAGGACCATATATCCCTGATTTCACAGCAGCCTAAATGAACTGGGAGAACAGGAGTGCCCTCTTTCAAACTCAGGTTGAATAGAAACTGCCCAGTCCAGTTAGGCAGGAAGTTAGGTGAGACTTCACATGGGAAAGCCATGCTGTAGCAGCAGTGGATGAAGTCTTCTTCAGTTCTGATCCCTCCCCCTCCCCCCTTTTAATTGTATTAGCCAAAAAGAGGCTGATTGCCAGGTTGTCTTTTCTTGACCTGGTGAAGCACAGAATTGCGTTCTCCTTCCTGCCCTCTCTACTTTGATACCCAAATAGTCAACAGTTTCCCTGAAAAGGTACATGGGCAAAAGATGTGGATTCAGTGGGGCTACAATAGATGAGGTGGGTAATATCTGCAGAGTTAGAGATAATTAAAATGAATTGGGTAGAGAACAAAATGATACAGATAACTTCGAAATTAACAAACATTGAAAAAATATAGTTACCCTATAACAAATCCAGATTAATTTCATTGTACAGGCAAGGCTGGCTAGGGGGTAAGAAAATGTGCAGTTTTGCCCTCTTTAAAACCTTTCCACGCTCTTTTTATTGGGTATTTTTTTTTTTTAAATATATTAGTTTCCTTCCTTGTACATGCTGCCAGCAGCTGCTGGCACTTTTAGTAGCAACTTTGGAGTCCTTGTTGAGACACCAACAATAAAATCAAGGCCGAGAAGAGTCTGAAGCCCATTGAATCAAATGCTTCCGACTGGCAGAATCAGTCTGTGAAAAATGGCAGCCACACTGTTCCCCCATCCTTAATAAGGCTGCCAACAGCTTGCAATGCGAGGCAGGTTTAGCTGACATCCCTTTGGGTTTCAACAGTATTCCAGAAATGACAGTGTGCAAAAATATCTAGAGGGAATTAGAGAGGCAGAGTAAACAGAAAAGCTGCATTGCTCTCTGTATGTAGTGTGTGTATATCTGTGTAGGAAGATGCATAGGCCTACTGTGTGTGTGTGTGTACTCTGCACAAACACAAAACCAATTGAGAAAAGAAAACAGATGAGCAGTACAGCCAAAATCTGTTCTTTTTCTGTTTAGCAAAACATTTGGGACCATCGTATTTTATTGTACTGTATGTAGTGTTACAGACAGACTACCAAAAAAAGGCAGGGGCTGGACGGATGCTTTCCAATACCCTTGTTAAACTGTGAAAAGGCTGTTAATACACGTAGTCTGGGAGGGTAAGCATGCGGAGAGATAAACATCCCAAGTCATAACCCTGTGGGTCATATCCAGTATCACTGGTTTTGCTTGTTACTTGCATTTATTTTTCTGTCCTGTCCATTAGGAAAAATGCAGTCAGAATGAGAAAAAAGTTAAAAGAAAGCTGTTTTGATTTAAACTGAGTGAACAGGATTTACACAATACAGTTAACTTTTAATTTGGAAATAAACATCATCCTTAGAGCTACAGATTATATCCAAGGTAGGGCAAGAGAAGTACCCAAACCACGGTAGAGAGCATACATCAGGATACATTTTCTCTTAGAAGAAAACAAGATCTTTAGTGGCAGAATACAAATATGAAATGCTATATCAAATCCAGTGCTGAAGTAGCAATCTGAACCGGAAAGGAGAGCAGCTTATTTCAGTACACAGATAAAGAAAATGTAGCCAGTGCTTCTTGACTCCAAAAGCAGAAAGGAATATCTATTCTCTGACTAATGGCTGCTTGCACAACTCAGTGTATTTGAAGAACATGCAGTAGACAAAAAAAACCGTTTTGGATGCTGTTTTAAAAATAACTTTGCCGTCATCTGTATTTATGGGAAAAGTCCCTTTGACAGTATACCAGATCTAATCTGGCACTCCCCCAGACATTACATAAAATTACATAAAACAGGGTGGTGGTTTGTCAGAGCTTTCAGTGATAAACAAGGTGCTATGGAAAACAACTTTTGGTTTAGGGAAGAGTGAGGTTGCTTAGCTACAGCATCTTTGCCTTTTTAGACAAGAATTTTAAATGCCTCTGTTTTGCCGGAGCTAATTTTGGGTATCAGTGTTTTCCTCAAAGAAAATATTTCCATCAATTCCTTTCATCCTAGTTAGCAGTGGTAACTTGAGCATTTAAATTAATCCAGGTCAGTTCTATTTGCTACTGTTTTCCTTCCCACAGGGTTAAGAAGTGAAAAACAGTAGATGATTGGCTGAATGATGCTGTTTGACAAGAATGAAACTAGCAGGGGGGAGGTATTTGGTTTCTCTTGCAGTTGACAGGCAATGATAGCATTGCATCAGTTACCAGTTTTCAGATCTATTGCTACAGCTTTCAGATATTTCTCTGCTGGACAGAGCATCCTGTTAGGCAACACCAATTAGCTGAACTGGTGGTTCTCCCCATTGTGTTTGGGAAGGAAAGAGGTGAGGCCCAGAAGTTGAGTTAGCTGGGGGGGTGGGGGGTGGGGTGGGGGTGTGGACAAAATATACCTGATGGGAGCAAAGTGGAAGTCACAGAGAGGGGAACGGGCATAGGGAAAAAGCTCCTTCTTGGGGAGAGACTGAGAAATTGGCAGGCTGGGGCAAGGAAAGGAAGATCAGGGTCTGTTGGAAGCCACAGAAAACCTTGCAGCAAGGAGCCTGGGCACTGTAGCCAGGCTGGACCGTTCTCCTTTGGCAGGATGGCTGTGAGTTACCTTTCTCAGATGTGAAGTGGTAGTCGCTATATCAGAGCTAGGCATAAACAGAGCGCAGCTTTGGTCAGGACTTCCATTTGCTATCGCTGCATTCAGAGGACTGTGACATGTCTGAAGAATATCCCTAGTAGCATTAAGCACAATTAGGTAAAGATACCGCATTTCAGTATCAGAGCTTCTGGTCCATCCTATAGAATCATAGAATAGTTAGGGTTGGAAAGGACCTTAAGATCATGTAGCTTCAACCCCCCTGCCATGGGCAGGGACAACTCACATGAAAGAATTGATGTACTTATCTTAGAAGTTATGCAAGTAGTCCCATATATTGTGCAATAATATAAAGACTGTTAGCCCCATATTACAACTGGGATACAGAGGTAAAATTATCATCTCTAAACCTGGCTCAAATTGAGGTAATATCTCCAGGCATGTAAATTATCCTCTCCACAGTCTGGTTTCTGCAGAATGGCGTGCTGAACATTTGACCTGAAAAGGAGTCCTGATGTGCTCTAGCCAGGGCCCAGGCTGGATCATCTTCAGAGTGAGATTTTGGGGTGCATTACAGCATGCGCCCAGATAAGAGTTAAGCAGCCTGATAAATGTTTTAAGCCTGTTTCCAACCAGCTTCAAAGTGTTGTTTATTATATTTTTCTTAATTTTCAGTGATACTGATTTGTGATGGCTTTCTGGTAAAAAAAATGAAGCCACCTAACCTCCTTGCAGCAACAGTGCGTTCAGCTGAACTTGCTGTCATTGCAGAGGACACCAGCATCCTATGGACTGTGCAGACTCCATTCCTGACTTGCATATTTAGCTATTTGCTTACTCAAGCAACGTACTGCAGAGGGTTTTTTTGGCTGATAAAACATGAAAATTCTGCTCATGCATGTATTCTGCAGTTAACTTTTGTTGAAAAAACATGGACTTGAGAAACAGTAAACACTTGGGAAAAAATGGTCTGCCTTTATTTTAGAAAAGCTTTTATTAAATGTAGCAAATGTTGCCTTTTTTTTTGTACTTTATGATACCTGCACAAGAGACAAGTTTAAGTTAGCTTTGAGAAGAAAGTTCGTTCCTCTCTCTAAGAAACTAAAATTAGATTGAAAACTTGTTAAAAATCACGAGATGACAAACTAGACAGAATAGCTGCTGAATCTTCATACTCAAAGCTATGTACTGAGGCATGGTAATAGCCTTAATGGAAACACACTCATTTAGTTTTATTTTTGGAGCACAGTTTTATAGCACTAGACATTCAAATACCATCGGTTTTGTTGGTGACTTCTGGTAGGCGGTTAATGTGTTTTGGTTTGTTTTTTTTTTTTTTTTTTGCAAATGAAAAAAAAAATTGCTTTTGGTTTACCAATGCTGTTGTTCAAATCCCAGCAATTAATTTTTGTTCTTCTAGTTTGCATTTGCCAGTACTGTAAACTGATGACTCTTGGGTCATCCGTTCAAGGAGCAGGGGCTAGCTTTCTAGGCGTTTCTCTTTACTACAGTGTTTACTATTGTACTTGATATCTATTGTGTTTCTTCATTGCTTTGTCATCCTGTGCTGTTTTAGGTCATGAATATATTAAGCACCAGTATTAAGATGGGAATGCAGAACATTTGGTTTTTAATATTTATTTCTGTTTTTTATGTTTTGGATGGTTTATAAGCCATTACTGAGCTTCACTGTATTACTGTTTTTCTTTCTTACTCATCTTCTTCAAGGTTTTACTCTTCTTTTAGTGAGTAAGTACTGAAAGAAAAAACACTTCTCCTCAACATCTTAAGATAAATATTTACCATCCAATTTCTCCTTTATTTGCAAGAGATGATGAGGAAATATAGGTATTACTGTAGAGACAAAACAATTTTGTATTTGTAATACTGCACTGTTTTTCTTGCAGCAGGATCAGGCTTTCTCTGCTACGCTAGGGTTGAAATGTATTTATCTCTTTATGTATCTTATCCAAGTATCTAATGATTAAAGCTTTGAAAGGGGTAAAGATCTGTAATATAGATGTGTTAGTGGGATTTATTTGGGGAACATACCCTGCATTATTAAATATGTTTCCTAAGCAGAGGAAATTGGTCTACAATGTATAGGATGGCGTCCTAGAGATAGAGATCTGCTAAGGCTATTCAGTAAGCTGTTATTGGCTTGTTTGAAATTGGCATTTCAATACTTGTTTTCATCCTGAAATGGAGTGCAACCAACACCAGCAGTGCATATTCCTGAGCTAACATTAAAAAAGAAGTTCATTTGGAAGTATTTAAGTGTGTATTTTGGAGAGATGCCCTATGAAATTATATAATTTTAAAGACTAATAAAACATCTGTTTAAAATGTGCATTAATTCTAATGCTTTCTTATGGGTGAAAAATGAGATAAAGACATTTTGACAAAGTCTCATGGTAATGGAAAATGGCTTGGTGATAACATTTTGAGCAATTCTAGAAACCTATCTACCAGTCACAGGCACACCAAAAATGGCCCTTTTCCCTCTTAAGCAGTTTGGAAACTTTTGATATCATTTGTCCAGTTCCATCGGTAATCATATCTATCTTATACCATTGTGTTTTTTAGCTCAGTCAGAACAGCTTGTCTGTCATCCAAGAAAGGAAGTAAAATAAAGCAGCACTCCAGAACTTGTAAACTTTTACAAGGCACAATAAAATATCTTTATATTCCAATACATACAAGACATGGCACAAATTGGTTTTAAGCAGGTGAGGGCAAACATTTGCCCTGAAGAGCTGAAACTCCTGAATTCACATTGTTCCAGAGCCCTTCAAAGTGAATACTGCATTACAATAGCTGAAGGAGGCATTTCTTGGTATTTCAATTATACAGAATTTTTATATGAATAGCTAATAGGATGCTCATTTGAAATAAATGTCTAAATAAAGTGCTCCAATCATCCCAATATGACTCTCCTGGAGTATTTTTGTGAAAAACTTTTTCTTGCTAATGGAATGAAGTTTAATTTTAAAGTTGAGTTTTCTTGCAAGACAGGACTCCATAAGAATTATTGCTTTCTAACAGACTCCTTTACTGCCACATTCTCTGTGGAATTCTAAAAAGCAATTTTAATGAAGTATTACTCAGTAAGACACTTAAAGAATTGTTTTATAGATTTAATGCATATCTCAGTTATGTTTCATTTCCATAGGTGATTGAGAGTTGATTTTAATTATGCATCAATGGATTAATCTAGCTGCTTTCTAACATAGCTTAACAAAATAATACATTATAACAGCGTATTTTGTTACAAGTGGGAAGCACCATGTGTGTAAGTGAGATGCTATGGTTGCAGAAGGCTCCCTTTAAGCTAGAGCTACAAGCTTCAGTGTCCTATCAGGAGAAGAGTGATGGAAGAAGTGGAGGGCTCGAAAAGGAAAAGTTCTGTACAACAGCTAAATACTTACCTTCTTAGTAAGAGTTACTTAGAGTTACATAACACTGTTAACATTAACTTTTATTTACAGTGAAGTAGGGTCTCAGTTGTCAATTGCAAACATCAAACATTTGACTGTGCTCTTATTCCATTCCGTTTGTTATCTCCAAAGATATAAACACAGTTACAAAGAACAGTCTTTGGGTATTTTTCCACCCATATTATTTCTTGCCTTGATTAAGTAATGAATAATTTTGAGATGCAAATGTCAGTATGTTTATATTTATCCATTCACATGTTCCATAGCTGTGTGGTTTCATAGCAATAGCATTCCATTAGGAATTGGTGTTTCACTCTGGACCGTGCAGACAGTTCTCACTAATATGATTTCAATCCTTGTTTGATTCGGAAGAACAGAAGCAGTAATCTGTGATCTCTGCAAAGATGTGTGGAGCTGCTGACCTGTTGTGCTGGCCCTCAGAGCCCCTGTTGTGCTTTGTTCTATGACCAGCTTTTTAGAGTATCCTCTGTAATGAGGCATTTTAGATCTTGCATGGAGAATGAAAGCAAATGGGATATGTTCTTCCCTCTTGTAACAAAGGCTAATCAGCACACCATTCATTGGATCATTCTCCCTTCATCACCTTCTCAGGTACTATTGATCTTGTTCAGTTTAACCATCAGTACAAGCAACATACTCACTTTAAGTATAGCTCTGTGGACATGGTCCAAATTGTTGAGGTCAGACTGGTTTCTGGCAGGCATTCATTCTATTTTCTGGAGCACCTCTGTGCAGGTTAAAAAAATGTCTTTAGTTTCTGCTTCCTCTTTTGGAAAGGAGAACCCTTTTATTTCCTGAAATGAAGTAGCCACTTACCTTACTAGTGGCATTTCCCTTCATTTTTTGGAATGACTGCAGACTTCACAGTGGTCATATTTCACCTCTCAAGAAGCAGCTTTGTGTTAATAGCCACCCCTGTAGTGATGTGTTTTTAATGTTTTCTTTCACTGGAGATGTCTTTGAGTGGAGGTGAAATCTGACTCTGTCTAGTGCCTGGTGCAGTGGGACCCTGGGGCTGTTTGGCCGTCTTGGATTTTACCCGTAATTATTTTTGCATTTTGATAGAGTGTCATAACTGGGACAATGGGACTCTTTCCCTCTTACCTTCTCCCCCCTGCCAAATCCAGGTTACATTTTTTTTTGGGGGGGGGAGGAGGTGGACCAATAAAAATCAAACCCCCAAACCAGCAATCCCAGAAACTGTATAAATTTGTGCTCTTGATTCTGCAGTCTTATTTTAAAGAAATAAAGCCTAGCCTAGCCTTAGTTTTATATTGCATTCTTGGTATGGAGAAGTATGCAGATGTAAATGAAGCTATTTGTGTGCAACTCTTTGTGCCATACATCTGCTTTTTGTTTTTTCTTCTCTATAAAGTGACTGTTCAGTGAAATGCTTTGGAGTTTCAGCTTTCCTTTCTAGCTGTATTTCTGATCTAATACTCTCTTCCTATTATTTTGGTTTTCTTACCAGCTCATGTAGTGCCTCTAGTAAATATGCTGGAATGTATTGGATTGAAGTGGTTTTTGAAACCAGCGGACACTTGAGTACTGTGTAAGTGTGAAAATGCTTATGCATGCAGGGAAGAAGACTGTGCACTCTTCCTTGGACCTGGGCCTTCCTCTTTATCGGTATGAAATCCCTTCTGCTGTCTGATACAGGGCCATTGAGGAGGCTGAGTGGCTGACAGTATAATTAGGCATTTGTATGTGTTATATTGCCCTGATGACAATGAATGCAAATGCATTGTAAGGTGGTGATACTTGCACTGTTAACCATGAAAATAAAATCCAAATGGTCCAACATCTCTCTCTGGTTTTCAAATGCAGACCAGATATCTTTCTGGAAGACCTTTAGTTAGCCATTCATGTGCTCCTGGGATGCAGGCAGAGGTGTTTTGTTTGGAGCGGTGTGGTCTAATACTCTTCCTTGACAGTCAATGAAATTGTAGAAGTGCTGGATCATTTCATCATATGTACCTTTGGTCCTGTTAATCTTTCAGTTGATGAGTGTTTTTGAAACACAGTAAATGTCTCACTGCCTTTGATGTCTTTTTCTAAACCAACTTGGCTGAGAGTCTTCCAAACCCAGATAATTTAACAACAGTCCTGTACAATTTTTAGTCTAACCCATTTTGAGAGCTTTTTCCTTTAGGACTGTTTTCCATTTTGCTTCAGCCACTCATATTTGTGAAGTTTTTGCCATTAACAGCACAATGCATGTGGAAAACCCCCCAAAACTTCTGTAAAGTTTTAAAATGTTACTACTCAGTCATGAATTTCAAGACAACAGGAGCTAATGTGGTTGCTGTAAAACTGCTGGTTACTAGAGCATAGAGCAAAGGCTGGTGCAGGATGTGTGGCTTCAGGTGGATACTGGGAAGGCATCTGCCTCTTCTGTGAGAGGTGAAAATGCAGAAATGGCAGCATCTGGCTCGCCAAATCAGCCACTGTTTCTATTTTGCACCAATTCTGCTCATATGTATGAAGACTCTTGGCGCAGCTGAACAAAAATAGAAGAATAGCAGAAGAAACCTTTTTTCCTTCATGAATCTTCCTCAGACTTGTTAACTTGTTAGACAGTTAAAAGCCTAATTCAAATTAAGCTTGTTTCTGTAATGAAAATCAAGGAAAGATGTCCAGTCAGCCTCTAACAGTTTTCTTTGCGCTGTCTTAAATATCCTGCTACATTTCAGTTACAGAATTAGTCTTATTTATTTTCTCTATCGTGTCTTGTTGAGAGAAACGGAGCAATGCACTGGTATGCTGTAGCAGCCTGAGAGCCTTGTGGGGAGCACCACTGGACTAGTCACATCTCTCTCTCCCTGTAAATAGACTATAAGAAAGAAAATAGCTACTAGATTTTGGATGCTTGCCTGAGACTGGCAGTTTGGCTTTGGAGAGGAAAAGCTACAGATACGAACTAAGTGAATCTTGTTCAGGATAGATACATGAAGCGTGGAGCCTCATAGTGACAGTCTTTATGTAGAAGAAAACAGGTTTTAAAGAAACAGCACAGCTATTTTAAAGCAGCTTGCACAGTTTGCATATTCACCTCAAAACACTGTGGGCAGGCATTGTAAGGAAAAGGTCCTGGTTCAGAACAGCAGGCTTCAGGCTTATTAAACTTTGTCTTTTTCTCCCTACCTGTATAAAGTAAACCACTGCTAACACTGATCTTGTGAGAGCTTACCCAAGATACTGTGCTCTGACTGAAAGGTAAAGATTACCTATTGGAATGATGAGTTATCAAAGCATATAAAAATATTTACAATGTAGATTCCGAAATGAGTACTTTTTCAGCACTTCTTCAAAACAGTGTTGTTTTTATCTATTCCCCTTTCTCACAAAGAATTGCTTTCTCTTGTCTCTGTCAAAATGCCATTAACTGACATTTCAGATCTAATGGTCCTGAATGTTGAGGCACTATCTGATCTTCACAGGAAGGGCCTCTCACATAGCCTCTTCAGGAGAGATGACAATGAGCGTGTGTTCTATAACATGATGCCACGTGGCAGAGTTGCTCTCCTTTTTATGGAGACCAGCGCTAAGAACTTTGCCCCCAAAAAGCCCACTCGTACTGGGAAAATGTGTGATGTGTTCTACATCACAGACGTAAGGTATACAGACATGTTTATTATCGTGAAAGTAAATGTTCCACAAGCAAATGTAAGTCAAGATTGGAGAGTTTGCAATCAAATAGACTGTATTCAAACCAAGGAAAAAGGATAGGATGACAGAGAAAACATGCCACTTAATGGGAAAGGCCCATGTTTTTTCTGTTTTTCTTTCTAGGTACTTCACATTTTGGAATGAATTTGGTTAGCAATAACAAAGCAAGCGTTGGGGCAGTAATTAACAGTACTGGGATGGGTTTAGACCTGGCTGGGCAATTTTGGATGATCTGTTTCCTCATGCTGGATAGGAAACTTGGAAAAAAATTGCTCTTTCTTATGGCTTGCACTGAAAATATTTATAGTGACTAAAGGTAAATACTTTGTCAGCTCTGTCCATGAAAATGATGCCATTAAGGCAGTTGTTTTATAAGGACAGTAATTTAAAAGTGGGGTTGTATTTGGCTGTATACAGTCACATTTGGAGTGATTAAAGCATTAATGCCTAGTTTGTCAGCATACACAAGTGAATTCTGACAGAGGAGCCAAGTGGTACTGACGCATTGCCAGTGTACCTTGCTGTGTGCTATTGCTTTGTAAAACACAACTCAGCATCTTCTAGGTCACAATAAGATCCTTTCTTATTGTTTGGTGGGGTTTTTTTCATCCTAGAACTTAAAAATTACAACAACATTCTATTGATAGAATAAAAGGTGCTTTCAGGTATGAGAAGCTATGAGGATGAGAGATCAGCAGGCATCTTAGCTAAAAAAACCCTGACATGTAATGAAAGATAACAGGAGCCTCTTACTTGAGGGTGTGATTATTTGACAGAGCATAGTGAGGTTATTAACTAAACAAATCAGATGGGGGAAAAGCCATTTTATTAAACTTAAGATTGTAAACATTTGAAAAAATGCCATCCTATAATTTGTTTTCATTAAGGAAAGTGAGCCAGTTTTGTTCAGTAGAGTGCTATGTAGGAAGCTATTACAGTGTAAGTTAGAAGTAACTTACATTTTAGACTCTCAAGTTTAGATTTCTCTGGTGTATTAACTTCTATCAGACAGTTTTTTAATTGGAAAATCCCTGGGTTTAATGTTAATTTTAGATTATCCGTAATGAAAGTAATGGCAAAGCTGTTCTGTAATAAGACATTATTTTACCCAGTAGGAGTATAGTTCTCCCATTACAGGAGACATGGCTTCCTAAGAAATTTTCAGGAAGAGCAGAGCAAGGAGTATTCCCATAAAGACGTTAATGAGCACCTGTACAGTTAGGTGGTCTTAGGGTTTTCAAGTACACCAGTATCTGCCTGCACTCTAAATTCCTACATGAGAGCCACAGTAACAGTGTGCAAGCCAGGCAGTCCTCTTCAGTTGCAGGACCAAACCTTTTGAGGAGTCTGGTACTGACTTTAAACACAATTTGAATGACCACAGATATTTGGGAACTGTTAACTTAAATTTTGGGATGAAATGAGGACAAAAAATTCTGCTGTGTTTGAAGAGTTGTGTTGTTTTACTGTGTTCTCACTGATGTTTGGCTGTAAAAGTTCACACTGCTGAGTCATTTATGAATCTCAAGGTTCATGCCAGAAGATGCTAGGAGCAAAGAATTAACTGTGCAAGTCTACAAGAATGCAACTAAATTTTTAGTGCGTAAAACTGGCTTTATTGCTCAGAGGCCAAGATACTTTGTCTTCCAATTCCTTGAACTGGAAAACTCTGAAAACTATTTTTTTTTTTTTTTTTTTTTTTTTTACTTCCATGCATTGATTTTGGCCAGATACTATCGGTTTGAATACTGGAGTGAAAAGGTGTTTGGAGAGATCACTGCAGGAACTCCAGGACCTGAAGCTTGCAATTGTATAAAAGTGGCCATAAGACCATAGGAGTGGACAATGCAACATGTACCTGCACAAGTACAGCTACTACAATTAACATCAACAGAAGCTGGTCTGGTGTGTGTCTTAGAAATGTTCAGCTTTGCTCCTCATTGTACAGTGCTGCAGCTGACTTCAATTTAGGACTGAACTTCCCACTGTAGAGCTTTGCCCTACAAGTGACTGGATGTTACCATTGAATTCAGAAAGTATTGATTAAGGCCTTTGAAAGCATTATAGAAGTTTTCAGAGCTTTCTAAAATGCTAATTTGTGGAGAAACTATTGCAATAAAAATTCACAAGAACATGGTTGGTTTGTGGGGAAAAGGACCCTAAATCCGTTTAAAAGGACCTTTCTGAGGTGCCTTTGTTTTTTACTTCCCCATGCAGTCTTCAGACCACCTGAGCACAAATGGATGCTTCTCTGCTACCCTGCATGAGTACTTGAGCTTCTCTCATGAAATGAGGCAGATGCTCACCAGTTGGTATTTTCCCAGTGCAAGTGGCAAAATCTGCTATGCTATTTGACAGGTGTCCCCACAGCCGCTGGAAGTTTATTAGCATTCTTGTGGCCTTTAGGAGGACATGACTTGCTGAGGACTTTCTTGGAGTAAAGTGGGAAAGCCACTACTTCTTTGCTCTGCCTGAAAAGTCAAAGCAGATTGAATGACTCCATTATGCAAACAAGTAACAGATACATTATTTATCTCTGTTGCTCCCAGTTAATGCATTTTGTGTATGATCTATTTCCTTCCATTTAATGAAGAAGCTAAGACCCACTTGTTCCTGTATTTTTATTATATCTTATTTTTATTTTTTTTTTTCAATTTTAATAATATTGTTGCTGGTGCTGGCTTGAAAGAAGCCAGATCAGGGTCATGGTGTCCAGTCCAGTTTACCTAACATAAAAGGCTGGACCTAGTTTTAAAATGAGAAACTCCAGCAGTGGACATCACTCTTGAGAGCTGTTTTACTGCTACAGTTGGTAACCGAGTTTGCTTTTATAATTGTGTGCCTGGATGAGATGAGAAAAACTGATTTGAGAACTGCGTGTTTTAAGAAAGAGCTCAACTGAAATATTGTGTGGTAGGGAGCCTGTCTTGCTGCTTGGTTTATGTCTCACTCTAACCCTGTCAGGAAGATACAGAATACTTGAAGGTTATTGAAGATTAATACTGACGGGTTAGTAAAGGGTTACTTTTGCTTACACAGGGTTTACTTGAATGTGGTTGCATAGACTCCAAGGAACTGCTTCTGAGTTAAGCTGTCAAATCGTCACCAAACCTTGCGTTCCTTAGCAATTTCAACCTGAGGCATTGCTCTAGCAACTGTCATGTGAAAGGTAGTTAGTTCGCCAAGAGTCACAGAACATGACTTGGAGGTTTTTGAATTATTCCTTTTCTGCCCTTTTGTTTCATGTTTGTGGCTACTGTCTAATTTCCGTATTTACTGTTTTTTACAGATGTTTTCACTTTTTCACCCATAAAAACTTCAACTTGAAATCTCAAAATTAATATGCTCTTTGCTTTTGCTTCTTTATATGAAACAAAATCAGTTCAAGTTTGTCTGATCATATTTGTGTGTTGTTTAGATACCAATGATTGAATTCAGAACTAAGAATTCAATTGTTTACCCATTTGAAACTAAGTAAGTTGGTCTTTAGGTATTTGATGAGCACCTTTCTCTGAAGCTCTGTGTGTGTACTGCTGGTAAAATTAGGGGAGGGGGGGAAATCCTGGGTAAGAAAGTGCCATCTTTCTTCCTATCCAGGTCTATAGCAGGACCAAACTTACAAATAGCTTGAGCAATTCAGTATTGTGTCTAACACTGAGTGTTAAATGCAGATAATGTATCTGAACAGTTTACAGTGCAGTGTGTTAATGTTTCAGCTTTAATGTTGCTTTGATCTTACTTTTTCCAAGTATTTGTATGCACTTTTTGTACAAGAGTTGTCAATTAATCAGTAGGTAGCAATGCCAGTAATGAAAGCAAAGTAGTACGCACTTGTAGACTGTGAAAGGGCTTGCAGGGCTTACCCTGTATGGTTGACTGTACCAAAATGGAATTTTTATTTATGAACCATTACTATAACCAAATTCCAAGGTTTTTAGGTTGTGTGTTCCCACTGGAAAATAAGAAAAGTAGGTCAGAAGGCATAACGGTAAATACACAAGCCGGTTTTGGAAGCAGAACTTGGAGAACGTCTCTTGGAGACGTTGAAAGTTCTGTTCTTTTGTGACTCTTACATGCTGAGCATGCTAAAGTTTTGGTTTTTTTTTTTTTTTCTAGAGAATGTAGTGGGGAAAATTGAGGAATTGCGCTTCTCAGGAGTTCAACACAGTTTAACGCCTGTGTTATCTTTGGTGGCTGTAGGGTGGTTAGACTTTCATGACCTTGTTTAAAAAAAAAAAACCCAAATCAACAAAACAGTGCTTCGAAGGAAGGCTTGAGAGCCTCCTTTCTGAATAAGGCTGCAAACAGAAGAGAACCAGCAGTGAAGGAGCCAACAGTAAGGTTGGCTATATGAAGTCTTTTGCTCTCAAATGAAGACTGACCTTGAATCTGCTTGTGTATCGGTTCAAGGTTTTGGAGCAGGAAAACATCAGGAACAAGATAGGACTTGAACCTTAGTGTTACTGAAATACAACCTTAATTCTCAGCACAAGCTGAACTGCATTGCTGATAGGAAGTCTGGCTTAGAGCTGATTGAAGAGATGGGACAGGACATTGTAAAACTTGTCTTCAGTCAGAAAAGGGTACAAGACCACTCTCTTTCGATGTGTGGGCTACCCATCTTTGTAGTGACTTTTTTCACATGCCTCTGGGAGGAAGCTTGTAATAGTGAAAAGGATTGTTTGATAAGGTCCATCTTGTGTCACTCTTTTCTGGCAAAGGTATTTTCACATTTAAATAAGGATTAAAGTAACAAAAGGTGGTCCATAAGACAACTTCCGCCTACCTATCCCAGGCAGCAGTAGTGAAGAAAGATAGGTAATGCAGTTTGGGGCAGATTATGCCAACATGTGTGTATGTTGCCTGGTTAAGTACAGGTAGCTGAGTAGTTTCCTCTTCATGCTGAAAATATGATTTCCCAAGTGTTGCATAAATACTTAAAGGGCACCACACTTCATAAATAATGTGAAAAAAGTATGAACTATATAAGGAGAAAAAAAGCTGAGAAAAATGCCACAATGGATGGCACAGTCTTGTCTGTGGTAGTCAAAAGGATGTGTCAGTATTTGTCCAAGTAATTGAACACTAGAATCCTCTCTGGTCTGACAGACACAAAGCAAGTCATTTTTATTTGGAGACTCAGAAGGGCATACAAAGAATGGAAAGAGTGCATCACCTAATGAGCTTGGTGAGACTCCCCAGGCAAAGGAAACCGCATGTGTTTGGGGTTTGTTTCATGACGGGGAGGGGAAGCAACAAAGATTGGGGAAATCAAACAGATGGGTTGAGCCCTGTGGTTCTCATTTATTTTTGTTTATCTACTGAGAATCTCTTTAGTCTCAGTTCTCTTGCAAAAACTGTAATTTCCCTACTGAGTACAGTTTGCATTTTTTAACTTGTCAGCACTGACACAGCAGTAGAACTGATTATTAGTTTTAATAGACCAGAAAGAAATACTGGCATTTTTGTGTTGATGTGGACCACTGTACAGGTCCCTACCAGTGTTTAGTAGAAACAGGGAAATCTTTTTATGTCAATAAAAAGAAGAAATGATGTGGAAATTGTATCACAGCTCTGTTGTTAGAGGCATGATGAATATAAATTTAATGCAATACTGGACCATTCCCATTGCATTCTCTGAAAAAGATGGTTATTACTCTACTTCAGTTACACCTCAACTCACAGAGAGCTCTACTGGGTGTAGTGATGTTAGAAAAAAGTGCTATTTAATGTAAGAGCCACAGAATTTAGGAATCTTCATTTCTTTGTCACCCACTATGAAGTGATTCTAAAACATCTATTTTTATTTAATCAGAAATTATTAAAGGCTATTTTCAGCATTTTTTCTTTTGTCCTTCCACCTTCAGTCAGTCTGCAGGATTCTTGTAATAAAGAAACATTTCAGTCTGGACAGTCATTTTTGCAGGGTCTGATACTAGCTGATTGCAAGGGATTCCTTGCTTAGAAGGGAAAGAGAAATGTTTACTGGATGATTAACACAGATCAGAGCCATCACACTCTGCATCCACTGCTTGTTTTGATTAAGATCAGTTGGTTTGCCATTGGGTGAAGACACATTTTTCATAAAGGCTTCATAAGAGCAAGAAAAATACATAGTTTTGTGCATGTCTTTTTGGCATTTAAAATATTTTTTTAATCAATAGCAATGGTGAATAATCCTAATAGTTTTATTTCTTAGGAGAAATGATTTTCGCTGCCACCCTCTTCCCAGTTAGCCCTACCTACCGTGCGCATTAAGAGTCGTGTTTTTAACTCAAAAAAAGCTATGGGATTCTGTCATCCATTTTTGCAGAAGGAATAACCATATTCCCTCAGTCTGCTGTTACTTTTATTTCTGATAGTTTTCCTCTTGCTTTCAGGAAAGTCTTTGTGGTTGTTTCCACTGTATTATCATTGTAATAAACTGCAGCTGCTCTTCCAGTCTTTTACCTTTGCAGAATGCCAAGATTGTGATTATTTCAAGGTCAAGCAATCAAAAATCAAAGGCACCAGCTGTAGTCCTGACAGAGTTAAAAATCTAGACTAGAAAAACTTCTTGTATTACATTATTACTCAGAGAGTATTCCAGAATTTCTTTGTTACATCAGTTGAAAAGCAATTCTGTGCAGTAGTTTCCCAACCCAAGCCCTTGTGCAGCACAGGTTACCAAGTTACCTACAAATTCCTCCATGAAATCGGCAGGCCACAAGGCAATGACTTGGAGAGGGAGATCCCCTCTTTTTTTTACATTTCAGTAGTCTGCTTGGTGATAAATAAGTCTCTTATTCCGTACTTGTGTTTTTCTAACTTTGGTTTGTTTTTCATCATAAATGTCATATGCAGATTCATAGATAACATGTAAATATCAACCTCATCAGGCCTTGTCTGTAAAGATCTCTTTTACTGTTAACTTCTTCTACTATAGATACTTGGCTGGTACTCAAAATCTCCCTTCTTTGTGAAGATGTGTTTCAATCTGAACCACTCAGTCTTTTTTTTTTTATCATGAAGATGCCTTTCAGTAAAGCACATTTTCTGGTGTTCAGTTCATTTTTATGGATCTCTTTCTGAATTTACTCCAGTGTACCACTGGTCCTTCACAAAACATACATGGCAGGAATGGGCACACATCCCAGAATATGCTTCACCATTGCTGAATTCAGAGATGGTGTCATCTTATGACTTCACTGTTTCATATTTTTCCTGGTATTATTTGCAAATATTGTGTTCTCTTTCAGTCTTTTAGGTGACTGGAATGTTTACCTTTGTTTCTGAATGGCTCAAACTTTTTTGGGGGGAAATGAAACAAATGGGATGGTATCTTTACTCCAGCTGTGAACTGAAAGTAGCCTTTAGTGAAATAGGAAGTGATTTTCAAGAATTTTGCACATATTGATATTTTTTGTTTCGTGGTTTAAGCCCAGGCTGTAAGTCAGCCACGCAGCCCTCTTGCTCACTCCCCCACTTTCTCCCCACCCCGCTCCCAGCAGGATGGGGAGGAGAATCGAAAGAATGTAACTCCCACGGGTTGAGATAAGAACAGCCCAGCAACTAAGGTACAACACAAAACCACTGCTGCTATCACCAATAATGATAATGATAAGCGAAATAACAAGGGAAGAGAATACGATACCACCCATTGACACCCAGCCCGACCAAGCAGTGAGCCAGCCCTTCTGGGTAACTCTCAGTTACATCCTGGACATGATGTGCTGTGGTGTGGAATACCTCTTTGTCTAGTTTGGGTCAGGTGTCTGTCTCTGCTTCCTCCCAGCTTCCCCTCCTCCCTGGCAGAGCATGAGGCTCAGAAAGTCCTTGGTCAGACCAAACATTTGAGCAGTAACTAAAAACATCGGCGTTGTCAGTGCTGTTCCCAGGCTGAAAGTCAAAAACACAGCCCTGCACCAGCTACTAAGAAGCAGAAAAATGACTGCCGCTGCTGAACCCAGGACATCTTGAGAATTTGAAATGTGAAATACATGCACACAGTGTGTTTTTATATATGTATCTGATAAGAAAAAGAATTTGAATTTTTAAGTGAACTGCACTTTCAGGCCTGTGATGCTTCAGTATTTACCTAGGATGCCTCCCTAAGTGGGTGGGTTACTGGAACCAACCATAATTACTTTTTTGGTTGGCCTGTTGCTAATATGTCTTTTACATCTTGCAGCATTTGAAACATGCTATTGGATGGTGTAATCTTAGGTGTGTTATTCAAACTCACGGTGCTAGTGCTTAATGTCATGTAATCTATTTCGATGTTATGTAACTTCAGTTTTTAATAATTGGAATGAGCCAGGTCATTGTCTTGTATAAAGAGGCAACCAGTACTAGAAGCCTGTCTGGCAGGTAACTATTTATGAAACAAAGCTAATATTATTTTTGAAGAATTAGATTATCATTGTGTATATTTTTGACCTTTGACTTACTCCTGTAGCTGTTCCTGACATTTATTTGTCCATATCTTTTCTAAAATTTGAACTTAAAGACTGTCTTTTCTTTATGACAGGCTACTGTCTTTTCGTTATGGCCTCATGAATGCCATAGTATATTAGTATTGTCTGCTTACTTTTGCAGCATTCACTCCTGATTATATATGCCAGGATCAACTCTGCTGTCTTAGCAGTCAGTAGTAATTGGTGATGAATTTTAATTACTAGTTACTAACTTCTAATCCTTTGGAAGTCTGTAAGTTTCCTTTCCCTGATTTCAAGTTCAGTGGTTATCAGATTCTTTTATGAAGATCTGAGCTTCAGTCATATTCTGTGTAACTGTTTTCCCTAACGCTGTCATCATCTACCTTAGCATCTTGCTCCTTTAGTTATACAGTTTCAAGTACAGCTATGTTAAATTTCATGTTCTTTGAACCTTCATAACTGTCTGTGACATTCCTATTTTCCTATGTAATTTTAGTAGCATTTGTTCTTGATTATGCCTTCCTTTTAAACACTAGTTTTGCAAGTTTGGCTCTCCATTTCATAGGACATCAGTAGGAGTTTCCTGTAAGATAAAAAGGACCAAAATCTCACTGGTCTACTTTCTTTTTATAGTAGCTACTTATGCATTTGATACTTGGGGAAGGTGACTGAGTTTATCAATTCAAATTAGGTATCTTTGACATATTATTGGAGTTACCTGGTTTTAGTTTAAGTGTCAGAAGACTCCATTAACCCTACTCAGACTGTTTGCCCTGGATTTCTTGCAACTAAGTTAGTGTGTTTAGGTATCCAGAACTGAAGTATTTTGCATAATTACTTTGGGTGAAATTTTGTTCTGCTCATGTAAATGAGAAGTTTTTTGCGGATGTTTCTGTAGCAGAAGGGCAGTGTTGCCTATTGGACATACTCTTTTCCTTTGTAATCTCAGCAGTAGGTTGTCAGCAGGAGGGTGGCGCTGGGGTACAGACGAAGCTTCAGGTTTGTAGTAGCTATATAATATGTCTAGACATCCCTCTCTGGCTGGGAGAGTTCTGAAAACAGAATGTCCTGGTACTGACATCCTAATAGAAATAGTCAGGATGTTTTTGTCCTGGTGTTTTCTCAGGATGAGATCTTCTTTCTACAAACTCCCCTCACCCTCCAACTGCAGCTGTAGGAATGGAGCTGTTTCTGAGCCTTGACTGTGAAAACTGATGACTTCATAGGGTTGTGGAACCTGTCAGAGAGCAGGTTTTATGAGCTAAGTAGTCATACAGAATATAGGGGAAAAAACCATACAAAAATCTCAAACAGAAAAAAAGCACGTATTTGAAACAAAAGAAATGACTTTGTATTCCTATTGCAAACTCCTGAGGTTATTCATTGAAGGCTTGAATTTCCTCTAAAATGTTACTGTTCATTATAAATCTTTTTTGATAGAAGTGATTATCACATGTTCTGTGACCTTTTAAAATTGGCAGCACTTAACTTCTGAAGGCCTACAAATTGGTAAGGTCCAGCCAAATGAATGACCAGTTAAAGAGATGCAGCATCACAGCAAGGCTGAGCTGTCTTGGTCCTTTGTCTCCTTTGCAGCCTTTATCACAACCCACTGATTTGGTGTGAGATACACCCATGTGCACTGCTATGCAGTGCCTGTGTTGTTCTTCAGTCAGTGTTTTGGAGTGTGGAGATCATAGTAAGTGGTCAGCAGCAGGAATGATTCATAGAAGGGTTAGGACTACATCTTTTACAGTGACTTTCTAGGTGTCTTGGCCCAATACGCTCCAAATAAAGTAGCTGGATCTCTGTTACCTTGAAGATGCTGATCCACTTCAACCCTGAGCTACTGTTGTCAAATAGGAAAGCAAAATGCTGCCCTCTCTGTGATATAGTTAACTATTACGAAAGGGCAGACTTGGTGGGTCAAAATTAATCCTGTACAAATTTTTAAGTGAAGACTTAATGAAAAATGGTGTATCCTTTTCAGTCTGCACAGCTAGGACAGGTTTTCACATTCATGTGACTGATGGCCTGAGAGAAGCAGATCTTCTTCTGTTAGCACAGAAAAGTAGATCTGGGATCTTGAAAAGTATTCTTAGCTTCTTCGACCAAGTTCTGAGAGTTTACTCTGTTCTTATATAGTGTAAAATTTTGCTTCAAGTTAGTGATCGTTCCCCATGTACAGCAAGCATCAGCAGTTGTTGGGAGCTGGATGTATTTTCTATGACTGTATTTCAGTTATATCTGGAAACTTGCTCACTGATATTTTTAGCCTGTTCTTGTCTTAGCACATTTCTAATTTCTGCTCTTTTTTCTCTTGCTTGTGTCTGAACAGTTTTGTTATTTCCTGCTGGCTAATGGCTTCGAGTAGGAAAGGCTGCTGCTGTGGTAATGGATTTTGATAGGCATATTTCAAAACTTAAGCAAAATTATGATCTACTTAGGCTGTCACTAACATAACAGAATAAAGGTAATTCTGTAGAACAAATGAAAGCACTTTAATATTGTGAAGTTTTGTTTCTGATCTTCTGCAGGAGTCTTCCTAGAATTGATACGCTGGTATCTTGAAAACAGCAAAACCACTAACTTAATATTTAAGATCAATGTCTGATTTCTCCATTAGAACCAATGCACACAAAAATCCCACAAGGCTGATGAGGCTTAAATGCTGACTTGACTGGGGTGAAATGTCTTAGCTTCCTGCCCCTGCTTACTATATCACATTTTGCAGGGGAAAAAGTAGTTTCTTTTCTTGCCTAAGAAGACACCAGGAACCTGTGCTGACCACTTGGCTTCCATGGGGTGTTGGCTGTGTTTATGGAGGCCAGGAACTGTAGAGGTTTGGCTGCAATTGGCAGCAGTTTCCTTGATTGTGGTGTTATTTGGGTTATATATCTATGCACTGCATTCTGCTGTAAGAATGACTGCAGTGTAGAGAAGCAATGCCTATCTCTATGGCAGTTTTCTCTTAAAGTACCTATACCATAGTCCACTTTAATCTTGAAAATATCATGTGAGCTATTAAGTGTTTCTGATTTTAGGGCACATCTTGGCATCCTTATCCAAGCAGCAGACCATGGTCATGCATGAGAACTAAGATTAAGAGGGTTGTAGCCTCCTCCTCTTGCCTCCTTGAAAGCATTGCCTGGAGTGATGGGTAGCATCAGGTGCTGGTGGTGGCTGGTTGGCACTGGATTCCACTTTGACTCTTGCACTCTAGTCCACTGCACAGTAACAGCACTGAGTATATGGAATGGAATCATAAAATGATTAAATCGTTTGGATTGGAAGGGCCTTTTTACCCCCCAACCCTTGTTTGTCTTTAATGTTTGAAAGGACTTAGAATATGAAGGCTAGTACTTTAGCAGTTTTTTGAATACATTTTTCAGATAATCTTTCTAGTTTAAAAAGAAGTCAATGAAATCACAATTTGGAACATGCACGTCTGGTATGGTAAACACCAGCAGAACCCACTGGGTAATGTTTGAAAAGTAGACTGTACAATTTGTTAGCAAGCATCGTTCCCAAATTCAATCAGCCACTAAAACAGTAAACAGTAATTGGAACTAAATCAAATGGGGAAAAAAATCATAATGAAAACCCTCAAGTTGTTGTAGTTATAAATGTCTGGTTATTTTTATTCCTAATTTAAGCGTTAAATTGAATTTCGTGTTGATGAAGCACATAGTGTAATGTGCACAATAAATTAATAGCCAAGTGAGATGGTGTGCAAGGGGAAAAGGAGACATTTTGGATTCCTTAGGAAATATATCCATGTTCTTGCTTGTATTAGTGAAAATAGCCTGATATTTCATTAAACCAATAGTGGATGTGGAAAGGATGTGTGTGTATATATATATATATATATATATAGTATAGCTGTTGAAGATTTGCATTTTATTTTGGAGAAACAGTTGTTCAAAGAAGGGTGAACAGAAAGGGCCATTTGCTACTTTCCCCAAATAATGAACCAGAAAAATGCAAAAACATTGAAATTTAGAACATGTGTAGCAGAATCAAGGTGGAGCTTTCTGTTTAAGGCAGGTGAATATCTCTTAAATTCAGAGGTTCTTAAAAATAGTTCTGTACAGTATGGACTAGATGTCTACTGGGCATTTAGTGCATGAGTGTGTTAAGAAGTGCAGCCAGACTATACCCTGTGTTGGTATGGGAGTCGGAAGGCATGTGATAGCTGCCATCTGCCTCTGAGCCCAAAGTGTGTTATCTGTTACCAGTGTTATCAGACAAGACTGTGCCTTTTGTAGGCTCTCTGTTACAGATCAGCTCTGCTTATCATGTATTCATAGCAAGGGTTACTTTTAAGCAAGGTCTGCTGTCTGTCTCACGGGATTCTATGACATTATATGACTATTGGAAGCCTGTGCTGATGAAACCTCTGCAATTTTGCTTCTTGTTGTAGGGTGATTATTTCCTCACTACTTTTAGCTTCCTTCCTTGGGACTAGCTCTATATTAGATAACTTTCCGAAGTCTATGGTTATTTATCCTCGCGTGTTTATTTGCCTGCCGTGTCCTGATGAGAAACGCAGTTATAAGGAGCTTTTTGCGGAAAATATGCTGCGCATTCCTGTTTCAGTTAGAAGTATTTCAACATTTACATAAAAATCTTCTTAAATGGCTGGATATAAATGCACACTGGAGCATGCACATAACTCCGTTGGATGTGAGAAATTTTATTGATTAGTCTGTTAGTATATTGAGTGTTGTCTCCCGTCCCTCCCAAACAGGCTGGCAGACACAGAAACAATTCTGGTTCCTCACTGGCTATGATACTTGTGGCAATGAGCTGACTTCCTCACAAGAGCTCGGGGTAGAACTCTGCAATCTCTGCTACTGACTACAGTTACAACTGCCAGTTTAATGGTCTGGTGCAGCCTTTTGGGGTGCAGCTCTCTCCTGGAGAAGGTGGCTCTGGTTTCTCACACTGCTTGGAGAACACCGTCCTGTACCAACTTTCTCTTCCAGCGCTGGTTTGTTACTGTGTACAAGGACGTCAAGATCTGTCTGGTTTTCTTTTTATTCTTTCCCCACAAGTGGTGGCTTAGGTACCAGAGATGCTTTCTCTTTCAATAGCAGTGATATTGGGAAGGAAGATACCAAATAGATGAAGCAGGTGACAAAAAGAAGCAAGGTTTCCTTTGTGTACTGAATAGTTCAGCACTGAATTTCCTTGACAGAGAGCATTGCGGAAGCTAACAGTTCACATGTTCAAAGAATGCCTGGACACATGGAAGCGAAATCAAATGGGGATTATAAAATTTAGTGGTGTACCATCTCTTATCCCTGAGCTGGAAGTTGGGAGAGTGTTGTAGAGAAGTATCACTGTATATTATTCCAGTCCTTATGGGCTTCGCTACATTTGCTATTAGCAAAAGGTACCAGATCTGGTGCTAGGTGCCTTTGCACCTTTGGTCTGACTTAATGTCCTGTCCTGTGCTCTTGATGGCTTTTTTCAAAGGGTGCTTGTAACAGGAAAGCCAGCTGAGGTCTCTAGCTGTATCGAAAGTGCCGGGGTGGTTGCTGGCATCGTGTAGCGGCAGCTTTCCACCTTAGTGGAAAATGGGAAGGGTTAAAAACAGTAGTGATTTCTCTATACTTACCTACTTTCTCTTACTTAGCTTCTTGAAGTCTTCTCTTGCTCTCTGCCTATCACCGTGCATTACTGAGTCATAAACCTATGGATTTATTTTTTTTCCAAGAGATCCTTTTACAAGCATCATTTTGGACAGGACACACACAACTGTACAGTGATCTCCTAGAAGCTGAATAATTGTAAAGACCTGTGCTAAAATTGGATATCTGTGCTACAGCTCCTAGTGTAAAGTCATCTTTCCATATGATTATCTTTTGGTTGTGGATAGCTTCGAAAACTTGCCATGTCCCTCAAACAGGGAGTGGCTCCTAATACATGCCTGGCCCTCCTGGATGCTCAGTCTTGGGTTGTGCCGCAGGTGATACAGGATCTTTCATGCAGCCCTGGTTTTTCCAGGGTGAACAAGTGGGATGGCAGTTTCTTGTGTACTCCTTGCATATTTGTTGAGCTGGCTGTCCTGAGCTGGTAACTTTTGCCAGCAAGGGGGGCTTACTAACTTGTCTGCAACACTCGCTACACACATTATCTTTCTGGAGTTGAGCAGTAGCTCAGCACAGTACAGCTTTCCATGGCAAGGTATAAGCTTCTACTCTTCAAGCCTTTACAGTTTCAGCACTGTTAAGCTATGAACATGATTTAATAGCAGAATTACCACTCACAGCACCTCAAGTAGCCCGCACTGGTTCAGTTTAGCTATCCTACTTGATTTATAGCTCCCTCTTTACCCAATAAACATCCCAGTATATCATATAATGCATTTGCTACTTTTTTTTTAGCAATGGTTTTCATACACTACGTACTTTTCATTGTGCACAGGGAAAGAAGGTGCCAAGTTTGCTCTTTCATTTCCTTCGTGTTTTGTGTGCACCTAAAATACACAAGTTTCTAGCTGTTTCAAATTACTATGATATGCAAGTAATATGTACCATGATTCCAGATATAGTTATTTTCAGTTAAACCCATAAATGTATCAATTTAAAGTGTCCTATTCTTAGCTTTGTTAGTTCCACCTGCTTACTCAATGCTGTCCGTACTGCTGGGATCACAGTTATTAGTGCTTAACTCCTCTACAGGTTTGTGCAATTAGCATAGACCTTTTTCAATATAAAGCACTTTTGCCTGTTGGCAGCTGTATTCTATGTTATTTTAATGCATGTAATATCAAGGTGCCTGAGACCTTGCTGAGCTGTCATAATAACACAGCTAAAAATCTCAGTGCTTGATATACATATTCTCAGCTGGCAACATCCCACAGTTTAAGTGGTTTTTTTTGATGAAAACAGTGAAGAGAGAAGACCTTTGGTCCTTGCAGCAATGTAAAAGTGGTGACAAATCCTTTCCCTGCTATGGAGAGATCCTCTGGGTTCTCCTATGTTGCTGGGTTTGCATTGTTTTTCAAAGGAGACTTGAACATGGTTTCTCACAGTAGCTTGGATTGGACAGTAGCTCTACAAAAGTCAGAATATCATTCTAGATTACTTCTGGAACAAAATAAGACTGTAAAGTCGAGGCATAAAGAGAAAAATAGTCCTTTTAAATTTTATTTAAAAAACACCAGGACCTTCAAATGTGGCATAGTGGTTATCACGGGGAGTTTGCTACAACTTCTGTAGTGTTTCTGTGAAATTTTTAAAAGTTTCTAATCTATTTTTTGTCAATTTTGAGAATCCTTTAGGGTGAGACAAAGTAGGAAAATGTTATTTATTTCCACTGACTTCAATTTCTTCTACATCAGGCTCAAGCAGGGCCTCATATTTATCCCCTTTTGCTGCCACTGGAGTGTGATATTCACTGAAGGGCTGATTTTGGTCCCTGTGGACATTTCCCTTGTCAAATTCAGCCGTAATTATATTCTTCTGTTGCTGTTGCACTGGTTACTGCAGTGTAAAAGCAATAAGACAGGGGAGTACATTGCAGCCAATTGCAGGGTGCTTTATGGTGCTGCTATTGGAAGAGATTACAGGGTACAAATAATGTTTGAAATTCTTATGTAACCTTGTATTATTTCTGTCTTTGCCAAAGTAATTATTTACTATGAATTGTGGGATGTAATCTTTGATACCTACTTCTAATGTTGCCTCCTCTCGTTTCCTATATGACTTAAGGGTCCAGTATATAATACTTAAAAAAAAAAAAAAAGTTAAAGGAGAAGGTTAATGCTTCATAACCTTTGAAATGGTTTTCCTTTTTTTTAAGCTATTCTGGGATAGTACAAGGATCTGATTTCTATTTCTGGCTGCTCTTGAGTTATTGGTCGCTAATATCACATCGAAATTGAAATGAGGGGGAAGGAAAGTAAAAACGTTGTAAAATGAAATTATGTGATTTAATATGTCTGATATCGTGCCCTTTGCCAGGAATTACATAGAATGCTTTCTACCATTTGGTAATTGAGAATTGCTGTGTTCCATTAGTGCAAGAGTTGTTCTGCTGATGATGGCCTGTGAGATATTAACTTTCCCAGCCTTGAACGATTTTCTGTGGGGAGCTGTGGAAATTTGAATTCACTGAGTCTTGCATTAGAGTAGTTTTTATTCTTCTTCAAAGAAACAAAGAATACAGTAAAGATTACAAAATCACTTTGTATTCCTCTATCTCAAAAGAACTGAAAGTCTGCAGATCTGAATTGATGTATTGGTGGTATTGAAAGAAAATAGTGGTGGGTTGTGTTCTCTTTCCCGCCTACAACCTAAAACTGATTATTGCTTTCCTCTAGGCTATGGTTTGTGCATACATGAAGTTTCCTGATTTTGAACTTGGACTAAACCAAAGCTAAGAAACATGTTCCTATCCAAGAATACTAAGAATTGGAATCAGCCAGAACCTGGTTACTTGAGAAACTGTGCCACCTTACAATTGTTTGAGGCAAAGACTAGACTATAAAGTGGAATACTTGTTTGGAAAGTCTAGGCGAGTCAAAATAGGTATCATAGCCTCAGCTGTGACTCACCAATTTCAAGGCCGTATGGAGAAGATACCGATAACTGGTATCACCTACATAAATCAAAGCACAAAATGTCACTCAGTAATTCCTGCTGTGGAGGAAATTCATCTTTCTAGGGTGTAGAGTAAAAGCTGTCAAGTCTGATAAATTGTAGCTGATCTCAGGCATTTCTTTGAGACAAACCACAACGTGAAATTAAACACTCTAATCAATGAGAAATTCCTCAGTTCCTTTGGTAATCTACCCCAGTGTGTTAACTCATGGCTGTTACTAGCTCATAGGCTGCTGTTGGACTGAAGGGAGGTGTGATGTGAGTGGATTAAATGTATGCTAATGCTATCCTTTCTCCATTTCTGCCTTTCTCCTCCTGCACTTTTTTCAAACTGTAATTCTCAACTTGAAGAAAAGTGCAAAGTGAAACGAAATGACTAAATTATAGTAGATCGAAGACTAGGAAGGATACAATTATCAGTGGAGAGACAATGAGAAGAGAGAATCTTAATGATGACAATGAAAGGAGAGAATTTCAGGATGAGGTGCTGTGAAAAGCACCTCACCCTGAAATGTTGTGAACATTGCAGCTTTGCCAATGGGCAGAAGTGATGCGTATCAGCTGAGATAATTAGGGTGGTAGTGTTCAAATCATTGAAGTTGTTTAAGTTTGACTGAGAACAGAATTTGGCCACTTATGATCTGTTCTTAGCGTATTACTCATACAAAACCACAAAGATCAGTTTAGTTTTCAGAACAGATGTCCTTAACGTTTATTTGAGCAGTCCCGTCCAAATGTTCTGGAACTTCTTTTCATTGCAGGGTATTTCTTGAAGATCTATTTGTAAAAAATCTTGGATAGGGAGGAAGGCGTTAGTTCTTGCAGAGCAAGTGGGAATGTAAGATTGCACAACCAACCCATATTTTGAACTGGGAATTGTGAAAAAAGGGAAAGATAGGAAGATATCTAGCTTATCTCTTTATTAATTCAGGAAGGCTTAGCAAGGCTGGATTTTGAAAGGCACACCTCTGACTTCTGGCTCTAGCAGGATTCTTCTCCGTCAGCTGGGCTTGTAATTTGTGTTTTCTCCCTAATTCTTACCTGCCTGTTTGGTAACTGAAACAAGCAGTTACAGTTTCTGAACACTGAACTCAAGAATGCTTTGCAATAGAAAGTAGCTTGGAGGAATTTTGTTTTTCCTTCTGTCCTGTCCCCTTTTACCCCCTTTCTGAAAAAAACAGATTAAAGATTAATATCATGCTGTAATTTCAGCCAGTAAAAATGGTGGGACCATTCTAAGTGCAGCAAAATGCTGTCAGAATTGATAAACTGTACAAGTGGTTTTAGGGAGATAATTCTGAATTTGAAGTACTGCTGGTTTCCATGGGTCCTTCCAGTTGCACTGCAGCCCTGTGACTAAGATGACGCGAGGTAAATTCATATGTGTTGCTTCTTCATCTGTATAACTCCACATTATTTTTCAGCTGTTTGCAAACACAAGAAAAAGCACAGTATAATCTATTTCTGCATGTTTATTTTTGTAGTAAACAGCATTTTATGAAAAGTATTTTTATTTTCTTTAAATCAGAACAGATGTTTATAGTTACGTATGTTATGTATACACAGCTGTTGTATTAACTGTTGTATTCTGAGCTGTGTTCTTAACCAGTGAAAACAGAACAATTTGCTTTTATTGACAATTTAACATGTTGCTCTAGTACCTTAAGACGTAGGCAGTTGTCCTAATGTCATCATGTTTTAATATAAATAAATAAATACCCAAAAAGTCAACACTTGTGAATTTAGTTTTGAGAGCAGTGTTATTTTGGAGAAGGTAAGATGGGTTATCCTGAGCCCTAAATGCAAGGAGGATCTTTAACATCCTTGTGCTCAGCAACCAGGAATAGGCAGAAGGGACTTAGTTTTATCCTCTTATCAAGGCTATAAATAACTTCATAATTAAAATATATAGCCTTTGTGAGGTGAAGTTCTGAAGTAATTTCAATGTCAAATAGTATCAATGTCTTATCATTAGACATACGTTTTGCTGATTGTCTGATTTGGGCTGTACCTGGAATCTCCTGTAAGTGATGACTGTGAATTTTGGCCTTGGTTTCGTGGAGGTCATGAATTAATAGAGGCATTAACACTGCTGTGCAGCAGTGCTAATTTCTGTTGTTGATGTAATTCAGGATCTTATCAGTTGCTTGCAGAAGCAGCTTGTAAAGGTGGGGTGTGGTGCAGGGCATAATAAATGTTCTCCCTGTACACTCAGCACCTCTGAGTGATTTTTTTTTTTTTTCCAAGAGGGAATGACAGAAGCTAAGGAAGAACAAAAGTGCTTGGGCACTGGGGGACAGGGGGGGCTCACAGGCTGAGCCAAGAGTATGGACAAGCCTGAGGCTAATCCAGATTTTAGCTCCTAGAGCCACTGAAGTTCCCTTTATTGGTGTTCCTTAAGGATATGCATGTATTTGACTAAGGTGTAAATATGTTTTCTAAGGTACAGTGAGTGCATTGTTTCCACATCCAGTCTTGCCTTGCAATAGCTCCTGAAGTCTCATGTAGGTTATTCCGGATGGGTAGGAAAAATAAAAGCAGCAACACTTGCAGTGGCACTGGAGATGCTTAAATATAAGGTCACCCAGTTTAGGGAATAGTCACTGTGGCTCAGGAAACTTTAGTGCTTTCTTGGAGCATCCTAAGCTTCAGTCCTGAGTGCACTGCTGGTTGCTCTGCAAAGAGCGCTGGGGGTGGCAGCTCTCTGGCTGTGCCACTACTCAAACCCTCTCTTGAGCAGCTCCACAGGGCTTGCACATTGGCTGAGAACACCGCCACTGCAATTTGCTTCAGCTTGCTCCCATCACGTTTTCCTTGACTTTTAGCGCTACAGCCAGGGAGCCAGTGACCAAAGAAAGATGATGTTGAAAGTGTTAAGGAATTAAGCTGCAAACCTGAATGGATGTGCTGGTCCAAATGGGAGCTGTGCGCTGCTATGGCAGCAATTTGGGCCAGCCTTGTTGAAGATGGTATCTCTCTAAGCTGCCCTGCATCCTGCAGCACCAGCACACCCACTGCCTCTGCTCTTTGATTACTTCTGTGCTCAGGGAAATCAGACTTTTATAAACACAAACACTATTGTGTCAGAGGAATTTATTTTCTTCTCTTTCTGAAGGCAGCCCCAAACCCACTGACTCTGTTAGTGTGCCTCAGCAAAAGTAGCTATACCATATAATCACATATATGCACAGAGATTAGCAAGTCATTTTGGCTTGGTTTCACTTCCATTTTGTGCTCCTTCTTCTAAGTTGCCTTTACTTGCTGCTTCAAAATAAGTACTCTCTGGTGTGCCCTCAAGTTTAAGAGGTGACTGAAAGCTATAGAAAACTGAAGGGCAATATGTCTACGACAACTGAGGTAGAAAGCCTCAGAAGATGATATTAAAATTTCTATTAGCCAGTGTGAATTTTGCTGATTCATGCCTGCCATGTATCTAGCCTGATGAAGAGGAAGAGTCTGGGAGACGGCAGAGGGACCAGGGAGCTCAGCCTCCTCCATGTGGATCATGGAATTCATGTTATGATTGGGGTTGGAAGGGACCTTAAAGATCATCTAGTTCCACACCCCCTGCAGTAGTTAAGGACACCTTCCACCAGACCAGGTTGCTCAAAGCTCCATCCAGCCTGGCCTGGAGCCCTGCCAGGGATGGGGCAGCCACAGCTTCTCTGGGCAGCCTGTGCCAGTGCCTCAGAACCCACACAATGAAGATTTTTTTCCTCATATCTAATCTAAATCTCTCCTCTGTCAGCTTAAAGCCATTTCCCCTTGTCCTGTCACACCATGCCCTTGTAAAAAGTCACTCACTACTGTGCTAGCAATAGCAGTCTACTTACTCAAATATACACAGCCTGCTTCTGGAGAGAGCTGGCACTTGGTGCGTTTGGTAACTAGGCCTTTTCAGGCGAATCAAGCTGAGGCATCCTGAAATCAGAACATGTACAAGAGCTGGCTGCTGGGGAACTGTTGGCAAGATCTATACGTACCTTTAAGGTAATAATAGAAATGTGGGAGGAAAGCGTTACTCTGCCTGCATCCATAGTCTCCTATAAGAAAACAAACAATTATCTAAATTGAAGTCTAGAGAAATTCCAGACTGTAATAGATGTTTGCTGGCAAACCTACATGTACATTGAAACACTGCTGCCCCAGCCCTCTACATATCCCTGCTGTCGGAGGCCTGCACCTCCGTGACAGGGTGCTAACAAGGGATTATGGACATCGGTTTTTCATCCTGTGCTTTAATGCAAGCCCACCTTTACCAGCTGCTGATGGTAAGGCCAGAGTGAGAACTGAGTAATTCAGCTGTGGCTGGGGCAGAGTAAACACCCAGGGCAGCAATATCCTCAGCAGCCAGAGCCAGCCGTGCTGGCTGGCTGGCTAGATACTCAAGATAATTAATAATAGGTAAATTCTTCAGGAATATCTGTGAAACCTGTCTGTTTTGCATGCTTATGTGCTTCCTCTCCTTACGAAGTATCTGAACACTCGCAACCTTTTAAAGCAGCTCTTTGTGTGACTGCCTAAGTCATAGGTATGCACTGTAAACTGTGTCTTCAAATGGTGATGCCTTCTCAGACAAATAGCTAGGTTCTGGTTAGGAAGAAACTGCTGCTTTTCTTTTACGGCACAGTGGCTATGAACCCAGTAGACTCACACAGCAGCACAGATTGAAAGGGACCTCTGGAGTTCATTTGCATGTTTCTGGTCTTCCCAACTAGAATCAAATATCAAAATCAGCTCAAGGGAATGTGAAGCAGGTTGAAGAGAAGGTATTTAGAGACTGCCCATGTCTAGTCCACACGAGAGCATAAAAGGATGTGGCTAGAGCAGCTGCAGGGATAGGATGGTCAGTTTGAAGAAAGGAAAAATCAGATTTCTACAGCCAAATCTGGCAGCAAGGGGTGAAACTTGTAGGTGTCAGGATGATGGAGCTAGGCTTTTTTCAGTGATATCCAGTGTTAGGACAAGGGGCAATGGGTGTAAACTGGAGCATAGGAAGTTCCACGTTAACATCAGGAAGAACTTCTTTACTGTAAGAGTGACAGAGCACTGGAACAGGTTGCCCAGGGGGGTTGTGGAGTCTCCTACACTGGAGATATTCAAGGCCCGCCTGGACAAGTTCCTGTGTGATGTACTGTAGGTTACCCTGCTCTTGTGGGGGGGTTGGACTAGATGATCTTTTGAGGTCCCTTCCAACCCTTGGGATTCTGTGATTCTGTGATTCTGTAATAAAGTGATTTTAACACTGGAAGCATTCAAAGGGCATTTCACTCAACAGCAGTGCAGATCCTGTTGGCAGCGTTGGAAAAAAGAAAAACCCAAACAAAACTGTCTTCACAGAGTTTAGAAAAGGAAACTGAAAATTTGGAAGGTGAGATCATAGAAGAGACTACCTGAAGAGTTTAAGGACATACAAGGCAGACAAAAAAGACAGATAAAAAGCCTGAGGGAGGGAAGTGTATTAATCAGGCAACAAAATGGATGATGAACTGTGCGATGCTGTTCAGTGTGCCCTCAGCTTTGGCACCAAGCTGGCAGTGAGGTCCGGGGTATGAGAGACCCATTTTGAGGCACCTGCTTCAGCACTAGGTGGATGGGTTAGCTGAAATTTGATGGCTCAGACCAGATAACCAAATGGAGTTTTCTAGCTTACCTGTCTCTGTAGTAGCTGATTTTTTCTATTTAATGGATTTTTCTCTCTCTTAGCTCTGTGCAAGACCCTGAAAGAAAAGCCTTGTAAGGTCTACAAAGACTGTTTTGCCTTGTGGGTCACATAGCCTGGAGCACGTGTGGTCCACAGATGACCACGTTTTCTCAGGGAAATTTGCATGACTTCTGCCATCACATTTGGGTGCTTGATCTTTGCACGACTTCTGATAAGCAGAGTTATAATTTATGGCTTATATATAAATAATGACAAGCAAACTTAAAAAGTCATACTGTTTGTTTTAGATGATCCAATTTGATATTGCTGCTGCCACCAAGTGAAGCATGATGGATAAATGCCATATCAAGTTTACATCTGGAAACACTGCAATTTGTTATTCAATGTGTCATATTTATCCACTTCTGCTGACAGCTTTAATGAACTGTAGGTCTTCTGAGTTTTATTTTTCCTGTGGTCACTCATGAAATTATTTATTGAATGGTCAATGAAGTCAGGCAGTCAAGCACTTCAACAAAAAGCCCAACACAATTTGATTTGCCATAACAAGAAAAGACGGATGTTATTTATTAAATAGGAGGTCTAATAATGAAAATATGGTGAGTCACAATGTCAGTGGTGGTTTTCTTTTGTGCTACTAATATACATGTTGACCCTTACTTTTTGGTGATGTAATTCCCTCTCGTTCCTTGCCCCCCAAATTTACCTCTATGGGAAGCTCCTCTCCAAGTTATATATTCGGAAAAGTAGGACAATTTCAGTTCTTCCTTTCAGAAAGGTGCCTTCTCCTCCGGCTTCTGAGTCATCATGGCAGTGACTCACATGGCTTGCTTTCATGAAGATGAGTCATTCCAAATTTTCTGGCGTTTAAGACTGTCCTACTGTCTATCAGTGTGTTATCTGCCATACACTGAGAAATGTTCTGAGCCACAGTTTTAAGTAGACATTAGAGAGGGGTAACAAAAGAGAGGGAAAATCTTTAAGTACGTGATAGTTAGTTTGATTTATCCTTTTGGGGGAAGGGGAAGACGGAAGAGGGTGGTGGTGATAAATTATAGACTATTCCTTTGACATTATCAGATGTTATTCCTTTGACTGCCAAGCTCCATGAGCAGCAATTTGGAAGATAGTGCTTTAGAGAGATTCTTTGCCAGTTAACTGTGAGAAGGAGAGTAAAAGCCCTTAAGAGTCTGAAATAGCTGATGTCTGAAAATAAGCTTTTCTTCCCTCCAATAGCTGTAGGAAGTGTGTCACCAGCTGTAGCAAAACCCAAAGAAGCTGGATAGTGGTCACGTGCTGTGTGAACTGCAAGAGTAAATACCCACTATTTTTTTTCTGTGAGCTGTTACTTCTCTTCTTCAAAGGGTCCTGGTGGATAGGAGGATGACCATGAGCCAGCAATGTGCTCTTGTGGCCAAGAAGGCAAATGGCATCTTAGGGTGCATTAGAAAGGGAGTGGTCAGTAGGTCAAGAGAGGTTCTCCTCCCCCTCTACTCAGCCTTGGTGAGGCCGCATCTGGAATATTGTGTCCAGTTCTGGGCCCCTCAATTCAAGAAGGACAGGGAATTGCTTGAAGGAGTCCAGCGCAGAGCCACAAAGATGATTAAGGGAGTGGAGCATCTCCCTTATGAGGAGAGGCTGAGGGAGCTGGGTCTCTTTAGCTTGGAGAAGAGGAGACTGAGGGGTGACCTCATCAATGTTTACAAATATGTAAAGGGTAGGTGTCAGGATGATGGAGCTAGGCTTTTTTCAGTGATATCCAGTGATAGGACAAGGGGCAATGGGTGTAAACTGGAGCATAGGAAGTTCCACATTAACATCAGGAAGAACTTCTTTACTGTAAGAGTGACAGAGCACTGGAACAGGTTGCCCAGGGGGGTTGTGGAGTCTCCTACACTGGAGATATTCAAGGCCCGCCTGGACAAGTTCCTGTGTGATGTACTGTAGGTTACCCTGCTCTTGCAGGGGGGTTGGACTAGATGATCTTTTTAGGTCCCTTCCAACCCTTGGGATTCTGTGATTCTGTGATTCTGTGATTCTGTGACCCAGAGAAGAGTGGTAGCAGCACAAACTGTTTCGCTTTGATCATTTCACCATAGCCATGCACTCTGAGAAGGCTCCCTAGAGGCTGGGCAGGTTGTCTTTCTGCATCTTTGCACCTTTTCTTCAAAGTAGGGGAATGCCACCAAGACATAAAACCAGCAGGGGAGGGATAGTGTGTGTATGTCTTCTTTGTCCAAGAGGAAATGTGCTGAAGGGGTTCAGCACTCTGCGAGGCAAACTCATGTTAAGCTGGGCAATCTTGAGTTGCTGAGCTTTACTTCAGTGCTGGGAGCTCAGAAGATGCAGCAGAAGGGGCACTGGGTCAGGAGGCAGGTTGGATTTAGTTCCCTGCTCTGCTGCTGTATGACTTCTGGCAAGCCAGTGAGGGCATGTTTCTTTACATGCTGCTGAGCCCCCCTATTCATTATGGTCAGCCTTTCTTATTTTTTTCCTATGGAACTCACTCTTTTAATTTTAAAACACAGCTGGAGGAAGAGCTGCTGCTGGTATCCTTGTTCTGCAATGGCTCAGTAATTAAAACTCTCACCCAGGATGAAGGAGACCAAATTCCAATATTCCTCTTTCTGAGTGAACGCAAAACCACTCAGATCAGAGGATTAGTATGCCACCAGGTTGATGATGTTCTTAGCTGGGACACCTCTCTTCTTGTTTACTTGATACTGCTGTGTAACCAAGCATTCAAGATGAATGAGACAGGAGAAAAGGGTTGGGGAAAGTGCTGGTCTGTAGCCAAATAGTTAGGGACCTCCCTAGTTACGGAGGAGACTTGCATTCTTCCTGCTGTGTATATAATTTCTTTGTCTTGTATAATGAATCTTTAATTCTGTTTGATAATGCTTCAGCTATATGGCTAAGGAGTGCTCCTCATCTCTTCCTCCCCTTCATCTCCTTTTGCACACACAAAGTCCAGTGTGGCAGTTGATGCTCTTTGTTGGGATTTAAAAGGTGTCTGAACATGGTGCTGACAAGATAGACCTAAACCTGTGTCTTCCCATGTCCTGTGCAACTGGTCTAACCTAAAAACTATTACAGAAATGGGGGAGAAGGGCAGATCCTCAACCAGGCAACTGCAGCAGCTGCCTTCTGCAGGGAACCTGCTTTGTCAGTACTTGCGTGCCTGCCAGGCTGCATGCAGGTACGGGGGGAGCAGCAACATCAGGACTGCTTAGGTTCAGTGCCTTCCTTGGCTGTCAGCATCTGTTCAGAAAGTTTACACGCCTGGTTAGCTCTTGCTAAGGAAAACTGTCAACAGACTTAGGGCCTTCATGACCCAAGTTCTGCACTTGTTCTGCAGGGAATGGATGGGTGGGTCAGAAAGGCTAGTAATGGAAGAAGCGTTAAGGATGAAGTCCATCTGCCATTTCTGGGTATGTTCCAGAGTGGTCCAAGGTAAAGGATACTCAGAGCTGAAGGCTGTGTTTAGCTTCTCTGAAGGTTTTGTTACCAAGACTTGAAAAGTTTTCAGACTTAACTGAGGTGCTTGAACTTCCCTGCAGTATTATCTTTAGAGCCATCTTTTCAGAAGATAGCAAGTCAGTGGAATAGGCAAAGATCTTTGTTGAGGAGGTTTGTGGTGCAAAAAGTTCTTTCTTCTTTATTCTTATTTTGGCAATCATGTTTTGGAAGGGGCTTCGCAACTTTATGGAATATAATTTGAAAGAATTCAAATTATTCTTAAAGATATTTGTTTCAACATGCATTTCTGTAGTTACTAGATTTGTTTAATACCCAACATCTCCAAACACAGATGCTGGAGTCCATTTTTAGTCCAGTTTGAGTCTATTGAAACAATTAAAGCCTCAAACCACCTGGCAGTGTCCCTTTAAATTTGCTGCTGCACTGTTTCCATCAAGCTAACTAGCACAATAGTCTGTGCCATGAAGAAGCTTAAAACATGCATATTTTATGAGTGTTTCAGAGAACTGCCACACAAAAGGAGAAGTAGGCTACGTCTACAGTATTGTCACTTCACCTATTGTGACTTTACCAGGGATTTTTTTTCTAGATAGAAGAAAAGCTGTGGCATATGATCACTGCAGAGCAGGGTCAGAGATCATAGGAAGGGGGAGGAAAACAATGTCTCACAGTGTTTGAGTACACTTATTTCTTGACACCTTGGTGCACGCCATCTGATCATCAAACCCTGTTCAGAGCTTTATTCTAAGGTTATTGTTGGAGTCATTCTGAGCATATTAACCTCCAAAACTAGTTTCTAATTTTTTGGGGCTAAATTATAGGAAATGTCGGCTGGGTGTTTCCTATTTTATGGTAACCCTGAAGGCTTGTGAAAGCTGGGAATTACATGGGATTCACAAGGCATGTAGCATCCTTTACTCAGTTTCTATCAAACCTCGTGGAAACAGCTTTTCCTTATAATGAAAATGTTTGCTAAAATGAAAAGTAATAGTTGCCTCTTTAAAAATAGGACAGCACAGTCTGCATCCTTTTAGTGTTTTGTGTCCTAGAATATTTACAGGTTAATTCAGCTGTAAAACACCATTGGGAATACTAGTTTAGGTTTAGCATTATGCAAGTAAAACTAAGTCAGCAACACAGCTCGTGTTTGCTAGGCCATGTAGAAATATGTAGAGTCATATTATTGCATGCAAATATATAGGAAGAACTGCAGCAGTTATTATCCATTGACAGAGGTGGCAGCCAGTGGCAGAGATGACCTCCCAGCAAGACGTAGCTGATGCGTGCAGGGTGGTTTGGGACCAGGTGAGTGTGCAGTGATGCCAGCAGAGCTTTCTCCTGCTGCTGGTGTCTCTTGCTGTGCAGCTGGGAGGGTGAACAAGCACCCTTGTGAGTCTGTAACTCCAGTGCTCAGCATGTAGGATGCTTCTAACTTGCAAATAGCTGCAGGTTGCTGAGCACTCTGATGCTGCTATTTATTTCAGATTCCTCGTGCAGCGGCCTTTGGAGGACTCTTTACACACAAATTTTAGAGGTGCTGTTAAGGCAGCTCTCACTGGAATTTTTTTCCATTATTTACTCCTGGGTGTTATTTCTGTGCCATCTTTTTTGCTTCCTGCTTCCATCTGTCTAGCCACTGAAGTTGCTGATCATACCATGTGTGGTTATCAGACTGCTTCAGCTGGCTTCCCTCTGCAGCAGCAAAAACATGTGAGTGCAATGTCATCTGCTGGGTGCCTGTTTCTTTCTTCTGATCTCTGCTGCTTTGCTTCTCTTGATTCTGGTTTAACCAAAGTCCACTATGCCCAAGCTTCAGCAGATGTCTTCTTCTCAGAAAACTCCTTTTTGCTTCCTATCTTGATAGGAGGGCTGTCAGGAGAACTCAGGATAACTGCCTTGAGCAGCATACCTTTTTTGTAGCAGCAATGAAAGTGTGATGGGGTCCAACCAAACCAACTTGTAGGAAAAAAGACAGTGTTCTTGGTAAACACTTGACTGCTGATTCCAAGCACCTTACATGCAGCCAAGTGCCTGACTTCTTGCACAGAGCATATAAGCCTGGGCGTTGTGCTGTGGAGGTACGTGGCCTTGGATCAGCTCACTGGCTGGGTGACCTCATGTTGACTTGTAGAAAAAGCGGGGGAGATCAATTCAGCCAGATTGACTGCATATACCCTTTGGAGTCTGGGCAGGGATAGAAACAGGTTTGTCAGGGAAGTACATTCAGTTATCTGAATCCCAGAATCATCTGGCAAGTCTTCGAATGCACTGCTCAACTACCCCAGCAAATGAAGCAAGGGTTACTCAGGCAGCAGGCACTGTCAGTAAGTACTGGGATTTGTCCCAGGTTCAGATCTAGCCTGTGTCTTGAATGAAGAAGGGGTGACAGCCTGGGATTATAAGGAGGAAATTCTTTCCTGTTAGGGTGGTGAGGCACGGGAATGGGTTGCCCAGGGAGGTTGTGAGTGCTCCATCCCTGGCAGTGTTCAAGGCCAGGTTGGATGAAGCCTTGGGTGGGATGGTTTAGTGTGAGGTGTCCCTGCCCATGGCAGGGGGGTTGGAACTAGATGATGTTGAGGTCCTTTCCAACCCTAACTGTTCTATGATTCTATAATTCTATGATTGTACAGATATATTTTATTCTGTGATTCTTGTCTTTGTTTTGGTGTTTGCTGGGCGGGCCATCCTAAGTTCCTCTCCTTGCTTCTGGTGTCAGATAGAGCAGTGCTGTAATTGCCACAGAAACATGAATTTCAGGACCATGGGTTGGAGGTGGAAGACAAGGGCAGAAAAGTCATCCTGGGAAGTCTTTTGCTATGTTCAAAAACAAATGAAAAGAAGCCCAGGTGGTTTAGCTGAAATGGCACCAGGACAGAGCAGGATTTGTAAAATGGAACAATCAGTTACACCAATTCAGAGACAGGTAGATGTGTAATATTTGTGATAAATGGCTTGAGAAGATGGTACAGAAAGGAGCCAGTGTAGGGCACTCAGAAATGCAGCTAATGACATGGCAATGAAAGGGCAGCCCAAGGAGCCTGCAACAGAGAGGTACATGTGGCTCATTATGGCTGGAACATCACCAGCGGTGTCATGGAGTGGTGATCAGGAATGGCCCTACCCCCTTGGCATGGTGTCAGTCAGTCAGGCATGGTGAGCTGTGTTGGAAAAGTCAGAAAGCCAAGGGAACCACAAGAGGGGAGCAAGGCTGCAGTTTGCTCTCCAAAGCTTTACTGGGAGCAACCTTTGTGACTGATGTCTCCTGTAGGAAGGAGCTGTGACTGAGAAAAAGGGCTCCTGGGAGCCATGGTACAATGCAGGACTGTTGCTGAAAACACATTCTGAACTGTTGCTTCTTCCCATCAGTCAGAAGCTTCAGCAGAGCTGGTCAGAACTTGGAGCAGACAGGTCACAGTTTATGCTGTAGTCTTTTGAGATACAACATGTAAAGTATATATCACATTTGAGACAGACTCATGCCCTATGATGCAAGGATTGGATAATGCAAGAGTTTGTTTTTATGTTGAATAGCTGGATGGGTAACAGCTGCTAATGGGAATGATTAGTCAATAATGACAGAAGTGATCCTGGGGCAGACCGAAATTATTCCCATATGATCTGGGGAAGATTTGTGGTAATATATGAATATGCAGTTAATCACAGGAGGAAAGGAAAAAAGAAAAATAAAAGAAGGAAACTACTACTGCTTGAGTAACCTTTGCCTTGTGATGTAAAGGAGTGATGAAATGGGGAACGATTAAGTTACAGACAGCAAGGATGCTGTGCAACCGAGTTAGCTACTAAAGCAAAAACGCAGTTAGAATGCTATGGACTATATTTCTTCAGAAGGTTGTTTAGTGTCTTCACGTTGACATTTACGTAAAGCTTGGTTTAAACACTGTGATAAGGCAAGAGGAATTTTTCCACTAATCTTGACTGTATTTGACTTAAATTCTTTATTGCATAACTTTGGTATTTTTGTTTCTTTCTTTTATTTTGTGTATATTAGTTAGAACTGAGAAAACTGAAAAACAGATGGGTTTTAAAAGTTGATTTCTTAGGTATGTTTTTTTGCAGAGACATTCACACAACATTTTGGTGGCTAATTCTTGGTTTGCCTTAGCTTTTCTCCACAACTTAATATTGCAAATTCAAACCACTTCTTCTGGTTTTCTTAGAACATGTTTGTCACATATGTTCCGTATGCGTATTTATATTGCAAATGTCTAGCTATTAGGCATTTGCCACTCAGTTTTCATTGTTTGCACCATTACTTCTGTTGGCAAACTACTTGGCTGAATATATGTGGGAGTTTGGATTAGAGAAGATTCACCGGAACTTTTAATCATTCTAGAGTGCTATGTGAAAAATACAAGGAAAAGATGTCAAAATGTGTATTTAACGGTTTAATACCATTCTTATGAATAATGAAAGTAATGCATATTTGGAATGACAGATATTTATATTGCTAGCTGGTTAAGGAAAACATGATTTTTATTTATGAAAATGATACAATGATCCTAGTCTAAACACTTCATTAGTTTCTAGATAAGTGTGTTTTTGAACCGAATGACTTGAAATGAAGAAGGTACATAAAATTTAAAACCTTTTAAGGAAAGTCACTTTGAGAGGAGTATCAGCATGATGTGCTTTCAGTCCACAGGCACTGAGACATGAAATAAAAAATCATGTAATTCCCAGACAGAAAACCTCATCCTTAATTTGGCTGAAAGTGTAAATATGTATCTGCTAATTAAAAATCTTATTAGAGTGTTATTAGAATCTCCCATTGCACCAGAAAGCAAATCTTAAATTCAGACAGAAGGCTAAGCACAAATGCAAATGTGTACCCATATCTTCACTGGAAAGAGCAGCAGCACACAAATCAAAGACATTTTTATTTGTCAGTAACAGTAATGGCAAAACCCAATAGTGGTTTATTCAACCTTGAACTTGATTTTATTTTTTAAATGAAAAAATTACCTTAGTGAATTGACACTTCATTTCCTGCATTTTCTTGCTGTTTATGAGTTTCTGTTCTGACACTGAAACTCTTTCTTAGTGAAGGCATATAATAATTATTAAAATTCTGGGGATTTACTAAGAGGAAAAAGAAAACAGCTGCTGCCTGTGTTCTGGGCTCTGACTCCTATTTCTCCTAGAAATCTTTTCACACCACTGTTGAATTGCTTAGGGGACAGCAAAGACATGTTCCTGTTATGTAGGGAAAGAATATAGGTTTCTTACTGTGCGCTTGCTTTGAAACATAGGAAATCAGAATGTTCTGAATTGAATCCATTGGAAAAACAAGATTAGAAAGTACATTTTCTTTTTCATAAGCAGTTCTCTGTAGTCCATCCTCATATTCTATCTGTAAAGTTGCAACTGCAGCCTTGGTTAAGATTGAAGGCCGTCTGATTAACAGTGCTTGTCTGAACAAGGTGCAGCAGCCCCCAAGATGTGAGGACATTTCCAGTGAATTGAAATGGTGCCATTGAGGCTGCTCATCTTGCTATCAATGCTACAAATGTGGCAAGGGATGGTTCAAATGCCACTGTGTTTTCTGGCTGAGTGTAGGTCAGTGGTGCATACCATGTTGCTTATGCAGCTTTTGTATCATCTTTGGACCTTTGGATTTTGGGGTAGATCCTTTTAGGCTGCAGACAATTGACTCCCTAGTTGGGAAAAGTCCATGAGGAAACCCTTATACTCTTGTTTATTTTGCTCAGGAAGCTGGTTTCTGCAGATTATAATCAAAGTAATTATTGATCAATAATCAATTAGTATTTATTATATCATTGTCCTTGCTTAGTTGCTGCTTTGAACAGGGCAGGAGCCATACTTGGTAGGAGAAGTCATGGCAGCAGTGGTGGGCATGGGTGCCTCAGAGTGCTATCAAATAGAGCAGCTGATGATTAGCTGCATGGGGTCACTGGTTGGCTGGTATAGTGACCTTGCTCAGAAAGCATGTAGTGTTGGGTTATTCCCTTTCCTCTGAAGATACCATCAGTAGGAGCCCTTCTTTCTGCTGCTGGATTGTTACAGAGGCTGCTAGCATGCTAATGTTGTAATGTTTATCTGTTGCACTTGACTCTCAAATAGTGGAACTGGACACAAGAAATGCTTAGTTAGATCAGCATAGCTATAGTGAGATTAACCTATCTGCAGCTGTGTCAATGCTTGTAGAGACATGGAAGCTATGGTGGAGATAAATGATCCTAAGAAAAGGAATGGGTATTCTTCTGATGATTTCTACGTTAAATTGGTAAAGTGTCAGATATATTGGTCACTCCTCTGTTTCAGATAACTGCAGTCACCTCTCTATCCAAGTCATGCCCTAGAAGTTGTGATTGCAGAGACGTGCAAAGCTTAACAGCGGAAAAGTGCTGAAATTGAGTGCTCTCTAATGGTGGTCAGACCTGCCCTGGGATAAAGAAGATTCAGATCTTGGTAGATTTGTGGGCACACTGCAATACCCCAGTGGTGCTAAACGGGGACTCTGCTTCGAAGTGTTTTGGAGGTCAGCCATCCAGGGTGGGTGGGAGCAGTCTTGCAGCTTGATGGGTAGTGAGCACAGAATCTAGGGTTTGTGAGTGATGGGAGTGGGGAGAAGCTGTGTTGGATATATTTCTATTGCATTTATAGCCTCATTTCCCATGGGAAAGATGCATTTGCGACTATGTTGTGTGACTGGCAGGCCATCTCACAGAGAAAATTTTGAGCCAATTTGCCAATACGACAGTGGGATGGATGTCACAAATACATTATGGTCTTACACGCTTTGCGAAGAGAAAAGAGTGGAGAAGAGTGAAAGCTCTCCATGAAGTGAAAGATGTGAAGTGATTTCGTCTGCTTCAGACAGGAGAAGCTGCACAAGTGCAGAGCATGTTGTAAGTGTCCTGGCTACGTGAGATGATTTAAGTAGAGCTCCCAGTGAAAGATAGAATCACAGAATGGTTTGGGTTGGAAAGGACCTTAAGGTCACCTAATTCCAACCCTCCTGCCATGGGCAGGGGCACATCCTACTAAACCATGTCACCCAAGGCTCTGTCAGCCTGGCCTTGAACGCTGCCCGGGATGGAGCATTCACAGCTTCCTTGGGCAGCCTGTTCCCAGTGCCTCACTACCTTCACAGTAAATCTCACGTGAGGTACATCTGTTAAGAAGCCAGACTTCCTTCATTGTACTGCCTGTAGAATTTTTTTTAGGTGGTAACAAAGGCATCTAGAGTAGCAAGAGATACATTAAATCCTTTTGTCACCCACCCTTTATATAGTCTAAGGTCTGAAAGCAAAGACTTTACATCCTGTCAGTACTGCCAAGCACTGCACTGTCTGAGAAGACATTTTTGAGAAAACTTAATTTCTAACAAAATTCAAGGGACAAAGCCTTGTACTAACCCACAAACTTGCTGAATTCTTGCCTACTAACCATTCAGGGTATGCCCTGGGTTCAGCAGATTGCAGATTGCTTTGATGGGGCTCTGTTCCTCTGTGGCCTTTTGACTATTTGCTATACCGATAGCACACAAATGGGTAGTAAAGTGTTATACAAAGCAGCATTTCACTTGTCAGCTGCACCCCTGCTGATGATGCTTCCCACTGAGGAGCTGTTGAGTTAAATGGTGCATAGTCAGCTGGCTGTATTTTTCTTCTCTCCCATGCAATGACTTCACCTCATTACCTCCCAGGTGAAACTGGAGCTGTCTGCATCAGCAACCTGCTTCTGATTTCAAAGAATGAGTTAGGATTTGTGGCTGTTGACTGTGGAAGGCAGGGGCATTAGAGCACTGGCCTGTTTAAAATCTGTTATACCAACTTTTTGTTGCAGTCACTGCTTCTGGAATTAATTGCTGGGCTTTCTAGATCAGTTTTGTTTTCAAATGCTGCAGTATTAGTTGAAAAACATAGCAAAAGAGAGCAACAGAATGAAAAACATATTAAAAATCTTCGCTGTGACTCCTGAGAAATGGCATGGTAATCCTAGTTGCAGTGTTCAATTTTAAAAGTATATAGCTAAATATTGAGGTGTGCAGAACACAAAAAAGCATTAGTAAAAGAAGGGGAAAGAATAGTGGTTTGTTTGCTTCTCTTCGTTGGCTGCTTTTTAGGTAATGCAGGCTGAACACTTTTAATTATCTTTGTAAGATAGGTTTGAAAACTCATCAAACCCTTCCATATTATTTTAAACCAGTTATTGAAAAATATATAAATCCTTTAATTTCTATGGAGATGAGCAGTGAAAAATAATTACCAAGTGTAAGCTAGGATCAAGTGTATCTGCAAATAAAAAGCTTGTGCTCTCCCAGGGTGTTTGCAGCTCTGGAGTGCCTGAATCCAGGCTGCCTTGTGAGAGGTTCCTTGGCATTCATCTCCTAGTAGGCTAATCCTATGCTGATAACACTTAAGAAGAAATCTGTTTTTCTTCATTCTCCCTCAGCATTCAGCATAGCATATGTAATGCAGAGGCAGCTACTAAAGCAAAGCATCTCTGGCTCAGCTTGTTCTGTAACTCTAAAACCTTAGTGTAGGAACTGAGGAAGATGGGTCATGTGGAGCAATTCCACACGTGTTTAAGGAAGCTGCAGGCAAAAAATGACTGTAATGAAAAAACGTTCTCAAATTCTGTCCCCAAGCGTAGTTTCATACTTCTGCACATGGTGCTGTTTGCAGCGCTGTTTCTTATGGGCCCCAGGTGGGACAAGCACTTCCTACAGAGCCCTTGGGAGCTTTTAACGTGATGGTACTCTTATCAGGTTGCATGCCTCATATATTGGAAGTTACCAGCTTTCCAATAGCAACCGCTCTGACTACACAAAAAATACTGAAAATGTGGTATACAGATCGCTTGAGAGGAAGTGCCTTGGGGAGGTGACAGAAATGGCACAGAGTTGTAGGGAGCTGGTTCATCCTGAGTGAGGATGCTGAGCTGCTCCAGCCAAGCTAAAGGTGCTTCTGAATTTGTGTCCTTTTTTGATTGCATAAGTTTCTCTGAAAAAATAGTTAGCTCACATAAACCTTTGCTTGGTGACTTTTTAATTCCTAAGCATTTCATGTGTTCTGTCTTATGGGAAAGAACGTTGTGATTGAGTTTGGCCTTCATTCATTAATCAAAAGTGATAATAACTTTGATTTTAGTCATATCAAACTGATCTAACAAAGAAACAAAATGAGGGAAAAAAACAGAAGCAGAAAAAGACTCTGAAGGAAATTAAAAACAGGGAAAGAAGAAAAAGAAAAGATGAGCTGAGCAATTCCTACAGGTGCAGCTCTGCACTGTAAAGATGTCTCCCGAAAGGCAAGGGAGGCAGACAGGAGAGGACCCAGCACTAAATGGTAAAGCCCAGGAAGGGCATCTCCCAGAGATACTCAGATGGTGTCTCAGAAATAGTGACACCAAACTGCACCCTCCATCCTGCTGCCTCACCCTTGCCTGCTTCTTTAGGCTGTGAGTCCCTTGGACACGGACCGTGTGTCTCTGCCGTCCATCGCTCTCCTGGGTGCTATAAAATATTTCAGTGCTCAGTTCAAACATGTGAAAGCCTAGAGGGCACCTTGAACAGGAGAAAAGCGTGTGGGGAAAAAAAAGTAAGGGTGTTATTTTGGTGTGAGGAAATGGGAAGTGAGTTTTACACTTCAACTCTACCCCACTATTGTCGCTTAATAAATCACTTTATTTGAGTGCTGCCATGAGGCATGGAAGTGCTGAGGAGGTGTGAATGGATCAACAGCCTGGTAACTAAAGGGTGCATCTGAGAGGTGAGATACCTTTTCTAAGGCATATTCAGAGACTTGAAATAAAATGCTTAGAGGAGCCTCAGAGAAACTCTGAACAATTCTGAGTGTTAGAGCAGTCTCTAGGGATGCAAGATGCAAACTTGGGTCCTTAAGCACAGGGGAAGGATCTGGACCTGTGATGCCCACAGCACTGTAGTAGGTATGGGTAGTCCTGGTTTGTCAGTGCCCAGTTGGAAGAGTACCATTCCTGCAGCCGTTGTTGAACCAGTGTTTTAATTATATAGAATTCAAGCTCTCTCTCTCCTCACCCATATTTTTTACTGGTTTGGATATAAACAGTTTAAATATTACCCAAACCCTTCTTATTTTGCTAATAATAGTTAAGAAGAATTTGCTCAGCCCTCCCCATAGTAGTGCTGGAGCTTTTCTTCATATCTCATCACTGTAAATTAGCAAAAAGGAACAACCCCAACTTTTTGATGGAAGTACCAGTTCTGCTCTCCTGTTGGTAGAATTTGAGTCTTTGTGATATACCCACCACACAACATAAGTTTGTTAGGGGAAGAAGCGGTGTCATTGCTGCGTAGCTGCTGACAGAGCTGGTGCTCATCTCCCCTCATCATCAGCTGGGCAAGGCAGGGAGTGTGGGAAGGGTTCTTGGTCTTATCTGCAAATAATAAGTGTGGGTAGCTGAGATGGTCCTTCCCTCATGGAGAAGGATGGTTGTGGTCTATGTGTGGTCAGTGGGTACCCCTGCATGGCTAGGAGCTGGGGTGTGAGTGCATCAGGCAGCAGGGGAGGAGGAGCATAGGGGGGGTCAGGAGTAGCTGTGGCATTGGCTTCCTCCTTACAGACTTGGCTTCTCTTTGAAACTGAACATTCTCCTCTTGCTTCTGTTGAAACAAAAATAGTATTTGTGTCTCCCAGGCATGTGTTCTAGCCAGGATTTGGTCTGGTTAAAACTGAGGAGGACAGTGGACCACAGCGTTTGCCACTGGGTGGGATTGATGCTTTCAGGCCCCTTACTGCCTCCTTATGATCTATATTAAGTAGGGCAGAAAGTAGGAAATTGTGCTGTGCTGGATGTTTTTTTGGCAGAAAAAAATGCAATTTGCTAATAGCCTTTCCCCAGTTAAATGCTGTACAACTACATTCTTGTAATTAATATTTAATCAGACACTAATAGTACTTTATGCAGAATTCAGATGTGCTGGTGAGACTTTGCTGCATCTTGGAGCTCTGGGCTGTTGTGCTGCTTAGAGAACAGTTGTGTGTGTATTTAAAAATGATACATTGGCAGGTAGCTCTGCTTGCATCGCTGCAGTCAATGTAGGGGAAATATGTGATAACACAGGTAAACATGACTGCAAGTTGTTTCCCTGTGAAATATAACGCTGGCAGCAAAAAAAGACCTTTTGAGGCCACAGTTCCTTCAGAAGACTGGACAGTATATTTGGGAAAATACGGTTAATGAAGTGGAACTGGCACTGTTTTGTTTTAAAATTTTACCTACAAAATTGAAGGTTCCTAAAAATTACAGTCAGTTTTTCTCTTTTCTGTTCTCTCTGACTATTGGATCTCTTGACAATAGTGCCATCATCTCTTCTGTTCCTGAGAATAAAAATGTGGACTGCACTGCTAAACAGGAAACCTGAAAGCCAAGCCATGATTAAAACACTCAGTGAAATTAAATTGAAAGCTACATGCGTACAATTAAGAATAATAATGGGGAAAAATCAATCTTCCTGGTGAAGCGAGTGTTGCCGTACTAGGTATTGCCTTTCAGGTTTGAATGAAAATGCTTATAGTGTTTTTTGCTTCGACTGTCATTCAACCCAGTGTTAATTACACTGTAGGGTTTCCCCAATGACATGTTTGTTGAGCTGTATGTAAGTGACAAGATGATTATGTCTAAATGATTGGTAAATGTGTTGGCTTTGAGGGCTTAAATATTTGTATAAATGATTCTTCCAAAAGCTGAGGAGCGCTTGACATCTCGAAAGATAACAGAATAACAGCTTTGTGCACACCTTATTTTAGGACTACATTTTGATCGTCTTGATCACTTTGGTTGTTTCTTATTCCAGCAAGGCAACCATTAAAATCCAAGCAGCTGTTTCAGAGTAAGCAGCAAAACAGTATAGAGAAGATGGCATAATCTCCCATGCAAAGAAGGAATTTCTGTTGTGGCAAGTTTGCTTTACAGGTAGGAGAGGGGCTTGCTGAAACTGTGGATTGAAAAACAGGATTTGGGGATTAAACAATTTTAGGAAAGTATTCACTGTTAAAGCTGGAATTTTGTGAGGGCCTGGGAAATCATGTGGCTTAATGAGTGTTATTTGCTACTTGACAATAGCAGCAAGGCTGCCCTACTTTGGGTCCTTCTGGAATCTGCTGGAAGCTGGCATTTAGGGTGGCACCTGAGATGATGGTGGTCTTTGTTCTTTAGGTTTTATAACTTCTTAGTAGTCTCAACGAATGAATTTATATTAAAAGAATTGAGTATAAATTAAAGTATAAAAGCAGAATGAAATGAAGTGGTTTTGGTTCTGGCATCATTAGCCAGTAATTTCAGTAAGGTGACTGGAAGCATTGGAGTCACTGGAATTCTGTTTTATTTAAAATGAAGGCAAGTGAGAACAGAATTGGATCCTTCTCATTTTGTCTTTCAAGTGTCTGTTACAATAAACCTAATGTGACAGAGACCATATATGTCTTTTGTTCTGCAGAGCTCTGAGCATAGAATCATAGAAGCATGTTATTGTGATTCTGAAAATAACCACTAATCATTTCCTGAAGAATTGTCCTTTTTGATGAACCACTGTGTATTTTCAGCTGCTTTTGACATTATGCCACTAGAAGCTGGTTTGTCTTTCAAATGTGTTTCCTCAGCTGTAGTTTGAGATTCAGCAGCACAATTGCCAGTGAGGATAAATGGCTTTGTTTGGAAGATTTAACGATTACAAGGTGGGGGAAGAAGTAAGTGGAGGATGATGGTGGATTGGGTCCTTGTGTTAATAAGACATAGTAAATTCCACCCCCCCCCCCCCCGTGTTAATTTTGAAGTGAGAAAAACTAAAATAAGAGGAGTTTAAAATAAGAGCTGCCGTTTTCTGATGAAAAGAGGTTTTCATAAAAAATACTGGTTCGACTGATGTGTTTTTTTTTGAGGGCACGTATCAGTTATGTTCAACGAGGGTGCAGAAAGGCAAGGAGACAACCCTAGTACATGGCTGGGCTGCAGCACCTCTCTGCTCCTCCAGCGGGCTGCCTTCTGGCTGCAGGCTTGTTCCCATCGTCTCCCCCACCTCCCCCTGAAACATTTATGTTTACATTGGATTCTCTCTGCATTTTCTTGGGATTTTGCTTGATACTGTTCTATATTACACTCTTACAGTTAGAAATTTCTTACTGCCAAACCAGACTTTAATCCAGATTCTGACCTGAGCATAAGAAGTAATCCACGAGGGTATTCTCTGTTGCTTTAGCTATGGCTGACTGATGGTGATCGTAAATATCCACTCTAGTAATTATGTTGGGTATTTTCAATGCAGGTTTCCATGCAGACATGTTTCTTTGGTAGCAAAGTATGAATTATGTATTTTTTTTTTTAACATTAAGTTTATATGGTTGATATTTGTGTAAATTTTTGTAATTATTATTCCAAATTAACAGTAGTATTCACTTTTATTACTAAGAGATGAGTGCACGATGAGATGTCTTCTCCTCTGCCATGTATTTATTTCAGTCTTACAAGAGGAGTTAGTGATGTGATGTATCTGAGGAGCCTGTAACATATCCCTAACGGAGTGAGACAGTTTTCAGGCTACTAATACTTTCTGTGAATACTGGTGTAAAATCTCGTAAGGCGCTACAGAATGCTATTGAAAGTAATGTTTCTGTCTTGAAGGTGTGGAAACTATAATGAGAGAAAGCACGATGGCTGCAGTACATAATTGCCCATCCTTCCCCTCTCTCACATATGGGAGCTGGAGACCTGGCAATCACCTAGCTGTTGGGGGAAGGATGTGTTCTGTAGGTGGAGGTGTTTCATTTCACCCTCACTTCTTTACATTTGGTCCCAAAGCAGAGAACTTTTCCTTCACAAAACTGCTAATTGTTCTAACACAAGCCTATAAAAGTTCATTGGGGAAGTGAAATTGTGCATTTACGGTAGATTGTAATTTGTAAAGTAGCCAAATGCTGAGTGCATCCCCATACATTTCCCAAATTTACTTTACTTTGAATATAATTAACTTCAGGGTCTATAACTTGCTCTGCCAGTACCAGCATCACTGACAATATTAATTTTTTTTACAGGTCAGGGTAATTATAAGCCACATACCAGTCTCAGATGAGCTAATAAAGAGAGCAAAGCATGGTAGAAAAATCCAAGTACAGTTTAGCTTGTCAGCTAACCTTCTCTATGCCACAGTACTTCAATAATTATTTACATTATAGTGAGCAAGTTACTGCTTTTTAGACCAAAGATCCTCCCTTCTCCTCCCTCTCCTCCCCTCCCCCACCCATATTTCCCTGTGGGTGTGATATTGGGTAAATGTCCTGGTATTTACACTAGTTCACAAAATACTTCTCATGGTACAAAGCTGTATGAAATGCTCAATCTTCAGGAGCCTTGAGGATTTGCAAGTGGGGTCAAAAAAAAGTCCCACGCCCCGAAAAGTCCAAAGTCCATAGGTAAGAAAAAGATAAATCATTTGCAACACAAACAAAAAAGAATCCTGTAGATAAGCAAATGAAACATTTTCTTGGTGAGAGATAGGTAAGGATGCCTAGTAGGTAAGTCCCATTGACAATCCGCTGAAGTACATGTCCTGGAGTGACTATGCAGGTGCCTATGAACTCCTGAGTATATTGAACCTTATCAAGAACCTGGAAGCCTGTGGCTCTGAAGGTCGGCAGGGCTCTCATGCTGATAATAGAGTGCTTTGCTTTTTCACTTGATGTTTCTGACTTTTTTGAGCTTTCATAACACTGTTTCTGGGGTTTAGGGTTTTTGTTACATTTTCTGCAGCTGACTCTGGAAGGTTCAGGTGAGCAAGAACAGGATTTCACCATAAGCTTCTACCGTGGTCAATTCATGAAGCTTTATAATTGTATAATATAGTGAATACAATCCTATAATATGATAACTAAGTTTTTAATTTTTGGTTATAGTTATCATATTATAGGATTGTATTCAATGTATTATAGAATTATAACTTTTGTATATAGAATCCAGAAATTTCCTGGAATCTAGCAAGCAATGGCAGTACTTGGGAGACTTTGCCTCATGCCCAAGAAAGCTTGTTAGAAACTTGTTTTCAAACTTGGCTGGTTTATAATTCACTTACCATACAGAAACATGTTACTACAGTTTATCTTTGGGAGGGTTTTTTGTTTGTTTAAATGAAGTCAGTGGTCTAGATAGAATTTTAGAAGTCTCAGAAGTGAAATTTGTAAGTCCCAATCTGTGTCCTGTTTGTGCTGTTAGACTTGGAAAAGTACTGGTCAATGTATTTGAACAGGGAAGGCTTTTTCGATTACTGAATGGGCTGGTGCCTGATTTGCCACTTGCTTCATAAATGTTGGAATAAGAGTCTGTTGGAGTGAGGCAGTCTGTGCCACTCCTGAGGGTGAGGTTTGAGACCTCTGGGGAGGTGGGTCACAGGTCTCATGTCCTTAGTGATGTGTTTTGCAGTGGAAAGGACAGAGAGGGGAGAACAGCAGCATAAAATGTAGCAGTAAGTTAATTTTAGAAGCCTGTGTATAATATTGTTGTTCTTCTGGAGTTGATAGAAGAAAGATAGGTAAGTATTATTTATTTCTAAATACAAAGCAAAGTTTGATGCTGTTAACTGCAGGTTGATGAAGTTACTCACCAAACATTTTATCTCTTAACCTGATAGTTGTTTCCTTTTCTGTTGTCACCTTTGTAATATCTGCATGTTACTAACTAAAATCTATGCATGTAATATGCAACCTGATTCTTCTTTCATGTGCTCTGGCTTTAGTTACACGGATCTCAGGGATTTTGCCGCTTGATAGAAGTGATAACTGTGTTGCAACCTCTTCAAGTGATTTCAAAGTGAGAGTTAAAAAGTAATGATGGATGGAGTGAGGATGGGCTTTCATGTGTGCATGTGTGTGTCACATTAAGTTTGGCAAGTCTTTGGTGCTATTTCTGTAGCGGTTTTATAGAATAGAATCAGAATCACAGAATGGTTTGGGTTGGAAAGGACCTTAAGATCATCTAGTGCCAAACCCCCTGCCATTGGCAGGGATGGCTCACTCTACACCATGTTGCCCAAGGCTCCATCCAACCTGGCCTTGAACACTGCCAGGCATGGAGCATTCACAACTTCTCTGGGTAACCTGTTCTAGTGCTTCACCACCCTCAAAGTAAAGAACTTCTTCCTGATGTCTAACCTGAATGTCCCCTGTTTAAGTTTAAACCCATTACCCCTTGTCCTATCACTACAGTCCCTAAGGAGTCCCTCCCCAGCATCCCTGTAGGCCCCCTTCAGATACTGGAAGGCTGCTATGAGGTCCCCACGCAGCCTTCTCTTCTCCAGGCTGAACAGCCCCAACTTCCTCAGCCTGTCTTCATACGGGAGGTGCTCCAGTCCCCTGATCATCCTCGTGGCCCTCCTCTGGACTTGTTCCAGCAGTTCCATGTCCTTTTTATGTTGAGGACACCAGAACTGCACACAATACTCCAGGTGAGGTCTCACAAGAGCAGAGTAGAGGGGCAAAATCACCTCTTTCGACCTGCTGGTCACGCTCCTTTTGATGCAGCCCAGGATAACGTTGGCTTTCTGGGCTGTGGGAAACAAAATGAGTTTGCTCCATCAGATGGAAAGTAAACTTGACATTGAGTCTGAGGCAAAATCTTCCAAGCATCTTACTGTCTGCTGAGGTCTATATGTCTGCAGTGTACTGCTACCAGATGTTGCTTCACCATTTCTGAGAGCTCTGAGAACAAGAGGTACATTTCTCTAATTAATAATAGAAAACAATTTCCTTTTTAATTTTAGCAATGTCAGGAAGAATCCAGCCCATCCTGCTCTGTGAACCAGCTCCTGGCAGCTGCTGAATAATAGAGAGAAAACTCCAGCTTGCTTTCTGTCCGGTGGATATACCATTTTACTTGTTACTCATTAGGACCCGCTTTCATTTGAGTTCATTAAATGCAGTTGGTGGGTTATGGGTACCTGACTGCTTGAAGGCCGCTTTGATTCCCGTGTTTTAGTGTGAGCTTGCTGAATTTTCTGACATTCTTAATGGTCCCTAGGAGACTGGCTTCCATATTTGCAGTCGTGTGCTTTTCAGATAGCATTACAAGTAGTCACCCTGCAGAAGAAGGAATACAAAGTTTCAGCGATTGTTTGAAACTTTGCTTGGGCCTCTGACTGCAAACCGGAACAATGCCATCTTTCTTGTGTCTCTGTGGTGTTGCTGTATGCCATTGGGGTTAGCAGAGAGCTCATTTTAGAATTAGTTAAGCTGTCTGCTGTTTTAGGACCTTGGTTCAAAAAACGGTGCTGAACTGAGGGAAATTGCAGACCTGAGGGAAAGCAGAGTACTAAACAAATTAAAGTTGAAAGTGTATTTCATTCTTCCAGCTTAAATTTGAACTTAGCCTTCATTTTTGTGTGTGTATTGTTACACATCTTGGAGGATTAATTAAATGGGACTGTACTTCTGTAGTAAAGATTAGATATACTTCAGATTTAGAATCATAGAACAGTTAGGGCTGGAAAGGACCTTGAGATCACCAAGTTCCATCCCCTGTTCCGTGGGCAGGGACACCTTGAACACTGCCAGGGATGGAGCACTCACAGCTTCCCTGGACAACCCATTCCAGTGCCTCACCCACCCTCACAGTAAAGAACTTCCTCCTTATATCCAGTCAAAACCTCCCCTGTTTAAGTTTTAACCCATTACCTCTTGTCCTATCACTACAGTCCCTAATGAGAAGTCCATCCCCAGCATCCCTATAGCCCCCCTTCAGATACTGGAAGGCTGCTATGAGGTCTCCACGCAGCCTTCTCTTCTCCAGGCTGAACAGCCCCAACTTCCTCAGCCTGTCTTCATACGGGAGGTGCTCCAGTCCCTGATCATCCTCGTGGCCCTCCTCTGGACTTGTTCCAGCAGTTCCATGTCCTTTTTATGTTGAGGACACCAGAACTGCACACAATACTCCAGGTGAGGTCTCACAAGAGCAGAGTAGAGGGGCAGGATCACCTCCTTCGACCTGCTGGTCACGCTCCTTTTGATGCAGCCCAGGATACAGTTGGCTTTCTGGGCTGTGAGCGCACACTGAAGCCGGCTCATGTTCAGTTTTTCATCAACCAACACCCCAAAGTACTTCTCTGCAGGGCCGCTCTGAATCTCTTCTCTGCTCAACCTGTAGCCGTGCCTGGGATTGCTCCGACCCAGGTGTAGGACCTTGCACTTGTCATGATTGAACTTCATAAGGTTGGCATCAGCCCACCTCACAAGTGTGTCAAGGTCCCTCTGGATGGCATCCCTTCCCTCCAGTGTATCAACTGAACACAGCTTGGTGTCGTTGATAAACTTGCTGAGGGTGCACTCAATCCCACTGTCCATGTCACTGACAAAGAATTAATACAAGAATAAAGCTGTCCTGCTTAGGGCCTCACAATGGAGGAGGGCTACTACCAAGCTTTTAAGCCACCTTGAAATGCTTTTGAGTCCTGGCTGCCTTGGAGAGGTTATGGCATAACACTGACTCAAAGCCTCAGCAGAGCTCTGGGACTCATTAAGCTATGAGTGATGTGCTCCAGTTAGACACCTGCCTAAAGTTTCTGTAGATACAAGAGGATTCTGTAACACAGGGAGTTGTGTTGGAGAGGACAAGGGAATATTTCATGTGCATGTCTACACACAATAGTTTATTCTCAGTCTGTTAAAATACAAATGCCTCTTACAGGTCTGTATCAAAGCTGGTGTTACACCACCAGCTTCAGAAGAACAACTTTTTGATGGGTGGGTTTTGTAATGTTAAACGGATACTGGCTGTAGCTTTGTATACAGGAGGAGTTCAGCTTGGGCAGAAAATGGCAGTTGAGCAGGAATGGAAAAAGTGGCTTTTAATCACCAGGGCATAGGAATAGCCTTGTTGGATTAAGTGCAAACCTGAGGGAAAAATAATGACTGGCAGAGAGAAGCATCATTACATGTCAAAAGTGGTCATTTAGAGAGAGCCTTCCAAGGTGTTTGTATTTATGGCCAACCCCTCCAGCTCCAGAAGGCAATGGAGGAGTGAGATATGAGTCACCATGGATACACTGGCTTTAGATAAGAAGTCCAGATCTGAGATAAGGGAAGCAGAACAGAGGAAAGACTTTTGAGTTATCTGCCTAGAATATGGTGGCTCCATATGGGGAGCTGGATTGCCAGTCGTCTGGTTAGCCTTAGACCTAGAAGTGAAGACTTACCTATAGGACAGTTACTACTCAAAATTAGAGCATTTTTTCCTCAAAACTGATAAAAGTCTCTTTTCTGTTCTAAATGAGTTTTCTTTGCTGAAACTCCACAATTCTTTTGATGAGTTACTGGCTTGGAGTGGCTATTCTAGAATTTCCTATCTGCCTTTAGAAGAAAATGTAAATGGGTGTTCTTAGTGTTGGGAATAAATATTTTTAATAAAGCTTATAAATGCGCAAAATGGATTTCAGAATGAAAGTCATTTGTATTGTCACAGGGCAGATAATTGCATTTACTGGCAGAGGCAGGCCAACTATGAAAACTTCTGCAACACTTGCTGCCAAGTACAGATGAATGCAGAAGTAGTTGACAGAACCAGATATCCAGGGGTAAAGGACCTCTGTGTATTTTGGCATATTCCTTAACAGCACCCAGAAGGTATTCTGCAGATAACATTTGGTATTTGCAGCACTGCATGTGTTTAAAGCTCAAAATATCCTGGTGATAGGAAAAAAGAGGTACAGATTCAGTATTGAGATAATTCCCTCTAATTTACATGAGATGCTAAGGAAGTGAATTAGACTTTGCTCTAAATGCAGTTTAACCTGTGCTAGTAGTGGAAAAAAGACTTTATCCTCAAAGCCAAGGAAATCTGTCCCTGAGAACGTGCCTTTAAATTAATCATGCTGCATTATTTAATGGCTATAAAATTCTCAGTCCCTTTGGTGTCTGTTAACAGGTTCCCTTGTAATTGCTGCTCAGTTTTCTAGGAGAGATTGTAATTTAGTTGTTTAGTATGTTAGTTGGAAACAAAGTTCGATGTGTTCTAAAAAGATATTCAGGTTACCAGTGACAGTTCCAGTCTGTCATGTGAAGAGACTTTTTAAAGTTAAAACAGTGAAAAATCTGTCTGCAACACTGTCATTGCTGAGAACCTTGAAGTGTCCAAGCTATCCATCCTCTGAAAACTGCTGTAATTGTGCTTTCAACATGCTGTAAAGGATCCTGACTGTGGGAAGCACAGTTCATAAGCTGACCCTGGGTTTTCCATGCGTGTTGATAATGAGCTTTCTGTTTAGCCCCTCTGTGGCCCCTAAGCACCTTGCTTTCAGACACTGCCAAATTAAACTTTTTCCTCTTTCACTGTCTTCTGTGCAAGTACCATGATTTGTGCATACTTCTGATCTCTCTTCTGTTTCTTTGCAAAAGGCTCCATTTCCACCATTATTTATTTTTTTCACAAGCACTTGCATTATCGTCATGTTTGTCCCCCAGCTGATAACATTGGCGTCATAGGAAATGAGACCCAGAAGGGAATCCTGTATGTCCCCAGACATAGAGTCTGGTCACCAAACTGATTCACATCGCCGAAGAGGTCAATTAGAAGTTAAAGACATTGTAGTCTCTTGTGCTTAGTGAATGCCTTCTGCTCGAACTGGAGATGATTTGACATTGACTTTTCTGTTTGTGGTTTGTCAGTAGTCACATGTAATTTATAATTATTTGTGTAAATGGGCTGAGGCTCCTTACCATTGATATTGACTCTTGTCCCATGGCTTAACAAAACTGAAATAGTGAAAAGTCACATTAAAAAGCAGTGGGGAATTTTTAGCAAGCCCTCAGACTATCAAGGCAAATATTGTCCTGACAGCTACCTCTGCTCTAAGCTGAATCAGATCAACTATTGCTGTGATTTGCCTGACTCAGGACTTAAACAACTCAGTGTCAGTGGAAATCCCTTGTTGTTGGAAAACATATTTTTAAACTTGAATTTAAAAAATAATTAGCTCCACTAGGGCACTCAGAAGGGACAACGAAAGCTATAGGGCCTATCATGCAACCATGCGGCGTGAATTACGGAGTGGCAACTACTGTTCTATCCTTTTGAAAGAAAAGTTTGTATGTGAAAAGAAAAAGCTTATGACTAGTGGTGTTGGTAGGCTGGCTGCCTCCTGAGCTGGCTGGAGGCAAGCAGAGGGCTCCCAGGCAATGTACAAGGCTCTCGAATGCACAGATGTGTTCACTGTTTGCTTCTGAGGCTGCAAATACACAGTAACACAAAACTGCTCTTGAAGGGTAAATGAAGTGAGAAAATACAGTGGGTAAAGCCTTTTCAGTGACAGAGCTGTCACTGACTTTGGCAGAGAGAATTTACTGTGACTTTTATCTTCTTTCATTTATTTTTATGAGTGAGCGTGCTTGACCACATGGTAAATACTATCAGAAAGAAGGTCTCAGGACACCAGTCTGCTCCAGCTGCTATCGTATGCCAGGTGCAAAATGACTATTACATGTGTAGCATTTTGTAGAAAATCTGTATGTGCTACTCCTGACAAGAGCAAAGAATATGGGCTTATTTGCGTTATTTTTATAAAGCTTTTGCTGTCATGACTTTGCTTGTATTACATCCTTGGAACAAGGAGTTGACATTAGAAAAGGGAGATGTCCTTATTGCTGTATGTGGGAATACAGGTTTTCAGAGGTGCTCTTTGAAAAACTTGAAATACTCAAGTCAATCTGGCTCATTTCTTGACTTAAAAAAAAAAAAAAATAAATAATAGAAATCTAAAATTTCTGGTTTAACCCTTCTGTTCCAGAATACCACATGACGGATTTATTTAGTGTTAGTGGTTTATCTCAGTTTATAAATTGCATGTAGGACATGATGTCCCGCACTTTCTCTTAAACTACTAGTTTCTTTTACCCGTTCTCTTCTGTTTTCTGATGTGGATCTAACACCTGCTTTGGTATGTGCTGAATACTTTGTCACTTGGTTTCTGGCTATCAGATCTGATGAATAGCTTTGCCTGTCTTAATGTTGAAGATTTGTCTCAGACTTCCAAAGCAATTGCACAGGTTATGTGAAGGATTTATTTTCTTTCCAACAGAGTTTTTCCTTATTGCATGAGATTTTTCTAACTTTGTCCTTTACAAGCAGCATAAAATTAAACCAATACAACAATTTTTATTTTTATTATTTTTAAACTGGTTTAGATGTTGTGTCTGTGTTGCTTCAGGAGCTATATATTTATAACTAATTTCAAGTTAAATATTCACTGAATATCTTATTTTTGAGCTGACATTTTTTAAAGTATACTCTGTTAGGCCTGGGAGTTGTTATATTATACTGTAAAGCTAAAAATATAATACCAGGGAATAAACAGATGAAATAAATATGTTGTATGAATGGTACAGCCACCTATTATTCTCTTTTTAGCAAAGATTATGATAAAGCTCGTCTTAATGTAACCAAGCCATCTATAAATACTACTGGCTGGAAGGTAAAGCAATACAAATTCCATTTAGGAGAATGATGTCCTGAACGGTATATGGGGGAAAGATGCCACCCTGCATCTTTCACTGTTTGCCTTGATACTGACTGCTGGGCATATAAGAGATGTGATACAAGACTAAATCAGGCTTTTGATCTAACCTATGGTAGCTGCTCTTATGAATTAAATAAGGCAGGATTTTAAAGAGGCTGATGACTGCTGATGAAGAAAAAAGGTACTCAGGAAGATGGTAGTTTATTCCCAGAGGTTTGCTTTCACATTTATAATGAAATCTGAAACCAGGTCAGTTTTATGCTTTCTTTTCTTGCTTATGTGGAGGCAGATATTTTTCACACATGTGCTTTTTTTAGCGCTAAGTTCTTTATGGGTCAAATCCTAAGAAACTTAAGAGCAGATTAATATTTTACTGGATATGTCTACATCGTCTGTTGTGAGTTGCTCAGTCTCTGTGGTCCTGGCAGTCTGAAGCCCACAACTGATGCTGTAGGCTTCCATGGCTGAGCTAGTACAGCTTTGCAAGGTTCGGTCTTGGGATCTGCCATGGGGTCACTGGAAACCAGGGTGCTTCTTGCCAGGACAAGGAGAAAAGTTGGTTGGATGTGCCTGCTATGCATTATGTGGAGTCATGTACAGACAGCCAGGAAAAGCCTCTGTATCTGACAAAAGAACCTTGATTAAACAAATCTGGGCTTGGTTTGCTAAACTCCTTCTGTACCAGCAAACTCTTAGTTTACTTATTACTTTTTTCACCACAATATTTACCACCATGGGTTAATATAATAAGTAACCATTAAATCATTGGCAAAAAGAAGGGGATTTTTTTTCTTTCCAGGAAAAGTGTTTTCTGCATTTTTGGCCTCATGATATTTAGTGCAGTTCCTTGCATAGCTGCTGCAATTTGTTAAAAACGGTGGGGCTGTAAATCGTTCTGTTTCCGTGTAATGTTGAGCCACATGGAATTTCAGAGTTTGAAACTGCATCTAGTAGGATCTAGGTTGCTTTCTCTCCTTCTCTTTGTCTCTCCTTCTCTTCGTCCCTCCTTATAGCAGACTGACGTTCTGATCCCTAGTACACCTTTGCATGGGATTATATAGACTGCAAGAAACAGAATTTGACCAATGTTTTTTTTTAAGGTATGCATTACAGCTGCCAAAGGCTGGAAACAATGATAATATTCTAGACCAAGGAAAGACAGTTTTTTGGACTATTTTTCTGAATTTAAAGTTCTGGACTGGTCAGCAGCAATAAAAGTTACAGACTCTTATAGACTGCATTTTTTTGGTGTGAATATTGGATGTGTTTGAAGGGATCATCAGGAAGGTATTTATTCTAATGCAGAACAGATTAATGAGTCTGTGATACACTTTATGTGAAGAATTTGTTCAGTGGAAGTGGATTATGGATGTGGTACTAGGACTGCTGCTGTGTTCTCAGAATACAGTAGAAGCTACTTCTTTTCTTCCTTGCCTTCAAAAAGAAAATGTAGTTTCTATAGCAGCATGTACCTTCCCATTACAAAGCAAGACGTCAGAAAGCCAGAACAGATTTTTCCCTAGAAAAATTCTTTTTATTACTTTAACTACATTTTTTGTGCTTGGTTAAGGAAGTTTTGCTGTTACTGGACTCTCACACACACTCCTCCCATTTTGATTTCTCCTGTGCTCCAGCCTGTCAATAGTCACATTTCTGTAGAGTGAAGATGAAGCGTAAAGGAAAATGATTTGTGCCTTCTCTTTCCATTTTTTCTTGCTTTCATATTTATACAAGGGCTGAATGAATTTTCACTGTTCTTGCATGCTGGTTTCCTGCTTATTGTTTTCCCATAGCACCTACAGACCTGCAGTGTGTGCGTGGACATCAGATTGGCAAAAGGTGCAAGAAAAGACAATGCCGTTTGGGGTGCTGACGCAAAGAAAAGCAAAGTGGCTTTCCTAACATCAGGCAGAATTATGGCACAAAGCTGAAATTTGAGATAAGAAAATTCAGTTTTTCTTGAGTGTCATTGCAGACTTGTCCTGTCTTGGTGTGCTTTTGATTTTTGAAACGCAGGTTGTTTTTAATGAGGCATGTCCTCTGCATATTCTTCTCAGTCACAGGCATTAAGAGATTGAAGTATATTCTAAAGTCACACTCACAAACAAGTGAAATGTAAAGAAGTGAGAGGACAGAGGGTGTTTTAGTTAAATCATTCAGTTGCTCACTGAGGAACTGCTAGCGTCTTGTTCCTGTTCATGGAGGCAAGTAGATATAGGTACACCTATACGGAAGGGAAAGGCATCTAGTACAGTAAACTACTTTGATCTGATAAAGTGAAATAAGCTGTACTGGGGCAAAACCATCTTACCAGTGTTTCTACCTTTATGTTGATGAACTGTTTCTTTCCTCTGTATTAGGCAGGCTCTATTTGTTGTATGGAAGTGGACTGAGAGTAGATGTTCTGTCACTGTAATAAATTTGCTGTGGTTGTCCTGATGTCAAAATTAAGCAAAAGTGAAGTTAAAACTTGTTTCACATCACTTCCTCAAAAAGGGACAAGAGAGCTCAGAAACATGAGGCTTCTGTTGGTGTAGGTTTGCTGTCTTTCATGTAGGTTGGATTTACGTCTGCAGCAATTTTTTTTGACCAGCTGTTGGCTTTGTTTTGACTGAGTCAGTCTCCACTCCTATATGGTTGCCGTTGTGGTGGGGCACCAGTACCAGCACATGTTGCTTGCAGAAGGTTGGTGACTTGGCTGCAGGTGTCCGTGTTCTTCCTCAGGCAGCGTGAGCTCCAGCTGTCTGAAGCCTACCTAATGTGCTGGGGAAAAGTGCTGGAAACTCCTCAGGAAAAAGCACAGCCATCTGATGTCCCACCTAGAGCCAAAGTACAAGAGTCAAGTTTGGCACTTGGTCATTTTATCAATGCGACAGACTTGATTACAGCTCTTCGTCGTAATGAACAACAAGAAAAAAACGTGGAGTGATACATGACTATGGGAAAAGTTACTGAGAAAATGCTGTCAGACTGGAAGGGCTGCCTGTTTTTTCTTAGAAGTCTGCTCACAGTATCTTGTAATGTGTTTATGCTTTAATGTACATCTGAGTATACAGTTGTATAATCATCTACATGATTTTCCTTCTTCCCTCTCTCACAGTGCATGCCAATTAAAGGCCTTGGATTTGTGCTCGGAGCCTACAAGTGTATTTGCAAAGCTGGATTCTATGATCCCAACATCTTCCCAGTGAACAGCTTTCAGAGTAAGTGCCTTAGCATGAGTTTTATTTTTAAAAATAGAAAAAATAAAACAGAGCTAATGTTAATAATGCAGAGCTCCTTTTTATCCTCATACAGGGTTATACAGTAAAATCCCAGTGGTTTGCAACTCTCAGATTATATAATCACTTAAGGAGTTCTAGCCCTTTGGTTTGTCATTCATGATGCTCTTGGGGATCCTGTAAAACATACCCACTTGAAGAATATTTGATTTATAAATAAATTTAAAAGCATGAAAAGAACTCTTGCTATGGAGAAACAGAGATTTCTGGCACCTGTGCTCAAGCACAAGTACTGAGGAAATTTTCCAGAAGTTTTCTCTTTGGCCAGAGCAAACAAGAATGTCCTAACCTCTGGCTTTGTGTAGGCTTTAACTGTTTTCATAAAATCATCATAGAATGGTCTGGGTTGGAAGGGACCTTAAAGCTCATCCAGTTCCAACCCCCCTGCCATAGACAGGGACACCTTCCACTAGACCAGGTTGCTCAAAGCCCCGTCCAACCTGGCGTTGAACACGTTTTCATTTTACTTCATTTGCAAAGGAGAATTCAAAGGAGCATTCAAATTTTAATACTTGCTGGTGAGGTATTAAAAATGGGTCAGGCCTGAGAGTCTGGCTGGCTCTATGATATGAATGACATACAGCCCACACTTGCCCAGGACACACATCGTGTGGTACTTAGACTGAGTTGCTTACAGTAAGGGAAACAGAACTCTGTTGATACTCAGCAGGGAAGATATATAAACTGCATGCCCAAAGCTGATGTCTGTTACTTTCAGCATATGACCAAAGTGTAATCGCTGCACAGATTTTGTGCTGAAATTGTTGCAGTTACAGTAGTAGAGCTCATGCTGCAGTCACAGGTGTAAAGCTGTTGCTTGAAGGTGTAACAAGGCATCCTTCTCTGCTTCCTGCTTTCATGTGAATATCATCCCCAGCTTCTTCACACCATCTTTTAGCCAAAGGTTCATGTCGTCAGTTCTCTGCTGCAGGAGTAGTTTGTATAAATACCTGGGGATGAGTAGCTTTCACCAAGCTTGGTCCATGACTGTGTGTATTATCTCCTGCCTTGTGTGAACCCTAGCTTTTCCTGTTCCACTACAGAAATACCCTTAATATCATTCAGCACTTAATGTGCACCCCTGTGATTCTCCTAGATACAGATTCAGGAGTTTTGTACTGAGAAATCATGTGTGGGATTATATGACATGGTACATATAAAATCATGCCCCCATACTACAGATCTGCAAATAAAACTTCCAAGTTCCTTCCTATATTAGTTACTCTTGAACTCTGCTTTCTTATGTAAAATGTGATGGGGATTATAAAGGAAAGGTGAGTAACTTTTGATATTAGGAAAGCTTTAAAATTCTCTATTTGTTCACAGCCTAAGTTCTAGATGCTAAATCTTTTGACCTATATTATGGGTTGGCCTGTTTTTTATTGATTTGATCTGCTTTGCATATAGACTGGCCAAGATAACTCAGTACCTCATACATGTATGAGAGAGACATATATGTCATGTGTCATGTATATATGTAGCATAAATAGCACAGTTTGTTCAACAGTTTATCTGGTGAGTATTTGTTTCCCTTTTTATATTGTGGAGTCTTGCAGAAGGCAGCTTTGTGATAGTGCTTTTTCTCTTGGTTGTGTGAATCTTTTGGTAGAGTAAGGATGATGTTTGGTTCCTCCTGCACTGCAGTGAGTTATGATAGAGTTGGGATTTAACTACTATAAAAAAAAAAATCTTAATTTTTTGTCATACCAAATGCCACAGAACACACAAAAATAATGTGGGTAGAGATCATAACAGCATTGATCATTAGGGATGAGGATGAGATTTATTTTATGTCATATCAGCTGTGTAAAATGTGTATGCTTTGGCATGTATTAGTCACCTGGGTTTCAACTGCAGTCAACACCAAGAGCAGGGCTCCCCTGGAGGGTACTTCTGCTGGTTTACAGAGGCAGAAATTGTTTTTAGATGGGAAAAGTAACTCTTCAGGCAAATGACCTTTATTTTCTCCATTTAGTATAGAAGGAGGAGCCTATATAGCTACCTTAGATTAGATATTTAGCTTCTAAATAGCTAACATAAAGTGAAATTGGTCTCATTAAAGTTTTTTCATGTGCTGATATGTTAGGGTGTGTAATTACATGAGCTGGGGTCACTTTGAGCATACGTTAATGAGAGCTAACATAAACATGAGTTTTGATACAACTCGTAATAAAAAACCCCTTCAGTTCATCCAGATGCATCTCGATCTGCCAAGCTCTACAGGTGATTTCAAAAAGTGAACAGTAAGGCAGCTATTGTGAGACTAGAAATGACTGAAGTAATGGGAGAAAAAACAGTGGTTCAAGGAAACTTAACACTGTCACTCAGCTGCATTCTGTAAAAAGAATAAAGGAAAAGATGACATGGTTAGAACGGCTGTAGTATGTGTTTGGAGGTTCAAACTGATACCAATACAGGAATTCTGGACATGAATCCTGCAAGCAGTTTCGACAGAAGATCTCTTTGTGGAGCTAGGCTGGTGAAGTCTTGTGAAAAATAGGGATGTCATCGCGCGGTTTAACACACCATTGATTTGGCTTCAGCCACATTCTTTTGCTTCTGGAAGTTCCTAAGGCTGTCTTGCTTACATGAAACATCTTCAGGAAATTCAGTTTTCCTTGTTATTTAACAATAGATTTTTTTTTTTTTTCTGGGGGGGGAGTGTCCCCTTTTTCATTTACCTTTTTATTCCATTTGTTGCCTGTAGGGTAAGCAGTCTCACACAGGGGTTATGGGCAAGTATTTGTGGATCAGGAAAAACAGGAATCCCCCTCTGTGCTCTGTTGCTGGGTCCACTTTGATGGACAAGATATCAGCCCAAGAATCATTGATTTTTGTAGACAAAATACAAACTTGCCAATAGGTTTTCCAGATTTCCTGGTGTGCTGTATGAGCAATGGAAAATTATGTTTAGTGTAAGTGCACTGGTTTTGCTTTGGAAACAGAGTAGTGCAATCATGCAACAGAATGATGAACAAATGTTAATTAAGAAGGGCTTTATCGAATTTGAAGACAATTAATTCACTAGATAGCATGTTTATGAAATTGAGGAACAATCTGAAATAGGATCAGAGCTTGTACTGTGAACATTAAGCAGTTAATGGGTCTGCTCTTCCTGTGCCTGTGTAAAGTCAGTTCTTTATTCCCAAAACTTTGATGTAATTTTTTCGCCTTCGAAGAATTCCCATGCAGATTTAGCCCACTTTAAATTCAGTAGGAAAGTGTTTGGCAATTAATAAGATCAGTTTCCCTCATGTCTAAATTGGTCTGTGTTTTCTGAACGTTACAAAGGAGAGTGAAACAAGAAAAGCAGTCAAGGCAAGCCATTTTGTAACTCAGAGGGGCCAACAGGGAGGGAAAGGGAGTCAGCACAGGAGTTCTCCTGTGTGATTGAACTGCCCATCCCGTACAACTAAAGGTGTCTCCCCTTTACTCTCCTGAAACTTTCAGGAAAGGATGGAGAAAATCGCTTTTCCGGTGGTGAATTGTCAGAGGAAGTCTACACCTGCCTGCCCTGCAGGGAAGGATGTTCTTACTGTACAGATGATACTCCCTGCTATGCACAGGAGGACAAGTATTTACGGCTGGCCATCATCTCATTCCAAACGCTCTGTATGCTGCTGGACTTCATAAGCATGCTGGTAGTCTACCATTTTCGCAAGGCAAAGGTAAGCAGACGTGTTTTACTTTGATATTCGACTCATTGTGTGGTACAGACTCATTTATGTTATAGCTTCTCAGGTTATAACTGACTGAGGCAGTCAGTTTCTCAAGTAAGGAGCTCAACTCAAGGACAGGGTGTGATTTACAAACAGAAATGCTTTGCATTAGGCATGGAGGTACCTAAATTGTTTATGTAATTTTTGTTGTGGGGTGGGTTGGGAATCTGAGCAATATATGTCTCCCACTGAAATCTGCTTACATTTATGTATGATCAGCAAAAATCAAGGAAACTACTATGTTCAAAGTAGTTTTGGAAAATCAGGCCAATTACATGGGTATCTAAGGAGGCACGTGGGTATTTATAATCTCGGGATCTTGAAAGTCTGTTTTACTGCTGCTGGGAATGATGTTTAGTTTCAATGAATTTGAGAGACTAGCAGGAAAATAATTGTATCAAAGAGAAATCTTTCCAAATAATTCTAGTTCCTAGAGAGTTTAATCTTGATTCCACAGTCAAAGATATGTTTTTCGCTAAAGTGTGAATATATTAAGGAGTGTTTATAAATTGCTGATGCAGGCTGTGGTTATGTTTTATGTACTAACCTAATGAACTGTTTGCTTTTACCTCACTTGGAACCTTCTAACATGTAAGATGCCATAGAATCTCACTGTTGCCTCAGCAAATGCAGAATATTCTCTGAAATTTCCAAATTAGAAAAAAAAAAAAAGGAAAAAAAGAAGTAGAAGCTGGTACATATTTACTACCTGTATTTGGGAGATGTAGGTGTGTGCACACTAGTATGCTACGCTGTTGAAATTAATAGCTTCTTTCACTTTCCATAGCTAGATAAGCATTTCCTTTTGGGTTTTTGGTATGCTTGGTCCCACAGTCTTCCTAATCCTACAGTGTCTGTGTTACAAATGCGTGGTTCGTTTTGAAAGACTTTAATATCCTGGAAGGAAATCAGAGAATGAGCAGTAAGAGTGTTTGTTTTATTCTCTTCTGTTTCTGACAGTCTTTGTATTTACTGATATTGCATAAAATGATTCAAATGACAGACTTAATTGTATTTATAAAGTTTTCATTGTGAAGGGTCTGTTGTAGGCATCTGTTCAGTTGCTTAACATTAACTTAGGAGAACTTCATTCCAGTTTTGTGAGGTTTTAGTCCACATAGTAATGTAACTCGATTTTAATGTCATAGACCTCATCGTGAAAGAAGCATTTCTTGCAAAACTTTACCCTCTAGACCTGCAAAGCGAAGCAGTTTATCACTTAGATCGCTTGATATGCAGCTATTGCAAGTTTGGCTTGATTATTATTTCACACTGAAATATTGATTGTTTTGTAAGAAATTTCTGTGTTTTCTGATATATAGTTAGAGATCTGAGATGAGTAAAATTGTGTACATGCACTTGTACACTTGTGTGTGTTCTGATACACATATCCACTAGAGTAAGAAAAAGATACATCTTTATTAAACATACTACAGAAGTCTTGTGTTTCTTAAAACATGCTAGTAATGAAAGGTGCATTTTTACTTTTGTGATGATTAGCCATTTCTCCAAAGTAGGCTATGAGAAAAGAAGCAGATGGGATCTAAATATTTAATACCTAAGTAATACCCTACTGCACAGGCCCGAAGGATTTACTCACACTTGGAAAGCCCTGTAGCGACAGGCGAGGGATGAAACAGCAGGTGATAAGGGGCACTGGAAGCCGCAAATCCAACCCTGCATGCAAGCGGTTCAGGACATTGATCGCTCGAGATTGACCCAGGAGATGACAGTCTTGTTCGGAAACATCCTGAATGACCAAGCAGCCTTTCTTTCCAGCTGGATTTGCCCTTTTAGTCACCATCGCACTTGTAGTAAGCGTGGGTAAAGCCCTTCCTAAATCTTCGTTCGCAAAGCCAAGCCATCAGTCAATACCAAAGAAGCACATACACACCTTGCCTTGTTTCTAAAGAACTTTTCAGTCTTTATGAAAAAGATTGAACTTATTTTCTTCTAGATTACTAACATCATAACATCCGAATGAGAGCTGGACATAAAACCTTTTTTTTTTTCCAGAAAAGAATGTGATGCCTTTGAGACATTGCATTTCATGCAGTTGGACAGAGATGGATTCATTTATAATTTTGCTACCTTAGAAGAGTGTTTGCTTTGCTTTAACCGCATATCCCACAAGGAAGAGGGGAGGCTAAGAGAGACAAAAAAATAAAAATAAAAATTGGTGATTAACAGTCCTTTCCTGCATGATCAATGTTTTCAAGGAATAGAAACTGATAAATAGATGTTCCATTGCTTTTCATGTCATTCAGCTGAGTTTTTTTCTTGGATTCCTTTTATGTTCTTTATCTTGTTGGTACAGCATGATTTTAAAAAGAAAATGATCTTGTGTGATTGCCATTAAATGAGAAGCTGTATGAAGGGCAAACACACTGAGAACAATGAGTATTTGCATGAGAAAACTGCTAGTTACATTGGATAATGACAGAAATTTGGAGTGAAGTAACTGGTTGTGTACTCTCTGTCAAGGGGGAAGACTAATGAAAGAACAGATACTGAAATATATTCAAAATATCTTCATTTTGAGAATTTCCAGCTGTTAGTGAAGCAAATTTTAATTAGGTTAGTATATCTGTCTGTGATTAAAGTTACTCTGTTAAACTGCTCATTTCCGTTGTGCTGGGTGGTTGTCAGAGAGCAACAATTTTTGGATTCTCTCCTACATATGGCACTATAATATTCAAATAGTTACAAAAAGTAATTTTTAGTACAGCTTTCTAAGAGAAAGAGCTGCTACCGTATCAAGAAACGATCTTCAGTCTATTAAAAGAGCAAAGGATGTGGGTTAAGAGTAAAAAAAATCAGAAGTTAAGGCCACAGTGCTGGAAAGAATGAAGAGTAGATATGTGGCGTTTTGGTACATTTGTTGATCAGTAAAATGAGCTCAGTAAAATGAGAAGGCAAATGGGATCAGACTACTACTCTAGAAAAAGTGATTGTGCAAAACACTACTTAATGCTTGTAGTTTCTAGAGGCTTCTGGTAAATGCTAACTAAGGTCCTGAGAGGTTACCGTCTGCAAACAGAAAGCACCTTGGGAAGAAACACCCCTGGCACTTTGACTGTGATATTGTGAGTGTAATAATTCAGAGAATGATAACAACCCTTTAGATGATGATGGAAGTGACAACCTTGGTTGCAAAAAATTCAGCAGGTCAGTAAGAGCAGATGCACATCTGAAGTATTTTAGAGAAGAGAAGAAATACTTCAGATATTTGTAGAACAGTGGTTACACATATTATGACCAAACAGTACTTATAAAAGGAAACTGCTGTGGAAGAGTCACTCATCAGCTTATTTCATCAATAGTGTGGAATATATGTTAGATCAAAGCCGGTTACTAAAAGATCCATCATTGGTAAAAGATCTGGTGATCTGCTTCCAAAGAACATAGCAATAAGAACAGAGATGTTTTCAACAGTTGCTACCAAAGTGGTTCAATGAGTGAAAGATTTTGACAAAATGAATGGTAATAAATAGTCAAAGCCTACATCAAGCCAGATGACTGGCTTCTAAAAGCAAGTGTTCTCTTTAGAGGAACATTGAAAAGTCTCTGAAGTTTCAGGTCTTTTCTTTCAGAACTTCTGAAGGTTCCTCTAAAGAGTCCTCTTCAGGCTTCTGAAAGAGCTCTGCAAAACTACTGAAGTATTTGCTGTGGAGGGAGCTACTGCTTACATTAATAGCAGTAGAGGAAGAATGTAAGATAGGAAATGTGACATCTGTGTTTACAAAGACTTCCCTTGATGGTGACAAGTACTAAGCAGTAGGTCCAGCTTACACAACTTGCAAATTCGTAGGAATGGTAATAAAAAATAGATACTTGTTCCATGGATGAGTGTGGGAAGTGGGCTTTTGTGAGAATGTGACACCCTAAAAATATATTTATGGCTCAGTGAAGGTGGGTTATGAGCATGTGGGTATGAGAGTACTTTTGCTAAGGTTTGCCACCAAAAGCTTTTAAAAATTATGATCTCAAGGGGCCAAGCTACACTTCTGGTAAGTAACCAAGAGATGACTGAGGAAAAAGTGCAGGAAATATGGTATAAAACCATGTAAGACAAAGACATGTTGACATGCAAACAAGTATCATGTTTCCTCTTAAGATATCACTAGAGAGTGTTCAAAGCATCTCTCAAGTTGTTAAAAAAATATCAAATAGGTGTTTCGCAGAACTTGAAGTTGCTATATGTCACTCATAGGCCAAAAATAACATGGATCCCAAAGTATAAAGCAATTCAAATAGAATTTAGAAAGATATTTCCATTATTGGCTGTTGAAACACAGGGTTTTAGTGAAACATCTGGTGCAGAAAGTCCCTAACTTTTATTGTTGGAATCTGGGAGGACAGACGAGGAAGAATCACTCTTTGGTATCCCCCTTCTTTAATAATACAGCACAGGCTGTGACTTGAAATAGGATGATAGAGTTTAGAATTCATTCCTTTTCTCAAAAGCATTGTAGTTACTCACGCAGACTTGCATGTTTGATAAGTGGCAAAGCAAAATTCAACTCATTTGTCCAAGACACAGTTACTCCAAAGTACCACTGGTACCAATGAACAGAGTCTTGGCATTGCTAATCTGTAAATGAAACTGCCAACTAGTGACTTCAAGCAGTCGTCAGCATTGGCAAACAGTGCAAAATAGAACTGCAGACAGATCCTGTGAGAAAGCTCAGATCGATGGCGAGGATTTCATTTGAGGCTTTGTCAAACATAGGTGAAAGTGACTCAGCAGCCCCAGGATTAGCTCAGCAGCAATGTTATTAAACTGCAAGTGTCATAACTGGGGAAAATCACAGGCAGAAAATGTGGCCCTTTGCCGAGAGAAGGGAGAATTCCAAAATGATAAGAATAAAAAAAAAGGAAGAATGAACAGAAGGAGTAGCAGAAGCTAAACCACTAGTAAAAATCATTGTAGGGAAAGACAGAAAAAGATGAAAAATTTAACAGATAAAGCAGATGCTACTGCTATAATGGGAAAAGACAAAGCATTTCATCAGGAGAGTAAATTGAGGAAATGTGCCAAACAAAGGAAAAAGATATTCACTGGTAATACAGAAGGGAAAGCAGATGTGCACTTCAGAGAAATCTTTCAACTACTCTAGACAACACTCATGCCAAGCAGTAGTGAAAGCTGGAAACCCTGAGCCTGGCATTGACACAAACTGCAAGAGGCTGAAAAACTGGGAGATGGAAATGGACGAAATCCCATCTGAAAGCTGACACCACCTGGCAGCGCCAGTTTGATGACACTGGGGGAGCTGTGCAATGAAACCTGGGAAAAAGAGGGTTTTTCCTGAGTAGTGGAAACATTGAGTTTTATTAGTCTGCCCCAACAGGGTGATCTTGCTAAATGCTGCAGCTGGGGGGATGTTGAGGCTTCTGCAGTGCAAGGCAGGTAAATGGACACCGGATGCAAAGCAAGGAACAGGTTTGACTGAGGCACTCAGCACTTTGGATGGACGAGGTCTGTGTTCTAGCAGTTGTAGAGGAGTGTATAAAGGAACAGGCTCCTCTAACTTCGGTTTTCAAAGGCTTTGACAGACTATGAGAGGATCCTGCAGAAGAGCTTTTAGTCCTCCAGTCACGTCTTCAAGGCTGTATACAGAGGTGCAAAATATTCTCCAAGCTGAACAGCTAAAAAACAAATCAGCTCAAGGTGAACATTAGCAAACATCCTTGCGTTCTGTGGCATTATTATTGATTGGGAAATGCAAACATTACTACTAAAAACGTGTCCAAAAAGTATGAGGCTAAGCTAAAAAAAGTAGCTGGACAGGCAAGGACAGAAATCACTGATGCTGTAACAAATATTCTTAAAAGTAAGAAGCTGAATAGTGATTTTGTAAGAAAAGTATCAATAAAATAGAACTCATCTACGTGAGTAGTGTTATATGAGCCATGTTATATGTCTCTGCCCAACCTGTAGCTGTGCCTGGGATTGCTCCCACCCAGGTGTAGGACCTTGCACTTGGCATGGTTAAACTTCATAAGGTTGGCATCAGCCCACCTCACAAGCGTGTTGAGGTCCCTCTGGATGGCATCCCTTCCCTCCAGCATATCACACAGCTTGGTGTCATCAGCAAACTTGCTGAGGGTGCACTCAATCCCACTGTCCATGTCAGCGACGAAGATGTTGAACAAGACTGATCTCAACACCGATCCTTGAGGGACACTTTCTCATGAAAGTCCTGGATTGTGGAAGGACATTGCCTGCAAAAAAGCTGAAGAGCTCATCTGTTATTGGGCTGCCTTTTCAAATGAATTGGAAAGAAGAGCTGAAAATAACAGACATTTGTGTAGCAGCATACCAATTCAAGCGCATGGAGCTATCAGGTAGAACACAACTGCTGTGAGGAACTGTAAATGCCCTTAAGAAATGCTAAGAACCACTACTGGCAAGGAGACCAGAGAAGCTGAATTCAGCTGTAGTGTGGAAGAGGCTAATTGCTACTTCGGCGATGAAGAAGAGATGAAAATGTGATGCCAATCTTGACTCACACTAGATCTATTCAGAAGGGTCTTTGCTGTGAATTCTCATTCAGGTCAACACTAAAGGCTTCAGAGTACTTGCACTAAAGCCAAGCTACTTTGGCATCATCTTTGTCATGCACTGTGGTGCTGCCAGGGTCTGAGTGGGTTAGGAAAACCATTGGCATGTTGGAGAAAACATTTGGGGGAAATCTGGTCTTTTCATCTTCCTGACATACCTGTGGATGTAGATCCAGTACATCAAGGTAAAATTGGCAGCAACGAGCACATTTGGAAAAGGATGTTTTCACCTCTGAAAAATAATGGAAAAAATCCTTAGAGGAGAGTCTTCAAAACAGCAGTTGGGTATGGTGATGTCGTATGATATTATCAGTGATGAAGGGCTGCACTATAGGCCACTGAAATGAAGAGCTTTAGCTCATTCAAGACTATTTCCAATCAGAAATATTTGAAATTTATAACAAAATGACATTAAAAGTTTGTTTTTTTTACCCCCATTTATGAATACTCAAGAATTGTTGGAAATACAGAAATATAAGTACTTTTAGTGAGAGGATAAAAATCTGTATCTGGAACAGGGATTAAGGAGCAAACAGTTAAAAAGACCACGTGGCTCATCGTCAACAAGAATAAATCATTTTACTTCTCTTGAGGGAACTGTGGCAAATAACAGCAACTGACTGGTTTTACACGTTTTTACACTGTGTTGAATAAGGATGTCTAGTGTTTAGAGTTCAGGGTAGCTAGATGTTCTGTGCCATCACTTTCCTATTTTTGCATTTAGTGTAGATACTTTTAAGTGTTCTGCTAAATTTGATTAGAAAACTGTGAATGTAGTTGCTAAACAGTGTGATTTTAAATATTGCACAAAACTGCGCATACATGGGAAGGCAACATGCAAATTAATGCTGTAATTCCCCTTTCTAATACTAAGAAATCAAGAATGTCTTTTCTCCCTTACTGCAGTCATGGTAGGATGCAGTCATTCAGAATGAGATAATCACAGACTATTGATGTGTGATACATGTTTAAATATTAAAGCGTGCTGGCTTTGCAAACTACGTTTTTTTGCTCATGTAAATCAGCCAATCCTGTTGGGTTTCTTTAACTCTACAGTGGCATCTTGATGTGCTTCTGTCTGGATGCCTTTCCTCTTTGGTGCACATTCTGCTTTTTTCTCCCTAGATGCCAATTTCTGACATTTCAGCTGAAGTGGAAACTTGATAGAGGAAAGAGATCTTGCGCAGATGGAGCAGCTGCCTTTCCATGCTGTGCTGGTGGGCATACCTGACAGTTCACTCAGCACATACACATTCTGTGCAGTGCTTTATAAACCCTTCCTTCATCATAGCTTAGGGTGAGAACCTAGTTTCTTGTGATTTGTCAGGCAAGCTTATTGTAGTCTTGAGCTTTTCAGCTTTAAAGACATTGGTGATGTTTTCAAAACTGTTGTTGTTTTTAGTGGAATTCTCATTTCCTTTATTCAGAAAACAAGACTTATAAAATGTCCTTTTCCATTTTTCTGCGTAGTTAAGATATGCCTTTAGGGATGCTGTATGTTTTTAACTCCCACATAAATAATTGCAGAGTGCCATACTGAAAAGATAAGAAGTGCAGCAGCAGTTGAGAATCAGAGATGATGTAACGGCTGCTGGAGTTCCCAAAGACAGCAGGCATTGGTAGGCATGGCTGCAATGGTGGTGTTGCCCTGTGTTTGCAGGGTGTTGTGGCACTCACTTCATAAACCCAAAGGCTTCACATCTGTATAAATTTGCATTCTAATACATGGCTTAGAGGAATGAAGTAGTTATGAATAGAAGAATAAACCTAGTTCCACTATAGATGCTTTAGGCCTAAGGTAAAACTGAAGTGTAAAGAAAATAAAGATCTAAATATAAAATGTGTTGGTTTATTTCAGTTCAGACTTATGAAGAAGAGAGAATGAGAAGAGCAGGTCAGTAGTGAGCACAAAAAGGCTATATACAGTGTTGCCTTGACAGAGTCAACCCTTAATAGATGAGTTAGGTCTTAGGAATGACTTTTCATCAGTACTCAGTTTATCGATGAGTGCTTTGCCTTTGAAGTGATGTGAATCAGCCATGGACTATGACATGTTTGCTCTGCTTTGGTATTGAGAGTGATTCTTGGCCTTTACTTTCTTAACCTTAGAGTCCTGCTGTTTAAGACCTTGCAGTCTATGAATCATGGCCAACTTCTGTTCCACCAATAGTCCACAAAACTTTGCAACATAGAGCCCTAAAGTTTAAGTTAATGGAGCTGATAGTAGTGCATTTTCAGTGTAGGGTGCTGGCCTGGAAGATAGTTGTCACCAGAGACAAGGCCGTTGTAGCCTTTAAAGGCATATGTGAGTTTAATTGTATTACACTATGATTTTGCTTTTAAAATTAATTATGTAAAGTAAAGGTAATTGAATCCTTGAATTTCAGCGTGTGTTTTCTAATGAGAACAACTTTTACAGCATACACTAATTTTTCCAAAGCTGTTTCAGAGCTAGAAAGTAAACTGATCAAACTGGTAAGGTTTTTGGTTGTATGTTACTGCCTGACTTTAATTCTTGCTGAGTCTTGTGTTCATGGCCCTTGTAGGGAATCTGAGTAGACCTCGCATGATAAAAGCTTTCTCCACTGATTCTTTGATGCAGTAACTTCAGGAGAGTTGCATTTACCTGAAGTTTCATTTGGGTTTGTGAATGGGTGTTCGCAGATTGGCTGGGCTGGGACTTCCTGTCATGTCAGCAGAATAGCAGCAACATTATTTATTTATCCTGCTATTTGTCTTGGAGTTGTATGCTGCTGCGAACCTTCCTTGTACAATCAATAACAATAGCAAAGTCCCTGGTGGCTTGCACGAGGTCTTTGGCATGCTTCCATCTCCAAGAGCAGACATCTGTCTGAAGTAAGCCGCTCTTTTTGTTTTAAGGGTCTAAGAAGAACTTTTCAAGGTGTGAATCACATTTGTTGTGGAGGGGCTTTTCAACCAGGAAGGCTTGCAGAATTTCATACTGACAGTCATTTGCTTGATGAGCTCTTTTGTCTCTGGGAAAAACACTTGGCCGGTAGACAGGGCCAAGGTTTGGAGATTGAAATGAGGGGTTTGATACAGCTGGGATTTACATTCCAGTGTGCCAGTGCCTGGACCACATTTTGACACTGAAAACCGGTATAACTAAGAAGTACATTTGAATATGAGAAAATGATTATTTTTTTTTTTTTTTAAGTTTCACTCAAAGAGAAGGGAGGAATAGCTTTAATTAAGAAATTGGCAAAACAATATCAGAAAAAGCATAGCATGAGAACTTTAAAATAGCAGAAATAAAACTGTTTTTGAAATCTTATTCTAGGAAAAGCCTTTCATTTTTTACTAAATATTTGTTTACTGTAAAACTTTAATGTTAGCATCCTCAGAGAAACTGTGTGTGCTGCTTTTAATGTGGTGGGGTTTTTTGCCATATCGTGTGGTGGAAGCTGAACACAGATCCTTCACACTAAAACATATGCCTGTTCTTCATTCTTTTCTTCATTTCTTTGGCCGAAAGTTGTAGGTTTATGGCTCACAAGCAGCTGCCGTATGCTGTCAGCTTCTCTTTAGGACTTTGTGCTGTGAACACAGTCGGATTGCTTTCTGCCTTCCCTGTCCCAGCCATGCCTTCCACTGTCTGGAATAAAATCTTGACTTTTTTCTCTGACGTCTTCTCATCAATATCAATATAGCTGAAAAGAAGCCTTGATCTTCTCCTTTAAGACATTCCAGCTACTGCTTTCTTAGTTACTGTAGCAACCTGCTTGTTATCTAACGTCATTTTGAGCTCTGGAGCTCACTTAGCCTCCATCTAAGCCTTACTGAACTCCTTCTGAGTTCCCTTTTAATACATGTTTTCTGCTGGTCCACAGGCCTAAAATTCTTGTTTCAACTTGTTATCTTGTGTCTTGTTTACTGCAATATCCTTTCAGCTGGCCTTGCAATCATGGCCTGCCTCTATCTGGAATGATGCAATTTTCTGTCCTGCCACTTTGTGTTGTCCCTGTTGCACCTCCCTGTTGACAATTGTACATGAACTATACATTTTAGTTTTTGAACTCCCACATGAACTTTTCTCTCCCTCCTGATGCCATTTCTTTGATGCATAGGTGTCAATGCCAGCCTCCATCATTATCGTCTTGTTACATTTTTCAAAACCACCCCTTGGTCCCTTCATCCTTCCCTTATGCTTGGTAGCGGCGTTTTGAGAGCATCCCCTGCTCTCTGTATCATGTCTTCAGATCCAAGTGCTAACAAAGATGTGACTACAGGTGGGATGCTGGTAGGCTGGGCCTACTGATTGCTTGCTATAATAAATGATATTGCCTCATCTTTCCATTTTTGTTCCCATTTGTCCTTATCCCTATGTTGTCCCTTATCTTTGTAGAGGAAGGACAGTCTCTTCTATGGCCTTTTTCTGCAGGACCCATGATAACTTGAGGCTGACCTGAGGCTGGGGCTCTTTCAGCAATACAGTGGTTGGAAGAATAATTAAGTTATACATAATAATATTTCCTTCAAAGGAAAATGTGCTTTTACTTTGAGTGAAACATGCAATCTGTGATTCGAACTTATTACTGACAGTAATAAATTCTGACGAGCCAAAAAATCTCACCATTTTGGGGATCAGCATTTCTCATATCCAATCATAAGCTATTAGTTTAGCCTCTTGGCTCTTGTAAAGTAAAAGTGAATAAAATAAAATGGGGTTGGATTTAAAATCTTCAGAATTAAGAGCTTTTGTTTGAAATTAGTATAATGTTCTTCATCTATAGTTCATTTGCCTTCTCAGTCATGTGAATAATGAGATTTTATCTGTATCAGATTTATTCTAACCCTTCTCACATCATTCTCAGTTTGGTTTTTTCTGAGATACTACAAATCTTGAGCTTTGCAGTCAGGTTGTTATTTTAGGGTTTTTTTTTGTGTTTGTTTTGTTTGTTTTTTCTTTCCCTTTCATAATTTACCATAAATTATTTCTTTCTACATGGTTGAGCTACAATTTTGTACAGACTGTTTTAGTGAGCTGTGGTATTGCCTTCTGTAGCAGGCGATGCCATGTTGAATAAGAAAGCTGAACTTCAGGTATTCTGAAGCTATTTGTAAACTAAATCGAGGAACATGCTAACTGAGCCATATCTCCTGCTTATGAAATCTGGTTTCATATTCCATCACATTTTCTGTATATTCCATTTGGTCTCTTGCTGATTAAACAGCTATCAATACTGAAGTGCATTTTATTCTTGAAGACCATAATGCTTTTGCATCTTCCTTTCATTTAATTTCTGCATTAATTGAATGCATAACCTAGTGAAACAGGAACTGTAAATGATCCAGAATTTTGATGATAATAATTTTACGTGTTCAGCTTTTAAATTAGCCCATAAGGATGTGAACAGGCTGAAACTGAACTTAGGCATTATTTGCCTCATTACAGATTTTCCTTTGTCACTACTGTTTGGTGAGAACCAGGCGTCTTGATCTAAGCAGTATGTCCCCAAGGAACAAATTCCTGCTGTTATAAGAAAAGATGTCCCTGGGATATTAACAATTTTCACAGTGAGGGTTGTTCATAAAAAAATACTGTTTTTTTCAAATATCTGTCATGTAGCTGGTGTAGTGCATCTTATATGCAGCAGGACCCATGTTTCAAAATGCAAAACGCGTTATCTTCATCATGATATATCATAATGATATTTCATTACTTGTATAACAGAAAGGATCAAGGGCCACATGAGTGGAAAAATTAAGTATTTGGGGGTTTCTTGGTTCCCTGACATCTTGTGCACTTTGAATGAAATTGATTTATGATTGATGGCTGCTTGACCTTTGCTTTTCCTGATTTTTTTGAGTATAAAGTAAATTTAATAATTATATTTTATTTGAATTCTGCTATAACTAGTAATAAAAAAAAATGACCTTTGTGTTAGTATTCTTTAAAGAGAAATGAGGAAAACCCAAGAGGATTATATTTATTTAGTTTAGGAATACTGCACGAAACCTGCAAATGCCAGAAATTTCTGTCAGTTTGCCAGTATGGCTTAAGTGGCAGCACATAACTGTAGGTCTGTCTTTGGAAAATTAGCCTTTGCTATGAAATTTACTGTATTTGCAATCCATATTCTATTAGGACGCTATTATTCAAATAGAACAATTATTATTAAAAGTATTTGTCAGTGTGGTAAGAGGTTGAACAGGACACAGAATTTCATCTTGATCATTTTACAGAGAAATTTTCAAAAGAGGTACAGCCTTTTCTCGCTTGAAGTCAAGAGTGTTTCCTGCAGTTAGCTGGGAAATGAGTTGCTTGAATTTCGTACGTCAACCAACAACAATAAAATGAAAGCACAGCCTTGTGATGGCGTTTGAATTTTCCCATTTCCTGGGTAGGAGTCCTAATAAGGGCTTGAAGTTATTATTGAGAAAATAAGAAAAAAATTGTGACAGCACCATTCAGAGGTCTCCTTCCAGTTGTTTTTGTGCCAGTTCTTCAGTTCCTACTAATTCTCATCCAGGTGCGAACAGTGAAGTGCAGTTCCACTCTTCTCCAAATGTCAGCAGGAAACCTAGGAACTGGCCGGTCCAGCTTTTGTCTCTTAACCAAATATCCAACATCTTCTCGCTGTAGCTCAAGCTCAGGGACAGAAAGAAGGATCTCTATATACTATTTCTTAAAGGTAAACTTAGAGTGAAATAAAATTTCTGACAATTATCGCTATAGTTTTTTCATGCAGCTACTTCACTGAAAAAGATAACAATGTATGTGTAGTTGGGAAAAGTTAAATGGGGCAAGACGGGGTGAAAAGTTAAATGGACGTTACAAAAGCAGTGCATAGGAATAGACTGAAGACTGAGCAAATCCCAAGTCATTTGCAGGAATTTGCAGCCCTTTGCAAACGGTATTTTCTGCAGGCCTAGTCAGGTCAATTGGTCTGCTTAAGGCAATTGGTAAGGGGAAACAGAAGGTAAGATAGGGGATATTTGGCCTGCCCTGCCTGGGAACTCCCCACCCACTCATTAGTTTCATAGGCAGTCTACAATATATGTCCATCGTATGCATGGAGCTGATGAATAGCTCCTTTGTAGCAGAGAGAAAGTCTCAGTAGTAAACCAAACAGTGCAGCAACACTGAAATCCTGCTTTTGAAGTGTTGTGACATGAACATGATCTGTCTTCACCTGCTCTTCTGCAGTGACATCTGAGAGTTAGAATACGTGTGCTTGCTCCTCAGCTCTTGTAGTCACCATTTCTGCTTTTCTGGAGGAGCTGCCCTCTTGTTTTGTTCAGTTTCTTTATGGAATATCGGAAGGTAATGCCACAAATAGAGGATGAAATTCCAGTTTTGTGCTCCCTCAGATGCAAAACTGGAACCAGTAGTCAGATAGATAAAAAAACCTGGCTGAAACACAGCCTTGGAATGAGATGGATGAGGAAGCTCAGTGAGAGCCCCTTGCCTTGATACTATCACCTTAACAAAGGCTGTTCATACGTTGTATGTCCAAGTCTTTATTTTATCCTGATCTTTCCATTAATCAAATGTCCTGAGTTGCCTGGCTTTGCTGAAACTGGCTTCAGTTTCAGTGAAATCAGGCTTAATATGAGTCAACACTGAGCTCTGCCACAATCCGGGAAACCATATACTGGGCAACAGGAGGATGACCAGCAGTCAGAGGAAGCTGTTACTTCTCTCTACTTAGTTCTAGTGAGGCTGCTTCTGAAATACTGGGTCCATATTTGAGCTCCATGGTTCAAAAAGAGTGTGGAAAAAACCACAGAGGGTCCACTCGTGGGGACTAGAGCATAAAACGTACTGGTGAAGCTTGAGGGAGCTAAGCTTCAATAGGATGGCAAAGAAGAAGTTAAGGGGCAGGAGAAACTAGTTAGATTTTATTATGCACATTGTGGATATTAGTGTTTAGTTGTTAGATACAAAGCATGCTTGGTAACTGGGACTGTGAAAAGAAAAAGGCATCTCAGTCTTCTTTCAGCTCATGACTAGTTGTTTGTAATGTTCATATTCCCTTTATTAGGCTATTGTGGAGTATATCAAGACTTGAAACTTTCCTTATTTACTTCCTCTGGATAAAGTAGATTAGAACAAGAAACTTCTAAGATATTTTTTTTCTGGTGACTTTCCTTGGTATCATTTTAATCCATTTGAGTGGGTAGTGTTGCTTTAAGTCAGCTAATTGATGTTTTACGTTTCTCAGGAGTTATCATTTTACTCCGCTGTGTGGTGTTACTTCATATTATTTCAGACAGTGGTAGAGACCAGTACGTAGCTGGCCTTGATCTTTAATATAATACATACCGTACTGTTTAAATTTCTTCTTTTTGTTTTGATTCCAGTGTTGGAATGAGGGCTGGATTGAAGCTAATGCCTAGTTCCAATACTTGTTTTTCCTCCTTGGACATCATCATCAGCATCATAATGTTGTTTTAACCAAGATCTCAATTAATTAAAAAGCAAACAAATCTAGAGAATGTGGAAAATACACGGTAAAGGTAGCTAAGCTGAGTATGAAAGTTAGTATGAAGCTTGAAGCAAAATAAATTGTAGTATCACTTAAGTGTCAGCAATCTATAACTGTGAAGTGAGACAAGGAAAATCAGAAAGGACAGTTTTACTGACACAAATAAGTAAACAGAGAAATAAAATCCCAAAAAGGAAATGAGCACACAGATGAAGTGGCAGTAAACAAACTGTACACAAGACGAACAGCCAGAAATAAATTAGCAAAAACCAAAATAAATGCCAGCAAGCAAGGCAGATGCAAAAAAACCCCAAGCAGCTGTTAAGGAAGAGAAAAAGAAACTGAGCACATGTTACATGTAAGTGGAAGAAAACCCCACTGCATGGCATTTCAGGACTATTTCCTAAAATACCTTGATTTCTGTGAATTCCAGTGGAGAATTTTAACCATGCAGACAGTATAGGAGGACACCAGTTGGTGGGAACAAATGATAACCTAAAGCCTCCATTCTTTCATTTTCTTAAGAGCAAAGGCTTTTCCCCTGAGGCACGTGGGCATATCCACTGCCGAGTATGTTGCAGATTCCCATAAAATCAAACATTCGCGATGCTGCCCACAGCAATCCCTTAGAGGCCTGTGTTCGCAAACTCTGTACAATGGAGGATCCAACTTTTGGTGGAAAAAATGGTGCTCAGAGACTGCTGGTAATGCTGTCTGTCTGGTATAGAATATCTTTATCTAATAAATTAGTTAAAAAATATCCTGCTTTAGTTTGTTTTTCTCCTCTTTAGCTCTTCCCTGTTATTAAAGCTTCAGTGCTGGATTAAAACTTTACTTCCTGGAACATACCTCTTGGGCTATCGTGGGGGTTGTTGGAATTAAAAAAGTCTCATGTGTTTTTTCAGTTGGTGTATGTATTTTCTCTAAACCAAAAGATTTCATGTTACTTTTTTTTTGATACTAAAATACCTTTGCAGCAGAAAAAGTTAAAAGTCAGAGTTTCAAAAAATGAAGTTTGGGAGAATTATGGTACTTCTGTTTCCATCCTTTTTCTTTATTTTTTTTTTTCTCTGCACTTACACAAAAGTAGTTCTTATTTGAACTGTTCTTATTTCTTATTTGAAGTTTTGTGCTTTTCTTCATCACTGTGGATGGCATTCATCTCTGCCATCCATTTGCTGAAATTCCTGTTAAGAGCAGATGTGGTATCTGTAAATTTTGGGTTAAAACCTGCATTCTCCAGATACCAAAGACACAGTCAAAAAGTGGATTCAAGCTATTTTTGATTTCTAGTGTTGCTCTGTAAGCTACACTTCTTTTATGACAGGAAACTGAAGTGCATAGGCAGAATTCGTAGAGATTGGTTTATACTGGAACACAGGTAAAAAGAAAATAATAGGTTAATTAACTGTTTTGGAAGAAGAGTTGGAAACACCAAATTTCTTTGCCTCTGCAGGTTATCTTATGATTACACTGCCCAGAAAAAAGCTTGATATAAAAGACTTAGGTTGGATATAAGAAGGAAGGTCTTTACTGTAAAAGTGGTGAGGCACTGGAATGGGTTGCCCAGGGAAGTTGTGAATGCTCCATCCCTGTCGGTGTTCAAGACCAGGTTGGACAGAGCCTTGGGTGACATGGTTTAGTGTGAGGTGTCCCTGCCCATGGCAGGGGGGTTGGAACTTGATGGTCTTAAGGTCCTTTCCAACCCTAACTGTTCTATGATTCTGTGACTGATCAGGATGCGAAGGACTTACTTAGAAAAGTGTGTTCAAACAGAAGCTGATTGAAGACCAGCTCATTTCCATCTTCTCCTTATGATGTCCGTTTCAGCTGCTTTCTTGGCTAGTCTGGCATTTACAGATGCACTGTACAAAATTAAAAAAAAAAAAAAGATTGTTCAGTGGTTTGAGTATCGCTCAATTGTGAGAGATGTGAGTTCAGTGACCTCTGCCAGTATTGTCCATGGTGTTCTGCATTAATTCCCAGTGTGTAATGTGCTGTTGTCTTACAAAGATGCTGTGAAGAAAAACTGTCTCAAAATGTGTGGAGGTCCTAGTTATGGCAGAGTTGGGGCCACTAAAGGAGTCTTGTGGACATGGTCCTATAGTACCGGGAATTTGACATCACACAGTGTGAAATCTGTTCTATCAGAGGCAGATTTTAACTTTTTCTAAGCTTTCTGAGCTTTTTTTTTCATGTGGTGCACACAAAATTTACATCTTGCTCAGGCTAAATTTCTGTGTTCATTAAAAGCATGAAACAACTCGTGCTGCATTTATAATTTATAAAAATATTTGCACTTTCTATTATGCATGTCCAAGCAGTGTCCGTGATCCATAGCTTCAAACATTTAACCTGTAAAATAATTGGGAGTGTGGTCACTTCTTAATTGAAGTAACCTGGAAGTATTCCATTGAATGACTTCATAACTGGCATCTAAACATTTACTTTCACCATTTTGCTTTTAGACTAGATCAGAGGTGTCTGCAGAAAGCAGTTTTGAGCAGTTGTCTATATGTATTGATTTTAAAGTGCCACTTGAAAAAGTTGAATGCATCTGAATACAGAAATATGGGTACATTAACGATTTTATTACAGCAGCCATGGAAGATAGTATCATCCCTTTGGGTCTTTGTTAGTTGCTTAGGGATGCTTATAACAAATGACTGTCTCACAAATACAGAATAAATGTGTTTTGGGCAATTTTTTATCTGTTGACATAAATACTATGTGAGTGTCTCTGGAGCATCCTTCTACATATGAAATGAGGCAGGGCTATTGCATGGGGAAATATAGTACAGAAGTGCTGGACCATCTTTACGTTAGCAGATTAGTGGCTGAGGCTGCCTGTCTATCCAAGTGACAGAAACAAATTATATAAAGTAATGACTCAGTTGAATTTGATATGTCATTGAACAATGGGATCACTAGAGCCTAAAAATCTGACACTGGCATTTCAGTTACCAGTTTCCCAGCTTTTTGCTGAGATTATGTTTATGCTTTACCCAGCATCATAATAGAAAAAAAAGAAAACCCAAACCATTTAAATTTGGGTTCTTTAAACCAGTGCCTTGCATTGTAGGAACTCATTGTAAATATAACCTGCACTTGTTGGTCAGTGTTCAGTAAGGAACATTTCATGGAATGATATCCTTTCCATAAAAATTATTCTAAAAATATATGTGTCTTGGTTTCGGGGTTCAGTTTTAGAGAGAGGAGGCAGAACAATTTGCAATCTTTAATATGAAACTCTTAATGTGAAAGTCTATGGTTAAGATCCACAAGAAAAAGTTAAAGAATTGGAAAAGCCTAGAAAAAAGGAGCCATAATAATGATTCTCGAATACGTGAACAGTTCTGGCCAAAAAATAAGGAAATGAGCTGTGGGCCCAAGATTTCTGTGGGAACATCTTGCAGTGGTTGAACCAGAAAGGTGCCATTATGATCTTAAAATGAGTGGAAAACCATTCATAATCCTCACTCCAGGCTTAAATTGTGACATCATCAGTAGCACTAAGATGGTCCTGGAGCTGTTATTTTAGTGTTTTCCTTAAAGTAGGAGCTTTGATGTGAATACGCATTGGAAGTAACTTCTCATGATAATTTTTGAGGTGAACACTTGTATAGGATATTGGTGATGTCTCTGCTGATACACTTGCTTTGGACAAACTGCTGCAAATTTCATGATCACTGGAAATTAGGTAGCTCCATAACTGTCTCATACTAAAAAGGCTTCCTAAGAATTTTCTCCATGTCTTTCAACCTGTGTTCAGTACTTAGATATTTTAAGTGACTAGTTAAAACAAAATAATGATGAAATAGAAAACCTGAGTAAGATTCTAGATTCACCCAAACACATTTTACCTGGAAAATTCCACCAGCAAGCAGAAACTGGACCCCAGGCCACCAAAAGTTTGTCTGCAAATCCATTCTGATAGACAATTTATATTTCGAGTGTTTGCCTTAGTTCTGAAAGATAAACTACTCCCATCTAAAACCGTTAGATTACCACAAACCATTAATTCCAGCCCACAAGAGGAATTTGTGATGCAAAAGAAGGGACTTTTTCGAAAGATTCTTGGCAAAGCTGCTTCTGCTGTCCTATCTGCCTGCATTGCTTGCAGTTAGGAAAGAATGGTGTTCTTCCAGAGCAGTGTATGAAACAGTATCTCATGGGAATGAGATGGTTAAAGAAATGGGAAGCAGTGTTGATGTTTTGTCTTTAAGATGCAGATGCACTATACATAAATCACCAAACTTATTGGAATATATTTTGTATAGGGAAAAAGAATTGACTTTTTGAAATTTTAAAATGTAAGAAAACAATGATGAAGAGACTGAATTAGAATCAGTGAGGAAACAGCATGGTATTTTACAAGCCTGACAAGTTAATGTTTGAATCAACATCTTTGTACAAAATTTCAGGAAGAATAAAGGGTGCTTTCAATCTAAGAGCACACTCTGTATTCATTAAAATTGTAGATTATTCATATGTATTGTGGAAGCCTAGTCATTAATATTAAATAAGTCAAAATGTTCAAAGGAGTTCTTGAAATTTAAATAGTACAGAACAAATTCCAAAGTCAAATTCATATCTGTAATTCCCACGATCCATAATTCTTCACACTTGAGAGCAATTTTAGCAGTTTGAAAAGGTATCCAGGTAATGTGTGTTGAATAGTATCTAACATAGGAAAGAATGATTTTTTAAATTGGATTTTGTAAAACACAACCGTTGTAATGGGCCTCTGAATTAAAGAACGTGGAGCATGCCAGTATGACAGGCAGCTTAATACCGCGCTTTAGTAAGCATCATTGTGGAAGAGCTATGCTGACAGGAGTGAAGGTGCCTTCTGCAAAGAGCCAAGGATGTAAATGTGACACAGAGAATTTTCTAATGTTTTGTATTGTTCTTTGTCTTCTAGAGTATCAGGGCTTCAGGGCTGGTGCTGCTGGAAACCATTCTTTTTGGATCACTTCTTCTGTACTTCCCGGTAAGTCAAACTATAGCTTTTTTGAAAAATTACATCCTTGCTGACATCTTAATACATTGAATCACCTTGGTGAACATATAAATGTCAAAACTATTTATGTAACGATTAGCTTAATCTGACTATAAAATGGGCTGTGTTCAGTGAGTATTCTTGAGAACACTTGAACATTTTCCTATATTTATAATAATTCTCCAATTTCAGTTTAAGGAACTTTCCAGTGTTTTTTACTTAGAAGATTTTAGGTGTTCTGGGTTAAACTGAGTTTTTGCTTTGAAAGATGATACCTCTCTATACTGTCCTGTGGGAAGAATAGGTAAGGTGTGTACAAGGAAGACACTGATTATACCAAGTATTTCTCTGGAATGTAATATAAAAAGTAATTACTTCAGAGTATTATTGGCATATATTTTGATGTTTCTGAAGCTACGTGAAATCTGCTGTACCATGTATTTGGGAAAATGATGTTATCCCTATGCTATAAGTAGGGAAAAATTATTTCACAGTCGCGTGAGGAATATATCACAAAACTCATAGAAATATCATTCCTTTCTCCTTTCAAAAATCCCAGAAAACCTGAGTTTGTTAATTGCCATGTAAAACCAATATAATGACTAGATAAAGGAAGACACCAAAGTGTACATTGAATGAAGTTGGTAGCATGCAGATCAGGAGACAGAAAAAACAAAAATGGAGTTTTGGATTATTTTCCTATTCTGTTTTCCTCAGTAATGAGAATCTTCTGTGCTTGCGCAGACCATCATTTAGTTACTGAGAGTTGGAAAACAGAACTCCTTAGCGGCTGCAGAACAAGTAGCAGATAAACTATAGTAGAATGAGGTGTGAAGAATACTATAATAAACACAATCCCCAATGGAATTTTTATGCAGTTTTTTTTTTTTTTTGTCACGTGTGCCTTTCAGGTTCTGAAGAAAAAGTGTGCATTTCTAGGATAGTTTTATGTGGTTTTTCATCTTTCACTTTGCAGATGCCAGTAAGACAAGTTTTGGGGTTTTCCATGTTATTCCACAAATGCTTCTTTCATACTCTTTTCCAGTGAGCAGGACAGAAAGCCCTCACACTGCTTTCTTGGCCTTTGTTCAAATGCTATGAAGCATTTATAGAAAGTCACAGCTTAAAGCGTTAACATGAGCGGTTTCCTGTCCATGGCTGTCTCCTCTGTGCTTTCCCAAAAAGCCCTGAGGCCTTGTAGTGGCTTTCCCAGAGAACTCTGGGACATTGTAGTGACTCCCCCAGGCCAAGGCTCCATAAGAAGTGTTTTCACAGCCTCAGTTCTGAAGTATGCCAGAAGCCTCCTCATAGCTATTGCTGTGTCGGCAGCCTGCTTCTCTGTCACTGATTCTTCAGTTTCTTTCCCGGGTTTTGTCTTGATCCTCTATGTCACAAAGGACATCCTTTGGTGGCTGTCTATCTTCAGGCTTTAGGTGCCAAGAGATGGCCATCCACACAACCTTTACATGCAGAGGGAGAAGAGAGGAAAGGAAATGGGGCTGGGAGGGAGGGGTTTGATAACCGAAGCATCACCTCAGCTTTTCACTGATGTTTAAACATTCCCCTGCTTTTTTTTTTTTACTGACAATTTGGTGTATTCTGAGGGAACATCTTTTGCTGAAAATTCCTGATTAGCATGTCTCCAAGTTGGAATATAGATTTCTGACTAGAGCTTATCCTTCTCTGCTCTTTTCATTCTCATACCATATAAAACTGTCCACTGAGAACACATTCTGTTAGACACCGACATGCAAGTGTACAACCTGAGTGCTCTCTTACAGCAGTTTTGTGCTTCCACACTCTTTGCTGGGGCTCTCTTTCTTTATTACGTAGGTAATTACTGATCAGCCTGTGACTCCTGATCAGGCTGAAACACAATAAAAATGTTGTTTCTGTTTTCAAGGTCTTAGGGGAGGGATGTAGAGAGTGTGGTACTGGGAAGTCATCTTAATGTTCAGACAGAGAAATTAATCCTGATTTCACCAACTGCAAGAATATGGTTTTGTAAAAAAAATAAGAAGATTGGGACTGATACAGAAATACCAGGATTTCAACATCCTTGTCCCTCAGTGCTCTGCAAGGAAGATTTAATCAACTTCTGATCCAGGGCAAGAGAGTGGAACAATAAACGTGCGAAGGATGCAAAGCATAGCCAGAGAGGTCTATTACATAATCTTTAAGAAAGAGGAGCCTGTGTGTCTGCAAGGTTTGAGTCCTTGGAATGTGAACTCTTGACATTTTGCTGTACATGGGCAGTATGTAAATGTGCTTGCCTCCTTATTGTCTGGAAAAGGAACACAATGCAGAACAGGATGGCATGAGAAAGAACAAAAGAAAACCTGAGCTCTAAATGGAGAGTCTCATTTGTACCAGCTGAGATTCACACTCAGGTTTTCATAGCAAGGTGCATAGCACAGATGATCAATTATCATATTGGTTATTAAGACACATACATGCAAACCAGGTCATCTTTCTTCTGGGTCATATCCATTGTTTATTCTTTCTGTTACTTCTTTCTGTTATTTGATATTTTTATCTGTTTCTGAGAAGAATTGGCAATATTCTGTAACTCAGTGGTGTGGTTAAAGATGGCAGGTCTGCTGATACACATACACAGAGGTACAGTTATTTCAGCTATTTGATTTGGTTCTCATTTTCCCATAGAGGAGTACTTAGAGACTGAAGACTAATTAATACAGATCTCACCTTTTATGCACCTGCATTAGGTTATGTTTTCCACAGCTAGCATGAAATGCAAGTTAAAACACAGAATGGAGTTCAGCAGTTTGATCCAGACGAGCATCACTACAGTACGAGCATCACTACAGTAAAGTGTTCTTTAACATAAGGCTGTTTTTCTCTTTTTCTCATCTCTTCTTCCAAAAGGGTAAAACCAGAAAGCCTTACTTTAGCACTCAACTAAGTGCAGAATTACACAGCTGTAATATAATTACATGTAATTTACATGTAATTGCATGTACAATGTAAAGAAATAAAATGACAGCATTTCAGTTCTAAATAACTCAAATCTCTGTTGTTTTAAGGATTTAGTGCAAAATTACATTCTCGTTTAAAAAGCAAAATCCCCATAGATTTTCTCAACACTGCTGTAAGTCTTTTGCATGTTTACTTTCTGTCTCTGTACATTTCCCTAATTCTTGCTTTTCCTAGAGCCATTTACCCAGTCTGTCTTGGATTGTTTTGAGAGCCTTCAGCATACAAATTTCGATGCGTCCAGAAGGGCTTTATTGCATCTCTGACTTTCCTTACCCTCCAATTAAACAGAAACCAAAACCTACTTTGTTAATTGCTTAATTTCTTTCACCAATTGTCATTGTTTTCATATCTACATGCAGTAATCTATTCATAGTGTAGTACCATTAATTGAAAAATAATATCACCAGCCAGCTGCTTTTGGTGAGAAAAACATCTGTTACGATGCCCTTGTAACCAAACGGGAAATGCAAATGATGGTCTCCACCAAAATTTATTATTCAAATTCTGCTGTACTGATAACAACACACGGATCTTTCCTGAATTATAAGCAGGCAGATGAGCTTTGTCTATTATAAATGCATAGATTTTACCCAGGAGTTGCTGGGAAGCTGTCATTTCTGAGGCACTCGTTTCATACATTTTCTTTAGTTCTCATAGTAACATCTCTGATTTCCCTTTACTTAGTCTTTCCAATTATCGATGGACCTCATCCAGATTAACAGTGGGCTTTCTAATTGATTTTGCTTATATTTCTTTGTTCTTAGATTTTGAACAGAGAGCCAAAAGCTGACTGTCTTACGGAGGAGTTTCTTAACTTCTATACTTGGCATCTCATGGGAGGATTCTCATTACTTTCCTTTTCCAGAAATACTGACTATTGCTGAGCTTTTTTTCTAACCTTTTTTCCTAGCCTTTTCTAACTCCCTGTCTTACTAATGCTTGAAGTACATCTTGCAACAGCACAGATTTGAAAACTCTTTACATGCTGCAAAGACCATTGAATAAAGTGAGCACAAGCACAATATTATGGAAGAGTAGCCTGTTAATTGCATTAGGAGTCCAACCTCAGCTGATTTTAGATGTCTTTAATGGTAACAAGTAGAAAAATAGGAAATTCTGATTAGATACCAGAAAACATATGTTTTTACTGTGAGGGTGGTTAAATGCTGGAACAGGTTTTCCAAGTTTGTGGAATATCCATCCTTGGAGGTAACAGGAATTGACAGGGCACAGCTCTGAGTGACCTCATCTGCTGTGAGCAGGTAGCTGGACTAGATGACATCTGGAGCATCCTTTCAAATGAAATTTTTCTGTGAGTCTGTGTTTCTTACATATGTATCCATAGCTGAAACAGTTCTATGCTCACCAAGTAGCTACTGAAAAGAAACGGGACCTTTTATGACTTGTTTTAGACTTGGATCATGGCCAAGGCTTAGTTGACTATAAAGAAAGCCTGGGGTATTTGGTGATGAGTTCCACCCTAGGCAACTGATATATTAAAAGTTTTCCATAGCGCTAGTCAACTTTAGCTGAAACTCCAAAATGCACTCCAAAATCCATGCAGTAGTATTATGTATTTTCTACAGCCAGTAATAAAAGTTAGTGAGTACCATGAAACAAAGAGGAAGGGAATAATTTCTTCTCCATGTTCTTGACATAGCAGATAAGAAGTACTGGGTTTAAATTCCGGCAAGTGAAAGTTATATTAGCCAGTGGGAGGAGAATCTTTGTAACAGTGAGGACAGACCATAAGATGAACTAGTTTAGGAGGCAGCAGAATATCTTTTTAGAGACTGTTAGGATTTTTTTGAAGACAAATTCCTTGTCTTCACTGTTATCCCTTGTTTTTGTGGCAATCTAGCTATAAGTTTAGAGAAACAGAGCTTCTGAATGGCAGTGCATTGACTTCTTAATGCTCTTAAGGCAGTTCCAGTAGCAAAGCCTGGAATAAACCTTGTTCTTAGACATCTTGTTGCATGTAGTAGGTGTTAGGATCTGTTTCTGGGACTGTGCTACTCCCGTTTTCATACTCAAGCTAGAATGACTTACTATCTTACCCTTCTGTGATATGAGAAGGAATAGAAAGTAGGGAGCAGTGGAGCTTAGGTGTGGATGTAGGCTTTTTGCTCTCAAATAATCATACATTACATGCATACATAATGTACATACATTAGCATGGAAGAAGTGAGCCTTGAGTGTTGGGAGGATTGGGCTGGGGTAGCTCCATTAGTCACAGCCCTGAACAGAGCAAGACAGTCACTGAAAACCTCTGGGTTTGGCATTAATGAATGTGAAAATGGAATAGTGCATGATACTTTTATGCATTTGTCCTTCAAGTACGCCTATAAAAGATGAATTGCAAGAGCTCAGCCACTGATTATTCCTTGCATGTTGATGTTCACTGAGGCCAATTGAAAAAATTTGCTTTTTCCAGACTATTTAGTGCTGCAAGCCTGCTCTGATACCTCAGAAGTTTTAGCTTGATTCTTTTTCAGTATGTAACTACCTCGTCTTTATTAATAAAACAGGTTTTAATGATTTTGCAATAAGCACTGGTCACTTTATTGTTCTTGTTTCACAGTAGCTAAAGAACCTGCATGTCTTCAGTATAGTCTTCATGGTACTGAAGTCCAAGGACACAGTGTAACTATCTGCTCTGAGATAATCGCTACAGATTTCCCTAGCACTCTAGAAAAGGGTTTTTCTGGTTTATTTGGATTAGATGTCTAGCCAATGGATAAGGCAGATTATAAATAATTGTGTTGCCACGATTTTATGTCTTGCTTGGGAAAAGAAGTGAGGGAACTGGGCAGAAGATTATAGACTCACAGAATGATTTGAGTTGTAAGGGACCTCTAACAGTCATCTAGTTCCAACCTTCTGGCCATGGGCAGAGACACCTTCCACTAGAGCAGGTTGCTCAAAGCCCCATCCAGCCTGGCCTTGAACACTGCCAGGGATGGGGCAGGCACAGCTTCTCTGGGCAACATGTGCCAGTGTTAGCACCCACATAGTGGAGAACTTCCTCGTACCTAGTCTAAATCTACCCTCGATTAGATTAAAGCCATTGCCTCTTGTCATATTATGCAATAATTTGTCTCTCTCAGTGTCATTGTCAGACAAAGATACTTTTTGAAGTTAACATGCAACTAGTAAACTAATAGTTTTGGGTTTGCATTCAAAGCAATATCTCTGTGTATATGGCAAATGTTTGGGTTATTGGGAACTCAGTAGAGTTACAACATAATAAATGCTAAGAATTTATGAAGGTGGAATTTGGTGAGGAGATTGTCCTGTGTGTTTGTGTATGTTTGTGTGCTGTTTTCACAGGGTACCTCAAGCTGGAAGGGACCTCAGGAGGCCTCCAGTGCAAAGGAGGGTCAATTATAAAACTAGCCATGAGACAAAGTTACTAAAGGCTTCATCCAGATGGATCTTAAAAACCTGGGCAGCGTGCAGGCACATAATAAAGTTACATGGTTGTAGTTTTTAAACCATGATGAAATATGTGATATTGTTGGAACATATAGTAAGGTTTCTAAATGACGGGCTGTAGATAGGTCAGTGAAGGTATGGGTACTGATGTTACTATTCTTTCATTTCTTGGATTTCCACACTAATACTTGTGACACTGCTTGTGATACTGAGACAAAACCTGATTTCCTCCTTCCCTGGATCCAAAAGCGCAGTAGAGGACTGTAGGAGAACAGTGTTATTTTTGCTAGTCTGAAAGATTTTTTGAGAACTGAGTTCGAAGGACACGTTCATCAGCATTTAGGTTCACTGAATAGCCAAGTGTATGTGTGCATGCTGGGCCTTAGAGCTGGAGAGAAAAGGACAGCAGTCGGTGACCTGAACCAACTGCCACATTGGGTTTTCACTGACCTTTTTATTTTAAATGACTGTCTTGCACTGCTGGCTTGCAGGGACGTATGTGGTACAGTTTTGTCAGCCCTTCATTCAGTGAAATTAATCTTTGTGGTGAGGAGAGCAGGGCAAGATCTTGTGGTCTTTACTCAATTCTACTAAAGTAACTCGCATGAATACACTTCCTTGCATATATAAGAATTTATAGATAAAGACCCTAAATTAACATCTTATTTTCAAAGTAGTATTATAAAACCAGACCACAATCCTGAGAAGCAATGCACAGTATTTAACAAGGACTTTTAAACTTCATTTGATATAGTGTGAGTAATAACGTGCACAAATTAAAAATCTGCTGCATTTGAAAAGTAGAAGTTTTGGGGGACTCTTTTCTAATTATAGAAAGCATTGACACACAAAAATTATCGACAGGTGAAATATGGGTACATTCATATAGAGGAAAATAGTGCTTCATGCTAATGCTACTTACTAATGCCTGGAACCATGCTATAATAATTAATCCTCTTTGTCCTGCTCTCTAAAGCTAAACCATTAGAGGATTGGATAGTGCTTGAGTCGAAGACCACAGCAGTGCCATAGGCAAGCCAAGGAATTACTGAAGAGCACCTGGTAGAAAAAAAATCTGATCAATGAAAGTCTTTACCTGACCCCACTATTTCTGCTGAATTAGAGTAACAAAACAGGAAAAAAGTCTTACTGAATGATTATTCACTTTATTTTATATAATTCTTGTTGGATCTCAGTGACATATAAGCTGGAAAGGATAGAAATGTTTTTCCTGGCTGAACATTTGTTGATAATTGCATTGACCACTGAGCAGGTGATAGGGGTCATTGTGCCCAGTGTTCTAGAATGTGTTCAGATTTTACTGCAGTGACTTAAGTTTCTGAAAAAATCAACACATGAAGAAAGCTCTCTCAGGTATATAAATGTGATAGAACTTTTACAGGAAAAACGATGAAAAACGATACACCACATTTTTTATTAAATTGTAACAAGAGTTTTTGCTACTATAGATGAGCCAGGATTGAACTGTGACAGAAAAGGAAATATTAAAAGTTGTATTCAACATTTGACATATTCTCAGTATAGCATAGTCCTGACATCAATGATTTACTTTAACTAATTAGTTTAGCACCTGAGAGACTACATGTTGATGGGAGATAGATTTCCATCATTTGTTTTCACTTACCCAGGTGTCTTTCAGTGAAAACGAGAGGTATGGTCGTATTTTTTCCACACCAAATGTGCTTTCTCACTGTTTCTTCAGGCTTGCATGCCTGAGATGCACAGAGCAACAACTGTAGTCAAGTGAAAAGCCTGAGCCTTGTTGTTAAACCTTGCTGAACTTGTTTGACTCAGTTGTTGCCTGCTTCCTTAGTTCAGGGTTATTGCTATCTGTGTCAAGAAGAAGCTGAAGCAAAATGAAAGCGGAAGCAGTTCATGCCTAAGGAAGACTTGGCTTAGATAATCTGATATTACCAAGCTGTTTCTGATATGAAATTGAGCACAATTGTAAGCCAGTGTAGTCAGAATGACACAGGCGGTATGATAACTCACTATGCCTTGGAATATGAGGCTAAGATATTAAAGGTAGGACGCAGACTGTTTTAAAACGTACAGCTAAGTGATAAACAGGATATCTTACCTATCAGCTTCCATGATATTTTTTCAGAGTGCTGTACATCAACAGAGAGGAAAAGGGAAAGACAAAATCTCCGTCTCAAAACCTCTTTGCTGTGAATAATACAGGAGTTGAAGTACGCTTTTTTCCGCACTCAGTTCTTCTTCTCAGTCCCTCTTCTTTTATGTATGTGAATGCATTAGTATTTCCTAACCATCTACTGAAAGTGTCACACCATGGAAGATGATTAATGATTAATGATTAGGAGAGATGAGAAATTCAATGCATTGCAATGGAGAAAGAAAAGTTGATGGTTTTGGAAGAGATCCTTAAGAAAGGAGACTTCATCCATCAGAGATGAGACTGCCCTTAGTTGTTCTATATTCTGAGAACTGAGAAGATGCTGGGAATTATATCTTTATGGCTTTTAATACCAACTGCTAGATTTTGTTAAGCAGTTCTCAGTTTACATGCAGAATGTTATGATAACTAGTAAAATCTTTGCACTGTAAAAATCTTACGGCTTTGTAATATTGATAGTGGAAAGGTTTCATTACTGTATAGTACATTTAAACTTCTCATTTTTAGACTCTGGGATAAGTGGGATTCAAATCAATGCTTTTACCCCAAAAGCAATTCTTACCTGATGCAAATAAGAAATTAGCTTTTCACTTGTAGAGAGGAACTGGAAAGAGAAATGCAAATGAGAGCAGAGACATGTTTCCAACGTAAAATATAAGTTTCAATATAAAATAATCTAAGCACATCAACAAGTGCTAGTGTATAATATATGCTGTATTTCTTCTTAGCAGTTCTTCAAGTAACAGTAGTACTGGAGGTGGAATAGAAGATGTTCACTAAAGCAAACAAATAGCTCTTTCCGGTGTGATACAAACCTGATTGCATGCAAGCCTGTGTATTAGGCCCACGTAGAAAAAGCAATAGTATTTTCAGCAAACAGTGTTTTATGCAGACTATTATATTTCTAGATCCTCTGCCTTTGTGGGAGTAAATACAGACCTGCAAATATATACAAGTTTTGAGGAAACTATTAAAAATTATCCTGTCCATAGCCAATGTATAGCATTTATGTACTGATCTGTCCTTGAAATATTAATCCGAAGTAGATTTCCTGTAGTCGTATGATATAGTTCTGCACTTTCTTGGGTAAAAGAAAAAAGTAAAGAGAGAAATACTTCAATTTAATCAAAACTCTTACTGGAAATGGATGGGTGGATTTCAAAGTAAAAAAAAAACCACAACAAAAAGTAAGCAATTCCAAGATAATATATATGGACACACATCCCACCCCCCCCCCCCCCCGAAAATTATGAAATGAGATGTTTTTTCATCACACAAGAAGTTGCAAGTGGAAGAAAATAACATGTTTATACAGTTCTCTTGTAGTGTATCATTTCTCAAATTTATATTAAATTATTTCAATCATCCACAATTTTCATTATTCTTTGGTGTTAATCTTTTAAATAAGATGGGATTCTAAAACCTTGTTGTGTATTGTTTAATAAGTAAAAGCAGTATACGGAGAAAAAGGAAAGGATATTAGTGAGAAAACAAAATGGAGAGCTTTGCCCTGAGAATTAAAACACTGCTAAAGTCAAATAGAGCAACAGGAAAATTAATCCAAAGTTGAGCAACTAAAATTAGAGAAATGAAAACAAGACAGAAGTGATATCTTGTACTTCGATATAGTGTTGACTTTCCTCTCATTGTCATGATTACATGTTACAGAAAACACCTGTAAAACCACAGATTGTACATTCAGTGCTTGTTCTTTGCTTGCATACAGTTATTTCTCAATACTTCTTGCAAGCTTTCTTCTCCTTTCCTAAACCACCACTTACATAATTGTAGAAGATAAATCTTTTATTCTTTCCTCGTGCTTCCTCTGTATTGACGTGCGGTTTCTCATCTCATATTTTAATTATGAAGTCTTTGGTACAGGGATGTTTGGCATAGCTGTGCTGCGCACAGCAGGGTCCTGATCAATGTGTAGGACTCACGTTACAAATGGCTGTTACTAATAATAACAATGAAAGTGTTTAAAAATGTTTTATTAAAGATGTGAGCAAGGACATATTTGATGGTGAATTTTTCATCTTCTCAAAGGATTGGTAGCATGCAACTGTTTTTATACTGCTAGAGATGGTAGGTATTCTACGAGAATGACCTGAGAATATTTGATTTTGGCTTGAAAAGATCAAGTCATAAAAATGCTAACAGAAAAAAGCCTGATTCCAGTCCCATGTGGACTGTATTTTAGAACTACTGTACTGATTTCTATGGAGCTGCACCCCACCTGCATGACATTAGATGATAAAAAAAGCAGTGGGCCATAGTAAGAAGAAAAAACATCACTCCCACTAGAAATTCTCAGTCTGGAGGATTTAAGATAACAAGAGGAATAGTGGGAATGCTTGCAAAGTCAAGGAGCCAGAACCAGAAGAGGTCCCAGTTTTACTCAAGTGAATTCTTCAGTTTTCTACTGAATAGTCAAGGAACCATGAATTTGTAACTCATATTTGTCTGATTTTAGGGGCCTGACCTGAACTCGTAAGGTACAGACTGTCCCATTGAATGCAGTCAAGCATTCCATGTGGACTGCATTCACAGCCTGTTCTGCTAGTGTGGGTGAGTACAGGCCAGCTTCAGATCGCTGAGCTGCCTCACAGTTGGCATGCTGTTACAGATGGAGGTCTTTGAATTTTCTCTAACTGATCAGGGATTTGAAACTGCTTCTCCATGGCTCGAGTGAGGTTGCCCAGTTCTCTGGTCTGGCCTTGCCAGCACGTCTGGCTCTTACATGCCAACAGCTAACGAGGGCTCAGAAGGGAGTTAGATGTTCCATAGTTCTGCACTGGCATGAGTTACATCTGTTTGTTTGTGGGAAGGGGTAGTGCTGGATGGGGGGTGGTGCAGATGCATGCAGGATGAGGCCAGTTTTTTGTGACTAACAGCAGTGCATAAGTCTTGAAGTTAATATAACTTCATTTACATGCCTTAGGCCCCTTGGCAAGTAAGGACTACTTGTTGTCTTCTCCTCTTATATATTGCAGACAATAGAAAATCTTTATATATCCGATGTGAGATTGACTCAAAGGTAGTGAGAAAGGCAGTAAGCCAAAAAGCAGGTAAAAGTAAGCCTAAGAAATCATCTGGAATACCTGTAAAATTTATTGGTGTTGGGGTCATTGGTTTTAAAAGTAATCTGAAGGGCCAGATCCACTGCGGAATGCAAAACATAGTCATAGTGTACATACTCATGAGTTCTGATTAATTTTGAATGTGTCCTGGTGCACATGATCACGTCTGCTGCAGAGGCGGAGCATGTTCCTTGGGTGTGCCGAAATCTTGGTGCTTTGTGGCGGAGAAAAGTTGTGTTATAAATTTCTCAAAGGAAGATGTGCCCTCTTCTGCTGCTGCTGCTGCTCTGGCTGGCTGGCTGGCTGGCGCTCAGGCAGCAGCACATCACCACTGTGGGCACCTGCTGGCTGAGAGCGTATTACTACACAAAGAGGTCTGGTTCTGCTTCATGGTTTGTGTATAAAGTTTGGTGAAGTAACAATTTTGATAAAGAGAAATCTGCATAGTTCTTTGTTTAACTTCTCCCTTCCCCCCTCCCCCCCCCCCCCCCCCCCCCGATTAAATGCATATTGATACTAATTTTCCTGTATTATCAAAACTTTTTTGGTAATTTTCACTAGAGGAATGTTTAAACCTGTTACATGTGTATCCAGCAGGCATTTTGTATAGCATATGCTGGTATGCTAGTACTTGTGTAGACTATAATAACATTCAGGAAGAAAAGGATAGAACGTTTTATTGACATAAGGAAGTTCTTTCCAGTTTTCTTTCCAGTATTGTATCTTGTTTAGAATTTTATCTTTATTTTAAATTTGGGAATTTTCTGTAGGAAATAATATAACAGCTGTTTTTAAACCTTGGAGATATGGTTTAATGTTCAGATCTCCCATGTCAATCAAAGTGCTCAAGTTGTCATGTTAGTCAGAGTTGAAAATAATTTTATGTGTTCCAGTAGTGTGTTGCTGGATCTACTAATCTTGCTTAATTTGTTAACTGCCTGGTTCTTTCAAATATAGAATATATTGCAGTACAGAGCAGGTGTACTCGATGTTCAGCTCACTCCTAACCCAAAGTCACTAGCATGCTGAGCCACTGAAATACTGTTTTGAGGCTCTGGCAGAGCTTTCAGGCCCATGGAGACAACTCATCATTTTTTCTGTCTATTGATGGCATTGCCTTGAAATCTGTAAAGAGCTCATCTGTAAAAGTCTGTGTGCTGGGTTCATTTCTGTATTTATTAAACTTGTATCTACATTCCAAGCCTTGAGGCATATTTATGTCTTAGAAATCATAATCCAAATAAGTTACTGCTGTAGTAGCAGGCACTCTATGCTCAAGTAATCAGCAATCATTGCTACAAGAAGAAAAGGCAAAATGCTGACGTAACAAGTCTTTCCAAACCCTAAGGAGTATGTGTATTAGCCATTAATTCAACAGAAGGCTCTGTTAGACAGTTATATGCTCAACTTTGTGAAGACATGGGAATTTTGGAATATACCTGAATCAGAACGTACTCTAAGTACCTACAGTGTAAGTCTTAAGCAAGATTAATAGATTTAGCATTGGTAACAGTAAGGTGTCAGCCAATTTCAGATGTCACCAAGAATATTTTAAAAAATCCAAATTTAATGTTTAGCTGCTCTTTATGTAACTTTTCTGGAACCAAAAGACAAGCCAGGCTACTAGGCTTATAGGAAAAGAAACTTGATTTGTTCAACCCCAAGCCAAGATAACTTTCTATGGGCTACAGTTACCGCTGTTGGTGGTGAGAGTTAGTAAGGAGCACTCCCTTTCTCAGGGAGGATATCTCCTCTGTTTCAGTTAAGTGCCATCGGTGTTTACAACATTTGCAAAAGAAACCTCTAGTGTCTCAGGATTTCCTTTAGTGTCTGTAAGTGGGCTAACCTGGTAGCATCAAAAGCCTTTCATATCAAATGATGCAACTGTAAAATGTACACATTTCTGTTTTTACTCTCCAGTGTGTATTGCAGATATCAGAGGTGATCAAGAACTTATAGCCATGAAATTAATTCCATAGTAGATAACTAATCTGACTTTATACCATAATTAGCATACGGAGTTTTTATAGTAATGACAAGGCCACAGATATAAAACAAGCAAAGAAGTTGTCGGAGAATGAATTATTGAAAAGAAAGTTGGAAAAGTCACTGTTATTTTCAACAAACAAAAAGTTTGGAACCTTGATCTAACTTCAAGTAATGTTTAATCTTAACTGATTAAGAAATTTGGGTAGAGTACAGAGAAAAGAAAAATGTTGCAACCACTCAGAGTGAAAAGGAGGAAAAGAAATAGAGGATAGAGAAGTCCCTGTAGATAAACATTGTCTGAATGCTCTGTTGGTCTGGAGAGCATGGCAGATGTTCTTGAGATTTTGTAGTTACCTAAGCAAGTTTAAGGAAAGGTTTTTTTCCCCTCCATGTGTATCTTTCATAAAGTAGATGAAATTTTGTAGCACAATACACAGAATCTTCTAGGTTCATTCCCATAGACTGTCTGAATCTTCTAGGTTCATTCCTGTAGACTGTCTGAAGTAATGACTGTCTCATTTTTCTGAGAGGTGTCACAAGCAATCCTGTCAAAATTTGCCTGAATGGGTTTGTTTGAAGTCATAAGTAGTTGTGATATATATAGTAAGTGTTCAAGAACCTTGAAGAAAAACAAGGTCATGGCCTTTTTGGTATTCCCAGTTTATCATCTAACTGTGCGTCTTGAAGTGTTTGTTTTGGCCAGTCTCAGATATGGGGTCTCCCTGCTTGGGTGTTTTACCCACCTTTCTAACCTTTCTTTTTTATCCTTTCTATCTATTGTACCAGCCTGACTTCTCTTTAAAAAAAAAGTAAAATTGCTGTGTTTCTCCCTGCCCCCCTGGCGTTTGGTTAGTTTGGTTTCTGTTTCCCATCTCATTCTTAGTTCTTGTGACAACTGTTTATTTTGCTCTTAAAGATTTTGTCCTTCTGCTTTTATGTTGGTTTTGTTGTAAAGTTGTTTATCCAACACTCCAAGCAGCTTGGTAGGGAGGATGGAGGAAGAAGTTCATATAAATAAATAATCTGTGTTAAATGCAGAAGACTGCCTAACAGCAAAATGCAGTAGAATATGTCTGTTCTGGTAGAGGGTGGGCCTTTTCTTTGATAAATTGATGAAACGTTTGGAGGACTCCCCTTGTGCTCAGAAAAGAATGGCACATTGAAGAAAGCCTCCTTCTGCTGTTTTGTTGTCTGCGAATGAATGCGTTTGGTGGACTGTGCAGGTGAGATGTGTCAGGAATGCAAATGAGAGATCTTGCCCTCAAAGATCAGTAAAATAATACGTATTTCTACAGCTACAGCCACAGGAGGGAACCATCAGGTATGGTTGTAGCTATTTTGGTGAGTGTCTCTGAAGGGAGACCAAAGACGGTTGACTAATTAAGCCATTAGCAGGGAACCTGTTTGCTAACATAGGTTCATTTTTTATCATGGCAAGTCTTTTAAGGACTCGGCTGCTAGCCATAGGGGTTATGCATTGCAACTCCAGATTGCAGTGCCTAATTTTGGTGCCTTGAGGTCAAGTGAGGTACTCTTTACACTAGAGAACTGTGTGCTCACTGTCAGAGGCACAGAAGCCAGCACACCCGCTTTGCTAGCTTAACGAGTTGGATGTGCTGAAGAGAGAAGGATTTGTGGTTAATGATCTGCCTAGTTTTTGTGCATGGGAAAATGCCTTCCTTCACAAAGGGGTGCAGATCTGAACCCTCCCTTCAGGTGCACATGCAAGCCTTAACTTTCTTAATGATTATAGGTAGTAAAAATAGCAATCTATAGATAGCTTTTTTTTATCCAGTATCCCACTCAATACCGTTTTCATTCTGGACATGGCACTCAGGTTCAGGTCCCCTCTCTGGCTCAGAGGATACAGACATGTACTACCTTGAAGAAGGTTTTGGTGCTTAGGCTCTAAAATGCTGTAGCATGAGAAGTGTTCAGCCTCTTGTGCTGCTAATGGTCCATTTCACATTGCTTTGTTAGGCAGTAGTAAATGGGTATAAGCACAAATATTAATCTAGTTCTACAATCTAATTCTACAGTGTAGTAGGAAAGGTATTTTACCTATTGGTTGGGTTACCTGTTGGTTAGAAGGCGGAGACCTGGCTTCTAATACCTGCCTCAGTGAATAATTAAGTTATTTTTAGGTATGAGCAGTGAGTAGCATATGTACCTCAACTGTTATCACTGGAAAAACGTAGTTTGAAGTTGGCTGTTTTCCAGGTTAAAGCATCAACTCTCAAGGACTTCCCTCAGAAACCTGCTGATTGTTGCACTGAGGACAGGTCTGTTGTTTTCCTAATCCCACTAAATTTTCAAAATAATGAAAAATTGGCTCCTCTGAGTTTCTTTCCCTTATGCACAATTAATTTTTCTGCAGTTATTTTACATGATTGAACTAAAAGGCAGTTTTAGTCACAAAAACGCAAACCCTAAGTTGCAGAGAAAGTGTAGTTAAGCAAAATAGATCGCAAATCATAATGCTGTTCTGAGTGTTTGAGTTCAGATCTTTACGACCTGAGAAGAGTTCATCTCATGTGAGAGAGAGGACTGAAGTTTTTTATGACAACTGAAAAAGACATTAAAGATCGAAGATACTGGTACAACCTTACATCTCAAATGTTTTTGTGGTTTATCTGTTTCTTTTTGAAAAAGAAATTGCCCATGTCAGACAATCAAGAACTCATCGATATGTTTACTTGTGCATTTGCCAATGCAATTTATGGAAAGCCATAATGTATGCAGAGGTTAGCAAATGTGATTCTTGGAAGATGAGATGTGCCTATTATCCCTGAGGGATTTTACTGTTGCTGATTTTTCAGGTGATGAGCAGTAATACAGATCATTAAGTTGTCATGAAACTTGGTTTTCCAGAGGTGGAGAATTTATTACCCTTAGTTTCCCCCAGTCAGTGATTTCATGCTGTGCAACCCCCCTTTTCACCTGATTCCTCTTTTACCTGCACCACTTTACTTCCGACTTCTCAACAGCTGCTCAGTGACCTCCACAGACTGAACTTTTCCAAGGCAACATGAAATTTCCTGAAGATCTGCTCTGAGAGTCATTCCTCCTACTTCACACTTCTGTGCAGCATTTCCAAAGGGAGATTTGTGTTCTTACTCGTTGCTCTGTTTAGCTGATTGCCACCTACATGTGTTGAAGCTTTGAGAACTGATCTTTCAAAGTTGAATGCGTTGTTCTTGTACCTTTCAATAAATATTCCTCCTGCAGTCTGTAAAGAAGAATCCTTTTCAGGCTTCTCTGAGATCATCCAGCTATGTTGCTGATATATTGCTTGAGATTGCTTCTTGACAGATTGTATTCAATGTGGCTAGTCTGAGATCACTGCTTGTCACTAATAACAGCTCTGCAGTTTTCTTCTGTAATGGAACTAACATCTGTCCATTCAGATCATAGCCTTCAACAAGCTAATATCTTTGTTACTTTCATTGCCGTCTTATTTCTGTGTTCTGCATTCCCTAATAGTTACCTTAAAATCCACAAAACATACCCTGTGTTCTAGGCCCATTTCTTCCCAAAACAGTTGAATTGTCCTAAGTTCTTTGCTTCCTTTGAGACCTCCAATTTAAAGTAGTAATAAATATTAAATTAGGCTAAATAGTTCTGTAGCTTCTTCCAGCTTGTTCTCCTCTGTAGTATTTCAGAGTTGAAGGATGTGATTTATGTAGTCTGCCAGGTTGCCAGCTGTATGGGAATTCGTTTCAGAAGGAGAGAGTGGTGAGAATGCTGGGAACCATGAGTAAAACTTCGGAGTGGCTACTTTCCTCTGAATGTCACATTTTACACCTAGGTTCCCTTTATAGCCTTGAGAAGCAAAGTAGGCATCTCTGATGGACAGCACTAGTAAACCACCTTAGGACTTTAACATCTTTCTCTTTAAATTGGAGAGATATCAATTTGATGGATGGACTACTCGGTGGATAAAGAACTGGCTGGACAGTCTCACACAAAGAGTTGTGGTCAATGGCTCATTGTCCGGCTGGAGACCGGTAACGAGTGGTGTCCCTCAGGGATCGGTGTTGGGACCGGTCTTGTTCAACATCTTCGTTGCTGACATGGACAGTGGGATTGAGTGCGCCCTCAGCAAGTCTGCCGATGACACCAAGCTGTGTGGTCTGGTTGATACGCTGGAGGGAAGGGATGCCATCCAGAGGGACCTTGACATGCTTGTAAGGTGGGCTGATGCCAACCTTATGAAGGTCAACCATGACAAGTGCAAGGTCCTACACCTGAGTCAGAGTAATCCCAGGCACGGCTACAGGTTGGGCAAAGAAGAGATTCAGAGTGGCCCTGCAGAGAAGGACTTGGGGGTGCTGGTCGATGAGAAAATGAACATGAGCTGGCTTCAGTGTGCGCTTGCAGCCCAGAAAGCCAACCGTATCCTGGGCTGCATCAAAAGGAGCATGACCAGCAGGTCGAAAGAGGTGATCCTGCCCCTGTACTCTGCTCTTGTGAGACCTCACCTGGAGTATTGTGTGCAGTTCTGGTGTCCTCAACATAAAAAGGACATGGAACTGTTGGAACAAGTCCAGAGGAGGGCCACGAGGATGATCAGGGGACTGGAGCACCTCCCGTATGAAGAGAGGCTGAGAAAGTTGGGGCTGTTCAGCCTGGAGAAGAGAAGGCTGCGTGGAGATCTCATAGCAGCCTTCCAGTACCTGAAGGGGGCCTATAGGAATGCTGGGGAGGGTCTCTTCGTCAGGGACTGTAGTGACAGGACAAGGGTTAATGGGTTAAAACTTAAACAGGGGAAGTTTAGATTGGATATAAGGAAGAGATTCTTTCCTGTAAGGGTGGTGAGACACTGGAATGGGTTGCCCGGGGGGGTTGTGAATGCTCCATCCCTGGCAGTGTTCAAGGCCAGGTTGGATGAAGCCTTGTGTGGGATGGTTTAGTGTGAGGTGTCCCTGCCCATGGCAGGGGGGTTGGAACTAGATGATCTTGAGGTCCTTTCCAACCCTAACTATTCTATGATTCTATGACTTGTAGGAGGATGATGTGAGTTGTCCTCTGTGATGTTCCCCATTGAATACAGAGGGATCTTAGACTGACTGTTTTGGACTTAGATGTTTCACTTGTCTTGCCTAGCTCAGATGTGTAGAAACTTCACTCCAGATTTATATTCCCTATAGAAATATAGGGATTATAGTATCAAATCACTCTAGCTGCCTGGGGTGGAAGAGAGTGAAGACAGAGAATATTACTTTCTCATATACTGTGGGAAGGAGTGTTTTCCGGCTCATGGAGATGCCTGTGAACCCCTCTGCACTAAAAGTGTACTTCAGGGAGACTGATACTGATAAAGTTCTGTGTTGCTTTTCATTAAAAAGAAAACATTGGCACAGATATACTTGAATTTAATTATGCTGCTATTTTGGAATCAATGTGCTGTAGAATCAGTATGAAAAGTACCTAACTTTTGAAAGAGAATCATGATTTTGCAGGCAAAAAAGAAATCACAAGGAAAGCATCAAATCTATTCTCTATATAAATGTATAGATAGGTAAATACTCATACAAGCATGGGAATAAGTTTGTACATTTTATGTGCACACACATGCATACATGCCAACTAGAAAAGGGATTAAGAAATATCTGTGTATGTAGAATTTACATACAAAAAAATGCTTGATGTTTTATTTACAACAATCCTCACATATGCACGCATATACCCATAAACAGAGAATAAAGTTCTGCAGCACCATAGTGTCAATGTATGTCTATAGGATCTTGAAGTTTTTTGAAAGCATTCATTTTTGCACCACCCAAGTACCTACTCTGTATTGCTTTTGTTTATTTTCCTCCTCTGAAGAGCTGTGACAGAAGTAGGACTCATGTCTCCTGAGACATAGTTGTTCACCTTAATGCAGGGACCTGAAAGGCTGGTGAGGCAGATTTCCCCAGTTAAGGGTTAAGTATGCTGGTTAAATGCCATGAGAGATAGGAAATCCTATCTCTAGAAAAGTAAAAATGTTATTGATTAATTGATCTGGCTTTATCTTGCACATGCATGGCAAGGAATGTAAGGGCCCAGCTATGTCTGAGTTCAAATTCAGATGTCAAGAGCTGGGAGCTCCTACCTGTAGATCTGCAGCAGCAGAATTTGTTTCTGGCATGTTTTCGATGGCCAACTGTGAAAGTCAAAATAGGAAGACAGAAACTGTGCTGTAGGCTTCATTCGCCTGCACCTTGGAGCCTAAATGGAATCAGGAGATAAGAATCATGTTTCCTTGCCTGTAGTCCTTCCGTTAATCTCACCTGTTCTCTAATTATAGAGGTGATTAAGTTTTTTCTGTCCATGCTAAAGAACCAGAATGGCAGAAATGCATCCCAAAATACAAGTTCTGTGAAGAAAAAGTTAATAAAAACCTGGAGGAAAATTGTTGCCTTAGGAACACATAAGAAGGAAGGTCTCCTTCTTCACTGAGATCAGTCCCCTGCTCTTCCAGTCAACCATGGTAGTAATCCCACTCATACATTTATCATATCCACTTTGCCTTTATTGTGCTATTATTTAACTACTGCATTGCAGCATCCCTGAGCCATCTGTAGGTAAGTAGTGACTTGCCTATGGTTATGTTTCCAGAGAAGTGGATCCGTAGTGCATGTGCCTGTGTTCTGTGCAGAAAAGAGCTGGTTCTGCAGGCTGCTCTGCTCCAGTGCTGCAGAAAGGAGTGGAGCTGATTTATGTGTTCTTTAAAAATCACCTTTAGATCATATGTGACTGAGAGAAAGTCTCCAAAGAGCTGATAGTTTTGAATGTAGAAATTTATTTTGCTAAGTTTGTTTTAATTTCTCAGTCATAATGATTTCTCAATACCTGTTCAACAGTGCGTATTTTTCTTACCTGGACTTACATAAAACATTTTTGTTTCCTTTTGACTAGAACCAAAGAGCATGAGCACTCTGTCCCTCTCACCCAAGCCAACTGTCCACAGTTTTTTTGGAAGGCAGCAATGTTCTTGTCCTCATGCTGTGAGAAATACAAGAAAAACAGTAGGAAGAGAAATTGTTTCTTTCCTATTTCTATAGTTTCTACTATGGAGTGAATTTTGAGATAGCAGCTGTGGCTGGTTTCTTTTGGACTTTGTTAATTACCTATAAATACGTAATTATGTTAATCACATAATTTGCTTAATATGGTTAATGTAGATTTAAGACCAGTGGGATTATAGATCATGTCATCAGAGTATGTAGCTCATTTTCACAATTCACCCAATTACCTCTACTGAAGCCAATAGCTTCAGTTTACCTAAAGCAGATGTCCCAAACAGGCATCTGTTCTTTACTTAGTGACATGAAGAGGTGGAGTGTTCCCACCACTTCCGCTGGAGGTTTGTCACACCGTGTCCCTTGCTTTGTCCCCACTGCTGTTGCTGCTACAGGTATATAAGCTGAAGATGAGAAGTCAATAGTTCCAGCAGTGATGTCTGCAGTAAACTAATCAGCATTGGCTGGACTGAGATGTTTGGCTGATATTTTGTGTAAAGAGATTTTCTAAATCAGTGGTTGTCAAAATATATATTGACAAAAACTTTCCTGCAGAGGAAAACAACCACTTCTGTCCTACTCTTTGCTGTAGTAACAGGGTATTTTGAAGACTTGGTGTCCCCATTATCTTTTCTAAGTAACCATTTTAAAAGTTGATGTCAATAAAATTCCTACCTTAGCTCCTGAATCTGCCCAACATGTAGTTCAGAGAGAGCATGCAGCCAGGAAAGAGGTATTCCTGGAACCATCAGGTAGTTTTTTCTTACAAGCTTGGTGTTAAATACTGCATTAGCTTGGTTAGATTAAGACCAGGAGGTCAGGTATTTTTGGAACTCTAAATAGCTGCATGGTTTCTTTTTCCCAGGTAGAAGTCACTGTTTGAAAATACTCCACAAAATCCCTTTCCCCACTGTATGTTCGTAGGGATTTCAGCCATTTTGTAATGAAATGCAGACATCTGTGAGGCTGTTTTATGACTTGTGTCTTGCATTAAGTATACTTGACAAGTTTCTCTGAATAATTTAGTCTATTATGTCTTGATTTAGCTTCAGCTCTTGCAAGATTTATTTTAATATAGACTACCATCATTTTTTCCAAAGGTTCCTTTTTCTTCAAATCACAGACATTGTCTTAAAATGAATTGTTAGATTTTCCTTTTTTTAATAAAATACTGCATAGTGCACTTATTCATAAAGTGAAGCTAACATATTCTTAACCCTGTTGTTAAAATACGTCAAGTATTTGTCAAATGACTGGGTTGAATAGATGTCTTATCTTTTTTGATAGAGATGTTTCAGCTCCTAAAAATGTTTCTCTTTGCCTATTTGGTGACCACATCTTTGTTAGGAAAAGATTATAGAAGTGCATCCAATAAGAAAGGGGTTATTTTGGTTTGGTTTTGGTTTCTTTTTGTCACATATGAAGTAGGTAAACTAGGACATTCATCTGACTGTTGAAGCATCCAGTAACTCAAAATGGTCAGGAAGGCACCTTTTCTGGGAAAATAGAATTCTTGCCCCCAGGAAGTTGGATTTGCCACTTCCAACAGCTCAATGCCTATAGTCCATTAGGCTGAGAGACGTAATACTTTCTGAATGACCATGCTTTACTGTTTTAGGATCACCACTTCCTGAGCAGTACCATTGAAATCTCTCTTTATATTTGAGAAGTCTACAGTTAAAGATAAATAGTTTATTCTGTTACAGTGAAAAGCTAGGCATTAATTTCTGTGTTGGTGATAGATATGGAGAAGGTATGTGGTAATGTGTCTCTTGATTTAGCTTGGTTTCAAGGTAATTTCTGTTTCTCCTCAATTCCCCAGATGGTTCCTAAAGCTGCATGGAGCAAGGGTCCAGTCCTTTTGGTAGTACTAGTTCTTAACACTTTTCTTTCCCCAAAGAGAATACAGACATAGTGTGTTGTCTTTCTTTGTATCCCTTTTCTCTCTGTGGTTGTTAGTTCACCCTTGGGGAACCCTACAACCCTTAGCATTTATAACTGATGCAGTCAGGGCATCGATCGATGTCTCTCGTAAGCTAAGGAAGTGTTTTCTGGGGAAATTGTAGCCCTTATTAGGAAAAAAAACTGGAATGCACTCCTCTACTGCATGTGCCTTGCTGGGCTTAACACTTCATCTGTTGTGAGCAAATCTCTTTACCAAGTACAAGCATGTCTCTTCTTAAAGATATTGTGGATTATGTGTTAGCTTTGCATTTCTTTACTTGAGAATGCTATTCTTTAGGCCAACGTAAATAGGAACAGTGAAACTGAATCATTAGTAACAAACTAGAGGCTGGAATTTATGGCAAATAAATGAATTTTCAGGCTATATATTCAGGTCACTTACAAATGAGTATTTTCAGAGCTGGTAGGATCTGTGACATACCACTTTTTCTCTTCAAATTGGAGGAAAGACATGATGCCATCTTGGAAGTCACATGGACATTCATTTCCCTCAAAATAACCTATTCAGAGGTGCCCTGTCAAGTATTATCATAATTGAAGACATACCAATAAAAAACGATGCTAAGTATGCAGTCTTGTATCAAACCAAAATTATGTTGAAGGTTCTGTTTGCTTACTTGCCAGATTAATCTCTCAGAAGATTGAATGAGCTCCACTGTAAAAAATATGTTCCATAAAGAGCTGTAAAGATCTGCTATTACTGCCTGATGGGGATGAATCCAAAGTGTAATAAAACTTTGTGACAGCAAAGCATTCTGATGAATTCAGCTCTAGAAGTCTCTCCTTGTATCTTACACTGCTCCTTGTGGTTATGCACGTATACTATGTCACGGTGTCCCAAAAGACTTTACAGGCAAGACATGTCTTTGCTGAAACACACCAGAGGCTTAATGTTTGTTTTCAGACAGGCAATGAAGAAAACCTATCTACAGTTGAAAGTACAGTGGGAGGGAAAAGAAGGTTTTCAGAATTTCAAGCTGGACTTTGTGTGGGTGACTAGGAAAAAACTTGTCTCTTATGAAGAAACCCCAAAGATCTTAAATGGCTGTAATTATTTTGACTTTGGCGTACATCTGAAACGCATTGGCCCCAGCAGCAGAGAGCCTCAAATGCTATGTACTGTGGAGCTGATTTACTTCCAATTCAAGGGCAAGAATGAAACCTACTGAATAGTTACTGTGGTTTCCTGCAGCAACTGTGTGCTCTACAGAGGCATTGAGCTAATGAGCCAGCACAACTCTGCTTCAAAATTGTGAGATTTTCAAGGATAACAGGATTTGGTGGTACAGTGTGTCCACAGGTCTATTAGAATAAAATGTTATGGCTTAGAAAGCACATGTGGTTTTAAAAAATAGGATGGAGATGGAAGGAAGTGTTCTTATGTAATTAGCCTAAGTATATATTTAACTGTTACCATACCTCTAAAATGTTTTGTGTAGGTGCACCGGAAATATTTGTTGATGGTACTGGAGTGGATAATGAGTTGTGCATTGCTAATATTTAAGCAGCTGCTCTGAGCTGTGAATCATGTTTCGAACAGTGGTATGTGGTACCAGTGGTGTACACAGGCTCATGAATCCCTTTATTCATGCCCATCTGTTAAAATGGCAGTGTGCCCACATGCAAGTGGATCGGTCCCTTTGCTAGAAAGCATAGTGCCAGACTGTTATGAGTTTGGATGGCAAGCTTATCTAATATTGCAAACAGCATCTCTGTTGCAGGAAATCCCTTCTCAGTATTGGGATTGAAGCGTTAATAGGCGACTTGATGTACTTAGGTTACCCTAGAGTATATTTTATATGTTGAAAGAAACTACTGAGACATGGACAACTGCCCATCTCAAAGCACAGCATGGTACCAAGAAGAAGCATCTGATGGCTTGTTCCATAGCAGAATTGCCTAGAGGCAGCCCAAGACAGCTATTGTAGACAGGCAAGGGCAGATGGTGTTGGGCAGTGGAACAGATCGGATGTATCTCTTCACAGTATCTCCTAGATGCTTGTTAATGGAATTAGCCCAAAAGGCATTATCTTAAATGGCTGTGTCATGTCCTGCATTGAACTATGCTGAGTATTTGCAACAAATTCTTAAGTTACATAAAGAAGTAGGTAGTTTTCCTGTAAAGCTTTTTTGGGTTAATGTGGCACAATTTTAAGAGAAATTTGGTTATTTGAAAATGAGAAAAAAAGTAATACTTTTGCATCGCTTTTATCCAGCGTAGGTGACTTCCACTTCAGACCCATAACCAGATAATTCTGATGCTCAAAGTCTAAGCTCTGTATATCATTTCCAAGTATATAACATGGATAATATCCCTGCCCACAGCATTAGGAACTTTATGATCTTTAAAGGTCCCTTCCAACCCACATCTTTCTGTGATTCTACAGCTGAGGACAAAAATAAGAACAGTTCAAAAGTGAACACTTTGGAGCTTTGTGAGTTAAGCTCCTGCTCAAAATTTTACATGACAATTCCATGTATTTTTAAAAATACTTGTTTTTCTGACGTTATAGCATTGCCCATTTCCTCTCAACATGGAGTGTAGAAATTTGATGATTGAAAAAGAAAATGAGGTTTTGATCTATTCATGTGATTTTTGTGGCTTAAGGATTCTTAAGTAGCAAGCAACTTGTCTTAAATGCATTACAAAATTGATAGAGCTGGCTACAGAGTGTTTGGCTTAGTCTTCCTAATGCAAGTTATTAATTGACATATAGTGAAGGGACTTCCCTAAAATAAGTGCTGAAGTAGCTTTCTAGTCAGTGGCAATGATTATGTGAAACCTTTAGGCAAAGTTTCCGTCCAAGTAGCTGAAGTCCTAAACTTCTTCAAGGTCCTCCAAGGTACCTGCTTTTATCCATGGGCTATCTGTGGAACTCACATTAGTAGGGCTGATTTACTAGACCCCTACAATGTAGGTAGAAATTATATGCTTGATTTAGGCAGACTGAATCCCAGTCAGTGCACCTTGGGCAACTGCACAGTATTAAATAAAACATTTTCACCTGAATCTTGTTTCCAAGGTGAAGGGCAAAATTAATTGTGTTATAATGTGCACAGTACAGTTAATCGGAAAAACAAAGAGTATTTTGTATTGCCTGGAAGTATTGCTCACTGTTAACATCACAGAGCACTGATAAGGTTTGATAAAGTTGTGTTGGGTTTTTGTTTTCTTTTAAAGTATCTCTCTAAATGTTGTGCATCTTTCAAGGAGAAGTAGCACTGAGGCTGTGAAACTCATTATTTGCTCATTTCTTGTCAGGACAATGTCTTTTATGCTTTTGAACATTAAATTTTTAGGTGTTAGTTCTCTTTGCACTTTTACTGTCCTACCTGTCGTGATAACAAAGATGTGCTGTAGTGGGCAAGGTGCCTGCATCGACTTTAGCCATTGTCTTTAGAGAGCATGTGCGTCTGTTCATCGTGTCAGCTGAATAACTGGGCTGGCTGATCGCTGTGTCAGCAAGCTAAGTCTCTCTTCCGTGTCTGTAATTCTCCAGCTCTAAACATACTTGACAGTTAGCTGGTGACCTTAGAAAGTCTTTTCATCTCTGACTCCACAAGTGGTACCATGACTGCTGGGAAAGTGTTTTGGCAAGGGTAACAATAGCTTAAGATACATTGAGGTTAAAAGCAAACTTCTAAATGCATTTGTCCAAATAACAAAGATGAACTACTGTTCATGAAGTCTCGTGCACAGCTGCAGTAGCTGGGATATGAACAGGCACTGGCTTTTCTGCTGGTTTCCAGCCATTTTTTCCCCCAAATCTTTGATGTTTAACAAACAGAAACTGATGTCTAGGTCTTAAATGGATTTCAGAAGCTGGTGAAACAGAGGGTATCACATTTCCTTATGTACAGTAAATAGGTTTTGTGACTTCCATCAGCAAAGCTTCCATCTAAGCATTTTTAATGAGATTTATGCTGCTGTCATGGTCTAATGCATTATAAAAGCAAAAAGGGAAAAAGAATGATTGTCAGATTTTTGGTGGGCAGAGTAGTCTTTTAGAACTACAGAGGGATTCCCTTGTTCTGCTGAGAGCAGCCAGGGTACGTGGGTGAATCCTGTGCTCATCCTACACTCCTAGCTTGGAGCTCAGCAACCCTTTGCTGCATATCATTTGTCGTTTTAAGGGAAGCTTTTATCTGAGAATAACAGTAGGGAATGGAGTTTTGATAACCAGAAGGTAGAACAGGCTGATAAAAAACAAAACCAAGGCTGCTTCTTCTAGGACACCCCAGCTGGAGTGTTGCATTCAGCTTTGGTGCCCCCAACACAAAGAGGAATGTGGACCTTCTCAAGCGAGTCCAGAGAAGGGCCACAGAGATGATCAGAGGGCTGGAGCACCTCTCCTGTGAAGGCAGGCTGAGAGAGTTGGAGTGGGTCAGCCTGGAGAAAAGGCGGTTCTGGAGAGACCCTAGAGCAACTTCCAGTGCCTAAAGGGGGCCTACAAGAAATCTGGAGAGGGACTTTTTACAAGGGCATGCAGTGGTAGAACGAGGTGGGGGGGATGGGAGGGTGGGGTGTGTGGGGTGTGTGGCTTTAACCTAACATAGGGGAGATTTGCACTAGACATAAGGAAAAACTTCATCACTGTGAGGGTGGTGAAGCCTGGAGCAGGTTGCCCAGAGATGCTGTGGGTGCCCCATCTCTGGCAGTGTTCAAGGCCAGGCTGGATGGAGCTTTGAACAACCTGGTCTAGTGGAAGGTGTCCCTGCCCATGTCAGGGGGGTTGGAACTAGATGATCTTTCAGGTCCCTTCCAACCCAAACCATTATGTGATTCTCTGTGTTATGGGTTTTTTTTTTTTGTTTGCATTCTAGCTAGGGAGAGTGAGGGATGGAAGGCAGCAGCCATACTTTTCAGCAAATACATTTTCTTTACAAGAATGTGATTCCAGCAAGATGAAAAACTTGAGCATGGCTTTTGTTGTGCTGAGCTTCCAGGGCAGTGTCTCTGTAGCCCCTTGGCTCCAATCCATGAAAGATTATTCAGTTTAAAAGTTGTGCCTTAATGCTGACAAGAGCTTAGAGAGGGTGGTCGCCTGAACATCCTGGGGAGCCCTGATGGGAATGGGAATAATGTATTCTTACAATAACTTTCTGGAAAACCTAAAAAGCAGGCAAAATGTAAGTACAGCAATTCTTGCTGTTCAAAACCTCGGTCCATGTCAGACCATTTTGTAACTGTCCCTGCCAGACCAGACTATAATGTGCAGGTTACGGAAAAGTAGGTTGAAATTGGTATTGGTCCTTGGTGGGGGGATTGTAACCCATGGCAGGGGGGTTGGAACGAGGTGGTCTTTAAGGTCCCTTTCAACCCAAACCATTCTGTGGTTCTGTAGTAGCTACTCTCGATTGTATAAACACAAGGAAGACCTAAAAGGGGATCAACTTGGGTCAAGTTTTACTTCTCCAATGTACTTGACCACTAGGCAAATAAGTAGTTAAAATTTGTCTACAATTCATACCGGAAAAATGAGAACAGTTTTCACCAACAGAGCCTTGCCTCTGCAGCCTTCACGGTGAGCTGCCACATACCCACTCACACCATGCTGCATTTGAAGTGGTATTTTCTTGGTTGATGGCCAGCCAAATGCCTCAGCTGCTCATACAAATGGTTCAATTCAAATCAATGAGATTTTCTAGACAGAAGCAGTTAATATTTCAGCAAGCAACTGCAGATAAAATTGCTGTGTCAGATTGCATGGCAAAGAGAGCTGTTGCCCTTGTTCAGAAAATTCTATGCCAGGAGAGTTTTCAGACCTACCCATTTCAATAATCTGAAAAATTCTGCCTTCACATCAGCTTTGATGTGTTCAGAGTCTCTTTGTGCTAGTCTTTTTTTTGACACAGTTTTTCTAGTTTGGAAGAATCAAAGATTAAACATGGTGTTTTCCACCCCCTGGCAAACCTCAGGAGGTGGGTTACTGCTACAGACTTTGCTCTGCTTCTGCAATTATCCTAATGTGCATAATATTAGCATAAGAGGTCAATACTATTACTCAGGTCCTTCTGAGAAACTTCTTGCTGTATGCTCTATTTACATAAGCATGTTATTTTGTATGTGTGGATGCATTTTGGTTTTCCGGCTGATTTTTCAAGGAGAAGTGGGCCTTTTGCTGTATTCTGTTATCTTCCCCTACATGCAGAATTTGTCAGATTCCCAGAAAATGTCTGCCTAGAAACATGTCAATCCAATAACAGGGAAAAAAAGATTAAATTTTGCACCATGGTTTGATTCAACAAACCGTTTTTTTAAGAAATTGCTTGATTCTGCTGTGAAAAAAACATGCCAACGAAGCACAACAGCTTTTTCTATCTCAGCCCACATGTCTGCCATTTTTGCCCCCACTCTCCTAAATATGTCTGTGTCACCCAAAGGACATAGTCCTGGGCTTTTGGCCAATATCCTGGGCTTGAATTCCCACATAGAAAAGCATTTACTTAGGAAAATAATATGTGGCAGCCGGTAGGCACAATACTACCTCTACTGCCAGAATGTACTGACTCTAAATGAAGCTGTGGCAGATGGCCTGAAATGTTTCAGTGCTTTCTTTCTCTAGACCAGGATTACCCAATTAATTTGTACTGTGGTGCTTTGGGTCATTTTACTACATTCTAGTCAGATAGGTGGGATACACTGGTTCTGGCTTTGCTGGACCAAGCTGGGTCTTCACATGGGGTAAGGGCAGTGTACAGCCAAATCCCTTGTGACTGCAGGTTCCTGGTGGGGCCGAACCAGTGGGAAGAAACATGGGTGGGATCATCCCTCTGGACACCTGGGAAAGCATCTGTTGGAATGAGAAGAAATGGACTCCAGGTTCAGATCATGACCAAGTCCACTACTTGAGTAGCCCTGATTTAGATAAGGGTGACATTTTACTTGCTAATGATGCTTTTATAATCACTGTGTACTTGCAGAAGTAGCTTTATGTTACTGTTCATTGAGTGTTGTTCTCATGCGTGATTAATTGGTAGGTAGAGTAAAAAGCCAGTAGGACCTTTCTGTTGTTGTGATTAGATAAATCCATAAGTGAACAAATAGGTTATTTTCGTTAAGCAAGTGGTGATGCATAGGGAGATTTAGTATAGCTTAGGGAAAATACATGGGAAAGAATAAGAAAGGGTCAAATATGACGTCGAGATCTGGGGGGTTGGGACAGAGAGAGGGTAGTGCAATCAATTTTAGTGTGTCAGAATAGTTGGTAGAGGAAAATGGCCAGCTATCATTTTGCTAGTTTATTAGAAGTAGTGACTTTGAGGTGTAACCTAGTAAATACAGTCCATCGAATCAGAATTAGGCCAGCTGCATATTACTGGAATAGCTTAAGGAAAATGTCCTTGTCTATTCTGTCCTCTTCTCTGGGTACATGTTTTCACTCAGTTAAGAAAAGTCAGTGAAATTGCATTTTAAAGTGTTGTCACTTCACAGTCTGTCATAGGGCTTTTTCCAGCTCCCTTCAAAAGGAGTCGGTGCCTAGAACTGTGCCAGCTGGTTGATCTGATCCTCCTGCCACTTTACTAGAAAATCTAAATATACAGCAGTATCAGCTGAAATATGTCTGCTGTCCTGTTTTGCAACTATTCTGCATTTGAATGAAGAACCACTTTCACATTAAAACAGTACTGAAGCTCTCTCTATCTTTCTGTTCTATAGGTTGTCATTTTGTATTTTGAGCCAAGTGTATTTCGCTGTATTCTCCTAAGATGGGTTCGTCTTCTGGGCTTTGCTACTGTTTATGGAACTGTGACGCTCAAACTGCACAGGTATTTTGCATATTAATTTCCATCTCTGGGGGAGTATGTGCAATCTGTGTGGGTACATAGATGGAAGAGCTGCAAATGTGATAATAAACAAGCGCCGTTTATGATTTTTAAAACCACTGTGTATTTCTCCTCATGATTGCTCAAATTGTGTGCTACTAATCCCAGTAGAGAACTGTGAATGCAGACAGGTTTTGATGAAAAATGTATGCATCAGCTGTGCAATTGTACAAGAACTTTTCACATGAAGTGAATATATGTTCCTTGAACACAGGAAACATAGAGGTGTTTGTAGACTATTCAGAAGTTTCCTCGTAAAGTGTTCATAGAGTAGATTTCCTGGTGTAAACTAAGATACAGCAATGGTGGGTAAAACAATGCAGTATGGTGTATATACTTACTATATTTTCTTATGGCTCATAAGTCAAGGGCTGCTTTCTTCAGGCAATCACAGAAGACAGGCTACATGCTTACAAACATCAGTGCCTCTCAGCAAAAAAGTGTGGGAAGTTCTGGGTTCCACAGGATGGGCAGTACATTCGTATGCGATTCACAGACCCAACTTCAAGTCCCACTTCTACAGTCCCGTTAAAAATTGAAGCCTTTTCTGGGTATGCTGGATAAAATCTTAATGCTTTTTCCTTTCTAAACTGAAGTACAAAAAATCACATTCTGTAAGTATGTTTATTGGAGCAAAGAAATCTGCCATGTGTGTGTATTGGTACTTGGAGGTCTTGAACAAAGTAGGCTTGTTAATCTTTTTATCTTAACCTCATTACTGTGTTGGCATGTTAGAAATACAAGGTTTGCTATTATGCTTGTAAACTGAATAAGGACTGAGAATATCTTGTGGTTTATGTTGCACTAATGGCATGTCACATTTTTTGAGAAACACACTGCTTTTGCATTGAAATGGAGCCTCTTCTTCCAGATCTCTTTTATTTGTGTCCCTGGTTAAAAGTGTGCACTTGGGCTGGTAAACTCTGACTGTATAATACTATCTGGCCACATCTTTGCATTGAAATCCATACAGAATCCTACGCCCTCGTGGTATTTTCTGGGATGAGCAATTTCTGATGCAAAAAGAGTAACAAGTAGGGCACTGTAGAAGAGATAACAGAACTGGTAACTTTGCTTGAATCGCTTGTTATCTGTAGCTCAGATATATGAAGAAACAGCCTAAGACTATGGAAGACTCTCATTGCTATTGCAGTTCTGCTACCCTAAAAGGTTGTTTATATGATTTTACATGATGTGAGGAAGCAATTTTTTGATAGGGCAGTTGATCTTCTGCTTGTATGAAGTGAAGACAGACTGCAAAATTGGGCAGAAGATCTTGCACTTCTGCTTTGCTTATTCAGCTCTTTGGTGTTACTTGGCACCTCTGCTGACAGGGTCAGGAAACACTACGAAGACTGAATAGGAAACAAAGAATGAACCACATCCTCATCCTTGATCAGCACAAAATAATGAAGGCTAGCAGCCTACTGGACTGTATCAACAGGACAGCAGCCAGAAGGCTGGGGGAATTGATTACTCAACTTTACTCAGCAAGCCTTTGACCATATCTGCAGTTCTGGGTCCAGTTTTGGACTCTCCCAGTGCATCAATGAACTTGAGTGAGTTCACTGAAAGGCCATCAAGATGTTCAGGGGTTGGAGCACTTGTCCTGGAAGGAGAGGTTGAGGGAACAGGGCTTGCTTAGCTTGGAGAAGAGATGGCGTTAGAGTGACCTAGCAGAAGCTGACACCTACAAGGAGGTTACTGAGAAGATGGAGCCAAGCTCTTTACAGCAGTGTATACAAAAGATGACAACAAATTGAAATGGAAGATTTTAACTTTTTACAATATAAATTAGCATCAGGGTCAAGGGAAACATTTTCACTATTAGGGTAATTAGGCAGTGAAGCTGGTTGCCCATGAGGTTGTGAATTTCCATACTTGGAGGTTTTTAAGACCCAACTGAATAAAGCCCTGAGCAACCTGGTCTCAATTCAGCATTAAGCCTGCTGTGAGCACTGGATGACCTTGTAGGGTAATTCCAACCTGAGTAATTCTATATTTCTTTCTGAAAAATGAAGAGAAATAAAAGACCTGACTATTTAATACATGAATCTAGAATTATTTTCTCTAGGAATGTATCTTTGCATTCCTCAAATGGTCCTGTCCTGACCATTCATATCCTACATTCTTGATAGTGTGGTCTTTTTAGTACTTAATATTTCAGTTCAGGAGAGTGCCTTGCAAAAGACTGAGTCAAGTTAGATAATAAGCTTTATTATATACACTTGTAGCAGTTACACTAATTAGGAATAGTGCAATGCTAATAGAAATTTGGTAGAATTTTTGGCAGTCTAATTTAATGCACAGTCATTGCAGGGTTGAAGAATGGCTTACTGCAGACAACACAAATACTCATGACAAGCACTGGTTCCCTGCTGCAGGTAGCCTGTGCCTTGCCTGGAGGAAGAACTGGTTGCTAGCAAGGAACTTGTGTTTTTTCTAAGCTTAATGGGAAAACCAGTACTGTGTAAAAGCAGCTGTTAAGGATAACCAGAAAGTCTAAAGCCGTATTTCCCAACAAATGAGGTGCTTTGAGTAGCACTGGCACATGAAAGTTACCCAAAGCCAGGTGTAGGAGGCACTGAAAAACTTGTTTTCTTTGTGGCTTTTTTCCTTCCTAGCTTCCCACTTCCCAGCAATCTCTGAGGTTTTGTTATGGTCAAGCACCAAGGAGAAATCAGACAAGCAGCCAAAAGCAAATGCTTAAGGAAAAGAACAGGGAAGTCGTACTTTCAACACCTGTCACAGTCAGTTTCTACAGTGCCTCATCTTAAATTGCCTCTTTCTTATTCATTGTGCATTTTTGAAATAATGAGCTGATGTTTATGGGGGTGGAAGAATGGGGGTAAGGAAATGAGCTTAATTTAAGACATGTACCTGTAGAGCTGCGAACATAAAAATACTTTCCTCAACAATGAATTCTTCAAAATCATTCTCTGAAGAAATAATGATGTCTCAGATTTAATCTTTTAGTTTTAAAAGAGCTGCTGATGTTGCATCTTTCAGGATATTTCTGTGACTGAAGACTCTTTGTGTCCTTTTATGAGCACTATATTTGATGGACAGATTATCTCATTAGTTTCAGTATTTCACGAACTTCTGCCGTCTTGGTGTCAGGATTAGTACAGAATCCTTAATTCTGGGTTAAAGCGTGAGAATGGAAGAAAGCTATAGGTTTATACATACAGACATGTGTATATGTGTGTGTGCATACAGAGGACAACTTACAGACAGTTTAGCAGAGTGAAACCCAGGAACGGGGTCACTAGTTTGTGGGAGTGTCCATTTCTTATATTACTAGGAGAAACAGAGGAAAGTGGGGAACTGAGGAGAATGAGAAGGTACGAAGAACATAATGTTCTGGGTATAGAAAACAAGACAATGACATACAATGGCTTTTTTGTAAGTAGTGGTGGTGGGATGGGTGTGTTAGTGGGAGGACAAGATCTTAACACTGTGAGGCAGTTCTGCACTTCTTTTAAATACTATGCTAAGATTACATTGCTGTGCCTTGCCATTTGGAACAGTCAGAGCATGTAGTGGCCCTTTCTACAGATCTTTGTAGACGATAAAGAAAGGATGATAAGAGCAGTGTGGGTAGTGTGCAGTGGTGCACATATGGTTTAGTGGTGGACATGATTTAATGGTTGTCTTGGTAGTGTTAGGTTTAAGGTTGGGCTTGGTGATCTCGAGGGTCTCTTCCAGCCCAAAAGAGTGTGATTCTCTATGTCATGGTTCAGTATCTTGCAGAGAGGAGACTGGTGCTAGCAGAGAAATTCAAGATGTTGGTTTGCTTCTTGAAGCACTTGGGTGGAGGTGTGCATTGATGGTGAGAACATGAAAGAGGAGGTCATGGCATAACCTCCTCTTGTAGCTAGAGGAAGGAAAGAAGATGCAGATGATTTATCTGACTCTCCTTCTGAGGGATTTGTGGGACTGCCTATAACTGGATGATTTCCCGTCTCCTGCTGAAAGCATGCAGGCTGCAACTTGAGTTAGTATTGACCCTAAGATGGCTTTTTGTAGGAATTGGGTTTCAATTAGCAGTTAATACAGAGAAAAACTCATGTTAGTTTTGTGCAGTTATGTGACAAAGGTGTAATCTCAAGTTTCTTTGTAAACTTTAATTCCTGACGGTATAAACAAAGCTCAGTGACACCATGTTTCTGTGTCTTCCACATGTCATGGTGGGAGGTTCGATGTGCTGCTTCCCTGCTCTCATGGCTACGTTGTGTTAAGCAGGAAAAGGGAAGGGGTATGTGGTCAGACATGAAGCTCCTGTCAGAGAAGCAGTAGTGCTGTGTCTGGTACACAAGTCTGTGCAGATCACTGCAGAGAGGGAAGTGAAGGCGTGACGACTCCTTTCTGGAGAGGGGAGAGACATGCGGTCAGATGCACGGTCTGAAGCCTTGGCTGAATGTTGTTGCCAGAGCACTGCCTGTTATCATTCCGGCTTCAGGAAGAAGGGCAGCTGGACTTCAGAAAATAAACATCCTGCACTGACAAGATACATGTTTTGTACTGCCAGTTTCTCTTCTGCAATGAAAATTATCTCAAGAAGGTTCCAAAATTTGCCAGTGCTTGGCAGAGAAGGGCCCACAGCCATATAGGTTTTGCTGTGGGCTGCTGAAGCTCCATGTCTCTGATGCTCTTGCAGCTGTAGCTCCTTGTTGCGCCTCTTCAATTTGTGTTTGTGTGAGAGCTCCATGACACTACTTTGAATATCAGAGCCAGCAGCAGTGCAGAAGTGAAAGATTAAAAAAGAGCCTTCCTTCATTACTGTCACGTCACTATTATCAGCTTCATTCTCTTGTACTGATGACTCAGATGAGAGGGAGGTACCTAGAGCTGGCTGAGAGAGACATGGTGAGCAAAGAAAGGCATCGGGTACTTTTTGTATTTATTATTGATTTAATGTAATTAGGAAAAATAAGTCTTGCATGAGAGCAGGGCATCCCTGTCCTCTTCCACTGCTTTTTCCACATGTAGCACATTCACCCATCTTTGTTTAAACAAGGAGAGCAGGACGTGGAAAATATTAATGCATTCTTATGTCATTTGTGTTATTTGAAGCTTGCATTGCTGATGCTTGTTTCTGATTAAAAGACTTCAGTGATAGCACTGAATAAGAGGTTGTGCACACTAGGTCCTATGAAGCTTTGAGAAGAAGTGTTGGGGCAGAAAACAGACCATACGAAGGTTCCTGTAGAGAGAAGGCCAAAACCCACGGCATCAGCAGGTCCCTCTCTGCCTGATGTACCCTGAGTGGTCAGTGGCCACGTGCTGCTGGTGGCTCCCATGCTGTGCCTTGTGCCTGGCCGCTGGGGGAAATGGCAGAGAAATAGAGGCTTTAGGGTTTGGGACAGAGTGAAAGGCTGGGAGGTACAGTTTAGGAGGAAGAGAGTTGGACTTGCTGTGAAAGTGTTGTGTTCACATACAGTAGGAGTTCATAAGGAGCAAAGTTTCACTAATTAGACTGGTCATGGAAAAATCTGTGTTCTTGTTAGTATGTTTTAACCTAATTAATTCATTTCCTGAGTGTAATTCATTTCTCTTGCCTGCAGCCAACCTTTGCTAGCTTGTTTATTTATTTTTGTAGCATATGAAAAACCCCAGGGCTTTAGATAACAACTTAGAGATGTTAGTAAATTCCATATAGCATTCCTGTATGATGCACATTGAAAATGGAATTCTCATTTTTGTAGTTCTTCCAGGTTAAATAAGAGTCACATTCTGCTTTATTGTGGCTTTTTAACTGCTATAATCTGCATTATTAAAATGATACTTAGTCTTTTGTATCCCTGCCATTCCCAAGCAATAACTAGCCTTAACTAGGCAGCACAATGGTTCTGTTTCATATTTCTGAATAAAATAGCTACTTTCATATGTATAAACTAATAAAATGTAGCACAGCTGTTATAAAGACACTCAGTGCAGAATTGATGGAGCACAGTGTAGAATTGGGACTAATAAACATCTTTAAGCAAAAAAAAATCAGCAGCACATAAAGTATGTAAGATTATTAGAGCACAGTGATCCTGAAAATATTCTCATACGTATTCCTATTAATATTTAATTTATATAAAATATTGTAGATAACAGCCATACAGTTCCAAGGGCTGCTTTCTTAAATCACCTTAATGTGACACACATTTTGCTTTATTGTAGTAGACTGAGTGTGGCTAGGAAAGTTCAAAGGCAAGGTAAAGAAAGTATCTGGTGTTTTAATATTAAATTATATTGCTATCATGATTAGGGAAAAGAACTACAGTGTGTCGGAAGGTTCTCTGCAATGATCTACAGGAATCACAAGCCTTTTCAGATGTCTTTTGATGGCATGCAAAAGCACTATGGCAGATAATGGGAGAAAGGGCTAGTTTTGCATATCAGATTACATAATAGCAGAAGAGCGTCAGAACTGGAGCTGGAACCCATCCACTCAGAGACCTTGTTCAAGTCCAGGACCCCCTCCAGTGGCAAAACTTTGTGGTGTGGTACAGTGCAGCAGCATCTTTGCGCATGCACTTGCGATACGAGTCATGTAGCTGTACAGACGGGGGGGGGGGGGGGGGGAGGACTGGTCCTTGTTATGTTGGAAGGACAGAATTGGTTGGCTGAACACAGTATCTGCTGCCCAGCTGGGTGGGATTGTGGCATGAAAGAGAAACCTGGCATTGCACTGCAATACACGAGTTACAGGCTATTTGTGGAGGAGAGTGAAGCGAGATTTAACTGTATGACTCACACAGGGGCTGATCAGAGTTAAGTGGAAGCAGAGACCTACAGATCACATACACTGATTGTCAGTGCAAAATCATGATGGGACGGGAGGCTTCTGGTGGGCCACTGTGAAGGATCAGGAGTAAGCCTGATACTATTTAGCATTTTCAGCTCCAATGAAGAACCAAGCAGAAAATCATAAAATTTGTGGATAATGGAAAGCTTGGTGAAACGGTAAATTTTGTTTCAGAAAGGATAGTAATAAAAAGTAATCTTTATTGCTCAGCAACTTGGTTTTAGCCGAAGAGGTACACTTGAGTACAGCCAAAAGGCAAATTATAGTTAGGGACTAGTTAAAGACACAAAATTGAGGAGGAGTTTTAATGGTTATCAATAGAGATTGATTTCGCAGCAGGAGGTAACATCTTTGAGAGTAATACAAATGCATTATGCCCTTCTCCTGAGATGCATTCTTAAAGGAGGTATGCAATAGATGGATGTGGTTCAGAAAGTATTTGAGGGCTGGGAAAAGTGCTTGACACTATGAAACCTAATCTGTTTTTTAGATCAGCAAGAAGACTGAGCAATGACTTCTTGTGTGGTGTATAAACAAACAGGGAGAGGAAAAGTAGTCACAAAAGACTCTTTAATCTATTGGACTGAGGTTTAATATCTGGTAGCTGGAAGCCAAAGCTGAAGAAATTCAAATGAGCAATCTGGCACAAATTCTTCTCAGAGGGGTGCTTAGCTATTGAAAAAAACTAACAAGAGACATGAAGAATTTTTTGTGCTGCTTTCAGATCAAGGCTGAATCCCTTCTTGAGAGATACTCTATGGTTAAATACTACTACAAATTGCAGGGGTTTCTATAGAAAAATGTCATAATCTTCAACAGATCAAGCTATATGATTTAGTGGTTAGTCTTATATTTGGCCTTTATTTTATGAACATTCAATAGAAATTATAGGATTCATGTTAGTATGGGTGTGTTGAGAAATTAAGCATATTCTTAAAGTGAAATGATGTATTTATAGTTCTACTGTTTAATGGGATGCACCAGCAGCTTTGAAATTAGTCCTGGTCACTTACCCTAATGCAGATCTTTAGTACTGGGAAAACTGGTGCCTGGGCTAAACATTATCAGATATTAGTTCTTCTTTTCTGGGTTATTGTTAAGGCCAAAAATTGCCATTATGTTCTTGAAAACTCGAGTCTTTATCTGACCAGTGGTAACCAGCCACTGGTGATGTAAAATGGTGTGTTGGCATACTGTAACATACAAAGGGATGAAGCTCGGCAGCATTGTACCAGTCTGCACATTGGTGAGTTATCCTTATATACACTTTTCTGAAAGATGCCCAAGGTGCTCTAAGAATTTTAGATGCGATGAATTCAATCTGTGATCTGAACTGGAAAGGCCAAGACAGCGTTGCCTTAGCTGCTGGAGGCTCAGGAATCCATAGGTCCTGAAGAAAGCTTCAGTATGTATTGATTCAGTTGCAAGCACCACACTATTCCTTTTAGACCTAATCTGTAATGTTTTCAATTAAAAATTAGCACAGAATATTTGTATAAAAAATTAAAACTCTTTTGCTGTTTCGCAGTATTATAGTACAGTGCACTGGCAGATTTTACATGCAGCTGAGTTTTAATTCTCTTGACGTTCGTCCTACCTCTTTCAGGTCCAAATGTGAACCTCTGTACATAATTGCAGTTAGTTTCATAGGGTTCAACCTGGAGCCTCTGTTTCTGGGCAAATCTAAAATACTAATGGTTAATAATTGGGGTAGAATGTTGAGTGCCTATTCCTAATGTGGGAATTAAGTTAGCTGGCAGCACTGAGTTACTCAAGAGCCTCTGGGTCTCTTTGCAGCTATCACCACCAGTTGTGCTCTGGCAGTTCACAGCAGCACAGTTGTCCTGGTGGAGCCATGTTCTGCACTTGGCCTCTGCAACAGCAACATCTGTTATTTTTCTGAATCTTCTTGAGCAAAACAGTCTCTCCCCCTATTGCTGGGATTTCATGGAGATGCCTCCTGCTCCTCCCAGGTCTGCCCAGGGAAGACTTCAACTTTGTGTGAGTATGGGGCTGCTGGTGGTGAAGCCCCTGCTGTGGGCAGCCTCTGCCTCAAGCATTGGCTTGCATAGGTTAGTGGGGAAGTGGCAGCCACTCTTGTGACCATAAATCTTCCTAAGCTTTTTGTTTCTCCTTACCTATCATTTTATATATCCATTAAGCACCTCTCACTCTGGCATCAGTTTTCAGCAGTGCAGGCTGCAGTTCTTGTTTTCATGTTTGTATTCTCAAAAAAAGTCAGACAGCAGCAACCAGAGATGCATTGGTGCTGCCTTGTTGGTGTATATGGAGCAAGGTCTTTCTCTGATGTATTTTTCAGCATTACTTTGTCATCATTTTCTACTGTTCAGTTGTGAATAATGCAAGTTGGCATTACATGTCTGAAATCATATTTCTGTTCCAACTACATAAATTCATGGCCTCTAAACAAGGTCCAGTGCCAGAAGGCACATGGCAGTTTCATCATAGAGAGGTTATAAGTGTAGAATTGTTTGGTACCATTGTCTCACTGAAATAAGGCTAACAATCTACAAACTTTATTTCCATACGTTGCAATCAAGTTTGTGTGTGTATTTTTTTCAGATCTGTTCTTCTGCTCGTCTTTCTAGTTTTGACATGTGACAAGCTTTTAGAATTTTTTTATGCTACTGTTTGTTTTGTTCTGTAAAGTTGTGTATTGAACATTGTACTTGCAATAATTTTTTATTAAACCATGGGTTTTTTTTCTAGCTGTTATGTGGTTTCCTTCTGTGCAGAAATCACCGTCATTTATTCTTTCTGACATATTTCTCTAGCACCTCAGAAATCACTCTCATTGGCTTTGAACAAGTCTCCATATAGTACTGAGAGCCTTGACACTGATAAAAGGGCTGGAATTACACTGTCCTAGCCATCCCTTAGTAACAGCCTTAATTACTTGATGCAGGATCTTTCCTCAACAGTATGTCTGCCTTCTATCTTAGACTGGACAGGCTTTTTTTTTCTTTTAAATCGGATTAACATAATCCAGCTCTGGACTTTGCTCCTCTGCGCTTTTTCAGACGCTTTAGAGAATGTGGCTGCAGTGACCCAATCTCTTCCAAGTTTTTATTCAATTTGAAAATCATACTTTGCCTGTTGAGAAAATAGCTCTGGAAACCTTATAGCTGGTGACTGTCAAACTCTTTTTAGAAGTAGCAATTGATGGCTTGTGGTGAGTATATGCCAGCACTGGCCTCTGATGAATAAAGCCCTATTATATCAGTGAAAAAGACAGATTGACAATTTTACTGTTTGAACATACTAGAATGTAGGGGTTTGCAAGGATGTATATTATGCAATGTTCAGTTTTGTCTGCAGCTTAGTCTCTTGTAAGAAAACTTTGTCAGTGTCCCTCAGAAATGTTGGCTGGTGCTCAGTTCAATTTGTTGGCTTCCTACGATTAAACCTCAGGGCTGGAAGCCCCATGAACAAACTTGTACTGTTTTTTCTCATTCTTCATTAGGATTTGCATTCACATTTGTTGCACAGCTGAAACATCGGGATTGCTGATATGGGCAAGACACAAAATCCTTGTTGAACATTCTATGTGTTTTCATATCCTTTTCTTATTTGGAGGGAAACATGATGGTGATAGCCGCTGTCTATTTATACTTCTCTTTGAACTTTCTCTTGTGCTTGCTGTTTCTCTCATGTGGCATTCTGGTACTGGTATTCATTTATCTTTGCCCAGAACCCCTAGCACTCATCAACAATACCTAGACCTTTTGATAACTGCTCTAGAGTTCTTCCTTTACCAAAATCACACTTAGATAGATGAATGAGTTTTGTGCTAACAGCTTTTTTCTTTCTGACTGAAAATTTAGGCATGCCACCAATGGGCATTTGCCATGCGCGGAAGCATGGTGCAGGAGTACCAAACAAGTGCTTTGTTTGGTACTTGACACTTGATTTTCCCCCACAAGGTACAGTGTCATGCAGATGCCTGAAAGCAGTAGAGCCCTGCAATGGTGTGCCAATCATAGAATCATTTAGGTTGGAAAAGACCCTTAAGATCATTGAGACCAACCATAAACCTGACACCTCACGTCTTTTAAATACCTTTAGGAATGGTGACTCAGCCACTTCCCTGGGAAGCCTGTTCAAAGGCTTGACAACCCTTTCAGTGAAGAAGTTTTTCCTAAAATTCAATCTAAGACTCCCCTGGAACAACTTGAGGCCAACTTGGGCAAAAAACCCTAAATCTTAACAAAGAGTTGAGGTACACACCTCACTAACAAAGTCATGGTGCTTCCAGTCCTGATACTGGTGTGCTTTGTTCTAATACAGCATCTCTGTATTAGAGATACAGAGATATGAATTAGATTAGCGTGTCCTGTAATGCCTCCTGAAGATGAGAGTATTGCACAATTGCCTCAGCATTTGGTCTAGTCCATGCCCTCCAGGTTTTCCCTGTTTAGGGCATCCACGTGTTTCTTTCACGTTCTTTTATTGTAGCCTTACAGGGACTTGGTTATACCTTTATCTAGTCTTCATTTCCCTTCTGGAGAACCAGAATTACCTATTCCCTTGCTTGTTTGTCAGAGCAGCGAGAGATTCTTGAAGATACCAGAGATAAAATTAGTGAGATGAGTTTTGTAGCTATCTTCTCAGAGATAATAGGCATTTAAGTTTAGCTGTTTCCTAGCTTGTTGCAGCCTGGATGCAGCCCTTGCAGGCTCTGATGTATGAAGAGCTGGCCACATGCTGTGCGCTGGAAAGCCTCAGGTCTGTCATCATGCATCTGTATTAGCATGCAGAATCAGCATCATCAATGACATTTGCAAGAGTTGTCAGATAGAATACAGAAAGCAAATTATGTATCTCAAGACTATTTCAGTAAAAACAAACCATGTTTTCTGTTCCCTTTTATCTCCCTGTTCACTTAGACTGGGCTGATTTGCTTTATTTTTGTCTTCATGCTATATGAAACAGAACATTTGACCTGCTTGCTAGATTTGCAAGTCCAAATCTGTTTCTTGTATGATTAGTTCTTGTTGCGTGGATGTCACCAAGTTTGAACTGGGGCAATATCTTACCATAAATAACAAAAGAGTCTTACTACTTCTCCCTTTTTCCCCCATTTATTTCTTTGGGTTATGAAGACAGGTCATTACCACAGGACTTTTCTAGCAATATTTGATATCTCTCTGATTGAAATATTTCTGTTTAAACAAAAAATTCATGGCTGTCAACACTGTCCTACACTGTGTGTGACCTCAAAGTGGAGCTGGAACCCTTCATCCTTGCTTCGTCCTTGCAGGTTTTACAGAGCTTCAAGCTTACTGCATTTTCCCCTCATTCTGTTCAGTCCATTTTGTTGTCAGTAGGGTCTCATTGCTGTATGTGAGTAGGTTGCCTGGGTCTGCATCTTTTAGATCTTTTACATTTGATTTCAGTGAGAACCTCTGAGTATATCATCTGTCTCTTAGCAATAAACCTTCTTTCTTTCCAACCCTAACTATTCTATGATTCTATGATTCTTCTTGTGGCAACTGTGGCATTTAGATTAGCTCTCCCTGATGCTTGCTTACTGCTCCTTCAGGGCAGCAGAATAATTTTAATTCCATTTGTCTTTAAATAGACACATTTTTCTTGTTTTTCTAGACAGGCTTAGAACCAATGACAACTGAACCTTTGACCTTAATTTAAATTGTCTTTTTTTTTCTTTTCATTATTTTACAATGAGCATACAAAGCAACACTTTTCAGAATTCAGCTTATCAGAAAAGGCTGTTTCTTCCTGTGCATACGAGAGGAAGCACAGGAGATGAGAGTTCATTTTTCTTGCAGTTGACTTTTTTTAATATTTTATTACAGAATGACAGATGAACAGAATGTTTCATTTATTTCTTGAAGTTTTATGTTGCATTGGTATATATAACCTTGCAGGGGAGTATGAGCATTTCATTACCTTCTTCATTAAAATGGGTGACAGTGTTGTCTAGTAATAAATTCGGAAAATAAAAGTGAAAAGGTGTACTGTAGTGGGCCCCTGAGAACAGAAATCTGTGATACTTCATTGAATATTCAGTCAAAGCTCTGAGGAAGTTTATAGAACTTATACAAAAGGGTTTCTAGAGGTAACTATACTTTTGATGCTAATATACTTCTGACGAGTATTAAATCTTAAGATTTAAGGTTTGAATAAAAAGCTTGTTGCAGAAAACATACTAAGAAAATACTTTTTTTTTCCATCTATCTATACGTATGTATACTGGCTACACAAAGATTACAAAATCAGAAGAGCTGAGGTTGGCAGGGAACTCTGGAGATCATATAGTCACACCTGACTGCTCAGAGCAGGCTTAGCCAGGTAGGATGCTCAGAGCCATGTACAGTCAGGTTATGAATTTCCCCAGGGATGGAGATCCACAATCTCTTTTGGCGACTTATTCTATTGTCTGACCACAGTTACAGCAAAAAAAAAAAGTTTTTTCTTATGTTTAAATGAAGTTTCCTGGATTTCTTTTTGCACCCATTGCCTCTTATTTTGTCACAGGGCACCAATGAGAAGGGTCTGGCTCCATATTCTTTACTCCCTTATATCAAACATTTATATGCATCAAAAAGATTCTCCCTATGCCTTCTTTTCTCCAGGCTGAATAGCCCTCTAAGCCTCTCCCCTTATGAAAGATGGTCAAGTCCTTTACTTACCTTTGTGGCCCTTCACTGGGCTTAGCTCCAGTATGTCCATGTCTCTCTTGTACCAGGAAGCTTAGAACTTGACACAGCACTCTAGATGTGGCAACACAGCACTTCAGATGTGGCCTCAACAATGCTGAGTAGAGGGATAGGACCCACCTCCCTCAACTTACTAGATATGCTCTGCCTCAGGCTGAGTCCTCAGGTATACTCAGCCACAAAGCTTCTGGCCACCTTTACCACAAGGGCATATTGCTGGTTCATGGTGAATTTGGTGTCCAACACTATCCCCAAGTTGTGTTCTGCAAAGCCGCTTTCCAGCCAGTCAGCCCCCAGCGTGTACTGCTGAGTTAGGGTTATTCTTGCCCAGCTGCAGGACTTGGCATTTTCCATTGCTGAACTTTGAGATTCCTGTTTGCTCATTTCTCCAGGCCGTTTTGGTCCACCTGAATGGCAGCAATATCGTCTGGTCTCTCAGACACTCCTCCCAGTTTCGTACCATCTTCAAACTTCATCTCCGAACAACTCTGCTCCATTGTCCAGGTTGTCAATGAAGAGGTTAAACAGTGTTGACCTCCGTATTGACTCTTGGTGAACACAACTAGTGGCTGGCATCCAATTGAACTTTTTGCTGCTAGTCCACAACCCTCTGAGCCAGGCGGTTCAGCCAGTTTTCAGTCCAGCTCACTGTGCTTTATCTCACCTCTATTTTATCAGCTTTTCTACGAGGATTTTACAGAAAACAGTGTGAAAAGTCTTTCTGAGTCAGGATAAACATCATCCACTGCTCTTCCCTCAGCAAGCCAGTCATCTTTTTGCAGAAGACTGGGTCAGTCAGGCATGATTTTATCTTCATAAATCCATACTGACTACTCCCAGTTACCTTGTCCTTCGTGTGTTTGGAAAAGGTTTCCAGGAAGATCTATTTTTGTCACATTCCCAAGGACTGAGATGAGTTTGACCAACCTGTAGTTCCTGGAATCCTCCTTCTTGCCTTTCTTGAAGATCAGAGTGACATTTGCTTTCTTCCAGTCAATAGTAACCTCCCCTCATCATTGTGACCTTTCAAAGAATATTGAACATGGCCTCATAATGACATTCGACAGATTTTGTCATGACTCATGCATGGACTTAAGTATATGGAGTTCACTTAAGTGTTCTTGACCTGATTCTTCTCCATCAAGGTTAAATCTTCCTTGCTCTAGACTTTCCCACTGGTCTTAGGGACCTGAGATTCCTGAACACAAGTCCTACTAGTACAGATTAAGGTGAAGACGGCTTTAGTATTTCAGTCCTTTTGTGTCATTTGCCACAAGGTCCTTGCATCATTCAGCAAGGACCTGGTGACCTTGCTGAATGCAGGCCTGCATTTTCCCTAAACTTTTATTTCTTTGCTTCTGTTACACCTGTAGAAGCCTTTCTTGTTGCCAGTTGAATCTACCCGCACCAAATGAATTCCAGGTGGGTTCCCTAAATCCACTGCTGTATGCTCAGTGTCTCTGTATTCCTCCTGAGTCACCTGGGTCCCTCTTCCACTTCTTGTATGCTTCCTTTTGATGTCCGAGTTTAATCAGGAGCTCCCTATTCATCCATGCACACTTCTGCCACCTTTGCTTGATTTCCTGCAGTTTGGTAAGATCTGTTCCTGAGCCTGGAGGAGCTTGAAGTTTTTTCCATTCTTCCAGGATCCTGAACTCCACCATTCATGGTCACTGCAGCCAGGGTCGTCCCTGACCTTCACAGCCCCAGCAGTTCTTCCTTCTTTGTAAGAATGTGGTCCAGCAGAGTGCTTCCTTTCCTTGGTTCCTCAGTCACCCACATGAAGAAGTTATCATCAGTGTGTTTCAGAAACTTCCCAGACTGCATGTGACCTGCTGTGTTGCACTTCCAGCACTTACTGAGGTTGCTGAAAACCCTCATGAGAACCAGAACCTGCAAGCATGAGGCTTCCACCACTTGTCTGTCAAAGGCCTACGTCAGGACCTAGTCTGTATTCCTGATCAGGCAAGCTGTAGCAAACCCCCATCACAGTGTCACCATAAGCTCTCAGCTGGTGTCCCAAGGCAGAGCTCCATGCATCTCAGCTGCCTGCTCACAAACAGAGCAACTTAGCCTTCCATTCTGTCTTTATCAAAGTATCTGTACCATCCATGGAGCACTCAAGTCGTGATCAGCAGTGATTTTTAAGGACACCATTAGTGCTGTTGCTTCAGGGGGTAGCCCTAGCTGTTGAGGCAGGTTCCTAGCAATGTGGCATTATGCAGTGCAGGGGAGGGAACAGCAAGTATTTGTCAAAACATGCAACTTTAATTATTTTCACAAAGTTTAAAATAAGACAGACATTCAGAAACTAGTTTCCAGGAAACTGTAGCTTCCTCAGAAGTGCTCATAACTAGCCTAATTAGCAGGTTTTTCTGATTGCTACCCTTGCTTATACATATTGAGAGTAAACATAGTTGAATGGGCATTTACCTGGCAACAGAACATAGAAGCTTATGAAAGGATTCCTTTTATCCAGATATTGCTGACACTATAGAGTGATTCTGGACTACATTTCTTTAAATTTCCTTTAATAGTATGTTGTATTTTATGTGAAACATTGGAAGAAGAACATACAGAATGCAATTTTTCTCTTCCAGAGCATCATTATAACTGATCTGTTTCAATAACAGTAATCAGTAGCATGCCAGATCCATGCAGAAATAGCATATGCAAAAACACGGGCTGATCTGCACTGCTGGGTACTGTGCTGCTTGCACGAGCCAAGCTGAGGCTAATCAGAGCAGAAGAATCCATCCCTCTTCAGATCTTTATCATTGAGTTTATACAGCTGGGGCTTTTTTGTTGCTGGATTTTTCAGTTATTTGTCCCTTTACTGTAATGTTATAAACAGAAGAGATGCATTCTTCTCATTCTTCTGTATTTGAATCTGCTCTGGCCCCAGTTTGTTTTCTGCTTCATAGCTGACAAACTGCTGTGCATGTATTGATGTTCGTTTTCTTACACAGTCATTGCTTTACTTGTTCTTCCATCAGGAGAGGTGTTTGACAAACTGGAGTATGAGTGAGGTTGGGCCTGAAAAGTTCTATTTTGGTCTGTTTACATTTACTGTGGAACTCTTTTTTTTTTTTTTTTTTCTCACTAAACTTCTTAGTGAATTCTAAGAAGGAAACATAAATAAGTTGGGCAAAATATCAGGGAATTTACATGACTAGCAGCTTGGTTACCAACTAGTGTCTGTTTGTCCTCTGCATCATCTGCGTTCTGAAGGAAAGAAGGGTTTGAAATAATGACCGCAGCTTGAACAATGACAACTTTTTGTCATTATTGCTTTTAAGAATGGAGGATTTTAAAATTTAAAATAAAAAGACTACCATAGCAAGGGAGGTCTGTGGGTAGTACTGCAACCTTTAGTAGCTATATCTGCACATCTGTGTTGATGCTGTGGAGGCATATTTATGTGTGATGTTCCTGCGCCCTAAGTATTTCCTGTGAGCCTGGAAGCTTCACTGTAAGATGTGAAGCTTCTGTGGAAGCCTTTGGTGTTTAACTTACATACTGGACTTTATATTCTATGAGAGGGTCCCTGATTCTCAGTGCCAGCAGCTGACCTCTTCCTTTCCCCACTGTATGAGATGTGTAATGTAGACCAATAACTCACAGCCCAGCTATACAAGGTCCTGAGCAACCTGCTCTTTTTGATCCATCTTGGATCAGGAGAGTTGGATTAGGTAATTTCTTAATTTCTCCCTTACAGTCTTGGCTATTCTGGCATTCTGTGAATGAATCAACCAGAGACACAAAAACTCTACAGATGCCTGATGAGCTTTAATACCCTTGCCAGGATTTTAATTCCCTTCAATGTAATCTACTCCAGGTGCACATTTGCAGAGGAATATTCTTAATAATAACAAAATTTTATCACACAGAACTTTCATCCGAAGAAGTTGGCATTGTTTATGGTCTCAATTTCTATTGGTGGTAACACTGCTGATTGTCGTGACATGTGGAGATGTTCCTGATTTTATCTGTTGTAAGAGTGGTTTGAATCTTATCTTTTGCAGACAAGCTGAAGAATAAACTTTCTTTTCAAATACACATGAAGGTCTTAGCCGTGATACCTGTATGCACAACCACAAGATAAAGTTAATATTCATTCTACAAGTGGAAGGAGAGCACAATGCTGATAAAGAGCTGCTTCTTCAGAAGGGTTGATATGAAACACTGCTGCCTGTCAATCACATATAAAGTGGTTAACATTTATTTTATTAAAATGGGCACAAAACCCTCAACAAATATTATAACTACATATTACAGTTGTGTGTCTCTGCAGCTTTTCGTACCATATTTCATTAATTCCTTTCAGTTTTGCATCATACAATAAAGGTGTTGACAACCCAGTACCTCTTCTTGAGCTCTGCTGAAGTACACGAGTCTGCATTATGGATCTGAGAGGAGGATTGTGTCCAGTGGGTGTGATTACTCTTTCTTACAGCTTAATGAAATAAACTAGTAAGACAAGTTCTTCCTATAGCATCTGTGCTGTTTAATTATTTGGCATGGTAATGAATGCACGTAAATGGGAGCAGAACACATCAAAGACTGGACCTTTCAATGTATCCTCCTCCTCAGTGTCCTTGTAGTTGAGAAGAAATGCAGATTTGGATTGTTCTTGTTCATGATTACTTAACTCTTATTTTGTTAGAACAAGATATATAACTTTGAGGGCTGTTATATAAGAACTCTGCATGTTTCATTTATATGGACTAGTAGAAGAAGAGATTTTTCCACATATTAACTGTATTAATTTGAAGGAAAAGTAAGAATTTTGGAAAATTCCACTATGTGGCTTTCATGAATGTTAGCTGAAATATAGGATTTTTGTTTTGGTTTAGTTTTTTAATAAGGTTTCCATATCTGCGTATGATTAACAATGAAGTGATAAGATTGGGAGCAATATGTAACTTAAAAATGTAAACATTTATATGGCTTTTTTTGAATGCGTAAAGTGTACATGCTTCCGGTCATTTGATATGAAGGCAGCTGTATGAACCTCTCTTAACCAGTTCACAGTAACTTCCAGCACTGAAACATTCTGACAGAAGAAAAGCGAAAGGGAAAAAAACACATTCCAAAAGATATTGTAGAAATAGGAGGGCATAAAAATGGTGATGCATTACATTTTATAAAGATGGGAGAGGTTCCTGTCCCTTCAATTGCTGATATTTGCTTCCTGCATCTTTACTAATGGATTTTCATTTTAAAGTACTGTGTAGGAATGTCATTTCACAGCAGAAAATGAAATAAGTGCTTGCAAGTCAATTTGTGAGGAGATACTTTTGTGCCAAAAGATTTTATGCATAGTGCTTCGGTGAGCAGTCCACAGATACAGAACTTCTCCTGGTCTCTTTCTGTTCACTGGAATTTTTTCAAGGCAATAGATTTAAAACAGTTTATTTTGAAAAACACTTCTCTCAAATGTCCTCTGACAATGCAGCAAGACCCATAGTCAGCAACAACTTTGAGCTGTGTGTACCTTCTCGTGCAGGAACATCCTCCAAAAAGGCAAAGAGAAAGCTCAGAAAGTTAGGCATCTGTTTGACTGGTCAAAGTGACTGATTATTTTAATGGGGAAAAAAAAAAAAACTATATCAGTCCAGAAATAGCAGTGTTTGTGCCCAGTTCTTCACTTGTGTGTGATGCCACTGCAGGGCAGATCTTGATTTGATCCAGCTTAATGAATTTTGAAATTGCCTTCTCTGTTTCTTGGGAATTTTCTTGGGAAGACTTCTCTGAACAGTCTTCTCTGTTTCTTGGGAATTTTGTTTCCAGGTTCCTCGATCTGCTCCAGGTCTCCTACTGCCACCCACTGCTGCCTCCCAGATCTGTTTCTTCCTGAGCTTGCTCAGCAGTCCCTGACAGACAGGGCAATATCACTTCTGTCAAAGAAGTCTACTGACTCCATCATTTCTTAAAGAATTTTACCTTTAGTATCTTACGAATATAGGTAATACATGATGTCACATGGAGTGTGATTGAAGATCCTCAGGAAAATCTCACCAGCATGAGAAACTGTGTAGGGAAAACATAGTTTGACTCCTAAGGTAACTGAATTTTGCTCTGCTTTTCATCTCTTACAAGTGGAGTATTCAGAGAAATCATTTGGTCACTGAAGCTCCTGTGATGACAAATCCAAACTCAAACTCTGAGATTAGGTCTTGTAAATCAATGGGTTTGTTCCTTTAGAGCAGGAATGGGGAACCTTCTTGTTGCTGGGGCCATGGAGACCATGCAAACACACCTGTGCTGGTCTGTGCATTAATAGGGTCCCAGGGATGTCAGCTGGTAACTGCCCAGCCTGGGTGAAGAGCTACATCTGGACTGCAAGCTGTAGGATATCAGATCGTGCTCCAGAAAACTCAGTAGCAGAATTGCATGATACTATTGTAAGAGCAAAGTTAATACGTTTTAGTGTTGTTAAGACAGCTAGTAAGACAGAAGAGATCACATAAAAGCACATTTTATGCTGCTTTAGCATAGAAATTCACTATGTAATTAGAGATATAAAAAAGTAAATTAATCAGATATTTTTATTGAAATCTTTTTATCTTGTTCAATCTGCAATGTAACACATATGAACTAAAATAGAGTATTGTATTAGCCACATGTATAATGGGATACAAAGGGGAAACCAATGAAGCATCCATCCGGAACATGAAGACATTTATCTGTGAAATTATGCTCTTTTCCTTCAGTTGCTGACTACAGTTTAGTGCATTCCTCAAAAAGCAAAGTATAGTGATCTGTAAATATGCTATGAATATATAGTTCAGTCCTCATGATAAAAAACTGCTAGCAGAATGAATTGTAATTCACTCAAGCTCACTAAATTATTGTTCACTACTTTTTGATCCAGAGAAAAGCTTTGCATTCTTCTTGTATAGTACCTAAATAAATTAACCTAATAAATCTATAAAAGTGGTGAAACATGTAGCACAGCTGTTACGGGTTACTAATTCTTATGATCCTGTTAAAAATGTCAAATGCGTTGTTTTTCTTAAAGCTGCAGCTCTTCATATCATGCAAACAGCTCAGAATATCTGCTGGTTTTGGCTTAAAAGGAAGGAGGTATTTTGGGTTTTTGGCCACATTAAAAATGCTAAAAAGGTACTGTCTTTTTAAGTGGGGCTTGTCATTCTCTGATCGGAGGACCAATGTGTGGCAGAGAACTAAGGAGGAGAAGAAAGGAAAGAAAATCTTTCTGTATCAAGATATGTAGCCACTCCCAAATTTACTTTGGCCTGGATTTCGGCTTTATCCATGGCAATACTTGCTGTCTGTAGTGTGAGTATTTTAAGAACAAAAATACAAGATTTGGCATAGGGTTTTGATGGGCTGCCATATTGCTGATCACTAGAAAATGTCTCTTGATGTTTAAAAGGTTGTTGAAATTATCAGTGGATGTTTTCAGCAGGACAGGGTGTCTGTATGGAGCAGCACTAACAGTGAGGGGAATTTGTGTCATCCCAGTCGGTTTTACTGGTCAGCCTTTGTTAAATGAAAAACTGTAAGCTGGGATCAGGAGGGGAGTTGGCTCTTTTATGGTCAACTCTACAGTGCTTTGTGAAGCAAATTTTGTAATGAATGCCTTGAAAATGTCTTTAACCTTTTGTAGGAAGGGATTACCAGGAGGCAGTTCTGGGGTCTATTTTCTCAGTGTAAACTTCTGAGAAATAATGACCTTGAGATCCTTTGTACTGCCTGTTGTCAAAGTATTTGATGAGGGTAAAGAACTGAATGGCTTTGGATTTGCAAAACGTTAGTAACCACCTGATGATTTTTAAGAAGCAAATAATTAGCTTAGCCAAAGCTTTTATCGGCTGAAGGACTTACAATCTTCAGTCTACACTACTAGTGGCAGGTAGTCTTCAGGATCTATGAATTAAGGTTTCTGCCAGAAAACTGCCTCAAATTTGAATGAAGAAAAGAACTCAGCAAAATTGGTTTGCTTATGGAGTAAAATGTCTGAGGAGCTAACCTTGTTTTTACTGAGTGAGGGCTGTAGTTATTTAAACATATCTATCAGGAAGAAATTACTGAATTGGCTATGTTAGCCATTTTGTAGCAGACCCATAAAGAGATGGTCCAATCCCTGTCCCAAGGACCTGGGATTTTCAGAATTCTAGGCATCTCACCCAGGATTCTGTGGCTGTGAGCTCTTGATTTTGGTGACACCAAAGTAACTGTGTGATGTAGCTTTAACCTTGAATAGTTGGCAAACAGGAGACGTGTCACTGCTGGTTGTCTGGGGACAGATTGATGGGCTTTTTATTTAATGGTTTATATAGTCATGGTATGCTCTGTGACAGCTCTGTCTGGTCAGGGTTCAACGGTCAGATGTTTCGCTGACTGCTCTGTAGTTCTGCTAATCTCAGCAGGATTCATCGGGGTATTAGTGCAGTAAGTGGTTTATTAGAAGAGATAATTAGCACAAAGCAGATGAGGATTTCATAAATAAGGAGACTTGGTCTGCATCACTGAAACCTAGTTACGTGACATGGCAGGTCCCCTTGTTGAGCCTTCTTACCTCTCAGCTGCTCAGTGCTCAGTACATCCCTCAGCACACACCCAGGATGGGCAAATCAAGTGGAGGAACAGCCATTTCTGATGAGACTTACCTAGGTGGTATGGTAATATGAACAAAAGCATTGCAAAAGACAGCACACACAGTTTCAGTGTCTCCTGCAATGGGAGCTAGCAGGCAGCTGGAACAGATGTGGGCAGCAAGGCAGTGAGCTGGGGAGAGAGGAGGCACTGGGGAAAAGCAGACCTCACAGCTGGTCTGTCAAAAGATTCCAGCTATGGTCCTTGGAACTGGCTGCAGACAGAGAAAGCTTTTTGATCTATAGTCCACTGGGAAATTGAGAGTTTCTCAAGTGAGACTTCAGTCTTGAAGGTGAAAGAAGAAAATAAAGCATAGAATAGCATGAAAAATGTTAGAATCTAGGCTGCATTGAAAGAAATAACAATTTTGTTTGCTTATTCGCGGCTTAACTACAGAATGACAGACAAAAGCTGCTTCAAATCAATACACTTTCATCAAAACAGGTCATATTTTTAGGCTCTTTCCGTGTTATTAAATATGCATTATGATGAGAGTCCAGTGCTGCTCACATGGGAGTGAGTGAGTGGTTGTGATTGCAGTGGGAAATCTATTGGATTCCTGTTGCCTCCCAAAACCCAGAGCCTTCTCTTGAACACCATGTGATTTCCCTCCTACCTTCCTCAGTCTGCTCAAACTCTTGGAGATTGCAGCAGCACAGTTTATCTCCTATACATTGATCCAGAAGGGGAACTTTCATTTAGGCACTGTAGAATTACCCTTATATATGTGGTATTAAAACTAATCTAGGAAACTACAAAGTCGGTTAGCATCAAGTCACGACCCATATGTCTTTGCTTATTAATGGTAGTTTTTACCAGGCACTGAGGTAAAATGCATTTTGTAACTCCTCTTCACAGCTTGCTTTTCTAGCCATACATCTGATAAATTTATATTACATTATTTTTCTGCAATAGGAAATCACTTAAAACTCTGTGGAAGATATAAGGGAGATGAAGTCTCACTGTGCAGGCTAGCCTTCAGTCAGTTTGTGCTCTGTTGCCCATAACAAAATCCAGTGCGTTTGGAAGGGTTAGTCAGTGCATCTAAGAATTTGTTGCCTTTCATGGCAGTGGTGTTCCTGACAGTGTATTTGCTATACAAAATATCTCCTGAAATGAAAAATATGGGAGATAGTCTATTATCTATACTTTGATTTATTGCAAATAGAGTTGAGATATTTTGATGGCTATCAGTGATATGTGCCCGAGTTCACTGGCAGCACTCAGGATGAGGACTCTTAGAGGTATTCATACACCCAAATAATTGCCAGAACTTCTTTCTCTAGTTGTACTTTTTTGCTGGACAGGAAGGACATGATGCATATGATGTAGGTCTTGTCATGCTGTTTTCGTGCTGTTGACATGGCACAGCTCTTAGCCCAGGTTTGCTCAGGTTAGAGATCATCAGACACAATAAAGTGAAAGATCATCTCAATTTCAGTATCTTCTTCAGTGCTGGACTTCAAGTCTGTTCTATGCTGAGGTCTTGAGAAATCACTTGGGAAGCAGATGATGACTGATTTGGAGCCTTTCAGCTGGGATGTGGTTTAGAAAGCTGTTCAGTTTTCTCAGTTGGGTTTTATCCTTCCCAGCTGAGAGCCAGTAACTGGTGGTATGAGTGCATCTAACTATAATTTGTAAGGCTTTGGGCCTTAAGTGTTGATGTTCTTCCTTCAGTCACCTTTTCTGATGTGAAGATAAAACCTGCACTCACTATTTGTGTATGCGTGTGTGTGCCTGTGTGTCAGGTATTAAGAGTAGGCTCTCTTGTATTGACATAGTGCCATACGCACATGTGCCATCAGTACTTTTTCAGTAGTTCCACCTCAGTTTACAAACTGGAAGTAACTAGCGGCGTGTTCACCATTAGTCCAGAAAAAGCAGATAAAACATAATCCATGCACCACAGGAGGGCAACATCCTTCATAAGAGCCTGACCTGTTATCTTTCTGGTGTAGCATTCGTATCACAATAAAAATCATCAGTCTGGAACAGAACAGTTTGGCAGGATGACTCAGTAGAGCCACAAAATGACAGATGCTAGAAATAAAAAATAAATTGTGCCAGGTCATTGCTGTCAAAACAGGATCCTTCACCTGTTGTTCCTGCCACTTACACAGTCAGCTGATAGTTTGGGGCCATGTTTTCTGTTCACAGGGCAGATTATTGATATGACAGGAAAATTTAGTATGATTTTATTTATTTTCCAAGATTACACACTGCATCTCAGGATTTAACTTCTACAGCAGCAGCCACGTACTTTGCTTGCTGATTCCAAGTAGGTGCTCCCAGCCAGTCCTGTGAACCAGCATGCTCTGTCCGTCTGCCTCAGATTCTCTTGCAGCATCACTTCTCTCCCCAGCTGCTGGGCTTCACTTGGCTCTCAGCTCTATGCTTGCAACCAGGCCCACCCCTTGTTCATATATATGGAGCCAGGCATACCAGATAAACCTTCAGACCCTATAGCTTAGTCTCCCCAGACTTGGCAATGCAGCCAGCAGAGTTGGGAGTTACCTGCAGTGGTCTCCAGGGAGTTTGTTCAGCCTGAACTGTGCCTTTTGTTTACTCTGTAGAAAGATGGCTGTTGCCTGTCAGCTTTAATGCTGCCAGTAGCTGTCTGTAGGTCAAAGCTTTGCTTTGAAGGCAGCTGTGTCTTCCAGCAAAGCAGGTAGGGCATATTGCAGTGTTCTGTCTGTAAACAGAGCTGATGACACACCACTGAAAATGATTGGTTATCCAGTAGAAGCCTGTAAGAGTGGATTGCATTTGCTGAATGGTTTTAGCTGGGAGAAGAGTTAGAAGATGCTGAGGAAGATGGTTGACTTTCTTCTTCTGCTTTAGATCAGAGTCCCTATATCTCAAACAATGCCCTAAGCTTCTGCCAGAGTATTGCCTGACACTACCAGCCATTCCGGGGATAGACAGAACAGGGGGAGGAGTCTTTCCGGTTGACATTTACCTAATGAAACATTAATTTGCTCAGGGATTTGAATCCAGGGCTACATCTATATTAATAAATTAAACAGCATCAGAAAACATTTGTTGGTGCTGCCACTCCATCTTCGGTCCTGCTGAATTGTTTTAGTGGTCCCTGGCTTGCCCTTGTTCTGTGGTAAGCTGAATGCTTCCAAACTGTTTCCCAGTGTGGTTCAGGAGCTGTCACAGCTGTCACAGGGTAATAGTATGGATGCCTGCTCTTCTGTGCTGGTTGGCATCGAAGCCAGAGACAACCCTGGGTATATTTATTTTCCTAATGTACATGCATCCCACTAGCTCCACTTCTTACCTCCCTGTGAGAAATCTCTCTCATCTTTTGAACAGCTAGTTCGATCCAATATATAGATATAAAACAGTGCAAAAAAGGAGGGCTGAGCATTGTCTACCCCAAAGTCAGGGCAGTTATTCGAATGGAGAACTCCTCAGTTTTCTGATGCAGAGTATTAGTCATCAGACAGTACGTGTTTGCAGAGGCATTTTGATCAAATATTGCAGTGATTCAACTTTTTTATGGTGAACTTTGATAGCATATGAGTCAGAGATATTGGAAGGCAAATGACCCTGCAACCTGGTGAGTAAGGCTGCTCCTGAGAGGGGAAACTCCTCAGCACTCGTCTTTGCTTTCATACATGTTCAATAATAGACAGAGGTGGAACACATCAGCCGGTGCTGAGATGATGACAGGAAGATGAGGGAATTGCGACGCTGGAGCTTCTGTTCTAGTAGAGTACTTTTATGCCACAGCCTCTAGAAAGGAGATTGTCAACACTACAAATCCAACCCAGCTTTTCTTACAGCTTCTCAGAAAAAGAATTTGGGGAAAACAAGATTGGGTTACATGTAGGCCTACAGGTCCAAGGTAGAAATGGTGGTGGATGCTTATTTTGGTGAAAAGAAGAGAAAAAAAGAAACATGATCTAAATTGGAGGGGGTTTGACTGCTGTACTCCAAGGTGTTATTTGTTTCACTCTGCTCAGATCAATAATGCAGCAGCAGCCCACCTGTCTCCCTTAGAAAGCTGTCTCATACTTAGCAGTTAATGAGCTAGTACTGGAAAAAATGTAATGGGTCCTGCCTTGTTACGTCTAGAAAAGGCTCACATCTTGGCTTTCAGTAGAATCACCAAGAATTTACTTTGGAGAGCCAAAACACAAAGAAAATAAATGTTTCTGGTAGTTCTGAGTTGGTTTGTATAATTTCTCTAATTCTTAAACCTTCAGAAACATGTACAATGAAATTTTTCTCAAATGGCAAACTATAGCTGTGAAGAGGTGGTGTTTTCCAGTTCACTACAAAAGGAATACTTTTTTCTGCTCTTCAGAGAACCTAAATATTGATTGGCATTTACAACAGGGAGGAGGAAAGCCCTCACTTACTGTTTTTTAGAACAATAAAATGAGGATTTACCAGTGCTGCCTTGGAACTGTAGTGCTGTGACTAAGCAATGTAGAGGGAAGTAGCCTGCCTTGCCTCTGTGGAGTTTTCTGTCTATCCTGCCTGAAGACTTTGGGAAGCTGCTTCCAACATGAAACACTTTGCATCTGTAAAGGGAGAGCAGAATATCTATCAAACATGGAAAGATCAAAAACTGTGACCCCCTGCAGGTTAACTGTTGGGAGGGAAACAGCTGAATAATGTTGAACATACTCAGATCTCTGACTTCACCTAATGCACACTGTGAAGGCTGTGTTTGTAGTCAAACGATGATTCATTTTTATGGATGTGGAAAAGCTTTTGTGCTTCTGCCTTAAAAGACACTGTTCTATTATTTGTTTGAGAGGCAATGCCAGTTGCTTCTGCCTTCTCTTAGACAAATATAAGCATAAATATTAATCTGGAGTGATACTGATTTTTTGCTGAAAAGCCAAGCCTGGCCATGAAGCAGCTTGGGAGATGGCTTGGTGCTTGGTATGCTGAAAAGGCTTGGGAACTGACAAGGGCATTTAAAAGCCCAGCTTTCTGAAAAATTCATGTTCCGTAAACCTCAGTAATAATTTGTCGCTTCATGCGTGTCAAGAGTATTCACTGTACATGCTCATGCTCAAGAGCCAGGAACCACCGTGGTTTTGAGGACAAAGTCACTGAAACAGCTCACCTCTTACACTTTAAAAGGCTCTTCATCCTAATCTCAGCGTTTAAACATTGGCCCAGCTGGTTCTGATGGCGTTTCCTCACTGCCCAGCCTTGTTAGCTTGGCCAGGTCGAGGCAGGAGCACTGCAGTGGCAGCCCCTGCAGCCTTCTTTTCTCATAGGAAAATACTAGGAAGAGGTTAGATGCTTCTGAATCCCATGCTGTGGGCAACACAAAGAGATGCTCTGTGCCACATGAAGAGTCAAACTACTTGCTCTTTCTGAGGCTGTTTCATCAAATTTTGGTTGCACTCATACTCCGAGCAGGACCTTTTTCTGCTTTAGCAGGTGGTGATGAGTAGAAAATAGAGGTGATGTTTCCTTGAACAGTTCTTGGTGGGAGTAAACCTATTCTAATAGTAAGTGCAAATATTTTTAAATTGAGTGTTATGTGTTCAGTGGCTGTTACATGGTGTGTGTCTAACATATGATGTGGCTTTTCTTTCGATGGTTCTGTCCCAGCTCGGCAAGCTTTGTCCATAAGCAAGTCAGAAACCACATAATGAGCAAAATGCCTTCCACTGTTATTTCTACAAGGAGTATTGTCTCAGAAGCATCAAACCCAATGGGAAATATATCCTAGAAGTGTTAATTTTTTTCTCTGGAAATAGCGTGATTGGGGATGAGCAGACAAACAGCATCAAAACAAAATGAAATCTCACACACATGATTGCTGTTTTATGGAAATGACCTTCCCTTTTCCAAAGAGAGAAGTCTTCCACTGGGAGCTGGAAGGTACAAAACAGCTTGACAGCACAGCATGTGAATGTGAATCTCTAATATAAGCATAGCTAATACTTTCTATTATTGCTATGTAGCACTCTCTGGGCAGCAGTCAGTTCCATTTAAATGCAATGAATATGAAAGTAATAATGTTTCACATTTCACTCTTGTACACACTGTCAGGGGAAAGAATGTTGATTTTTTTCTTTTTAATAATCTGATAGTGAATTGAAATGAAAATCCGGTTCCTGCAACACTGCTGGTGCTCATCTTAACTCTCTGTCTGAATTTTTCAGGGTTTTGAAGGTATTCCTTTCCCGAACTGCTCAGCGTATTCCATACATGACAGGTGGGCGAGTGATGAGGATGCTGGCTGTTATTCTCCTGATAGTCTTTTGGTTTCTCGTTGGCTGGACTTCTGCAGTAACCCAAAATTTGGAGAGAAACATTCCACTCATTGGCCAAGGGCAAACATCTGACTACCTGATCTTCAATATGTGCCTCATAGACCGCTGGGATTACATGATGGCTGTTGGTATGTTCATTTTCTAGCTTATCTTTTAATTTCTAAAATAAAGATTGGTTGCCTTTTCATTTTTCTTCTTTTAGAATATCTTAAAAGTTTTGTCAGACTGCCTAATATCATGTAAAAAGCTTCCAGGGAAATAAAATATTGGCATATATGTTTTTAAATGGGCTGAGAAGTAAACCATAATTAAAGTACGCTGAGACTTTTATGACTTTCAAAGGTTTGTAACTTGGATTGTAATAAATCGTGATGGGTGCTCAAGAAATTTTATCTTTGAAGGCAGAAGGTGCTTAGCTCTTCTGTGCTATTAAAATGAGAGATAATGGCTAGATTAATGGATGCTTTTTACTTCTGCACCTCAGAACTGAGCAGAGCTCTCGTGTGTGAGGAGGGAAAGAACTTGCCACACCACTCGTTCATAACTTACAAAAATTAGTATCAAATAAAGGGAGTAGAAAATGCACATCTAATATCCAAACTTAATGTACTTTTTAAATGGGCTCTCAGTGCTTGGGATAGGCAGGAGCTAGAGCATGACACCCTGCAGAACTCATATCAAGGAGAAAAATGACTCAGTTTTGTTTCCTTACTTTTATAACAAACAGTGGCTTCCCCGTGCAAGGGTTCAGTTATACAGTATAATGTGCTTCCTCGCACTGGCTGGACAGCTTCAGTGCTTCTGCACCTAAAGCTCTTGTTTCTACTACAGCCCAGCGGTTCCACTCGTTATCTCAAATACATCACTGTTTTGAAAGTTGAAATAAATCCTTGCCTTTCTGCCCTTACCTTGCTTCTCCTGTGGACACCCCACTAACAAGAGCATGGCTGCTGAGGATTAGGGAGAGGTAATGGTGGCTTCTCCACATGGGAGTGCAGATGACATGGATAGAAGCAGCCTGGGGGTATGAGGAGTGTTTTTTCTGACAGTGGTGTACAGAAAGCCAGCACACAGCAGTTTTAAAGGGCAGAACACTGCTTCCAGCTTCGCCAAGTACTTTCTATGGCTCCAAGGTGCCCCTGTAGCCTGCTCTTCTTGCATTTGTGTAAGATCTCAGAGGCAGTCAGGCACACTGGTACCCCATGTGTCAATATGCTCACTGGTAAACCGTGCAGAGAGGAGTATAAAGGAGGACATTCTGAAATTTATCTTGATTTGAACCCTTTTGGAGGGGTGTACAGATAAAATATAGCTATACTTTGCAGTAGTGGAATAGTGCTGTCACTAGAGATGATGTAAAATTAATAACAAAAGAGAATTAAATGTAGAACACTTGATGATTTTATCTGCACAAACCCATTTTGCATCAAAATTTTACTGCATTTCACAGACAGTAATACAGTGTAGTTTAATAAAACTTTTATAGTGGTGGTTGTTGCATAATGGTAACCGAATGTTTCTATCCTCTGGATACATGACTATGGTAGTGTAGTGATTAACGACTGAGATCTTAATACCCAATTCTAATCAATAGTCCCTTTTTTGGTAAGAAATTGTGTAAGTTGCTGTCTACTATTAAAAAAAAAAACAAACTAAACTCCAAGATGACTTTGTTAAGGTATATTTACAATTAGAGGGGTTTTAAATGTTATTCAAAATACACTTAAGGGCAGTAGAGGCAAAGCCAGCTCTCAAGCCTGAACAAAATCAGGCAGTTTCTTATGTTCTGTCGTTGTGCCTTCTTACCCAAACTACTTTATAAACAGAGTTGTTTGTGTAAATCTTCAGTAAACTGCGCAGCCACATTAGCAGTACCAGGAGATGTACACCTATGAGTCTGTACTAATGTGTGTGTGTATATATGTATTTAATATACATGTGTGTATGCACTTCAAGATTTTCCTTGTTAGTAGTCTGAGAAGCTTACAGCCAGTGGGAACTAGTTCCAAAACCAGATACTTCGTCTCAGAGATATGTCAGGAGAAATACCCATAGTGCAGAACCCCTTTTATTTCTTCAATTGAGTGGGAGCAGCCTTGCAAAAGATGGATTATGATATTTAATTCAAAATGCTAAAATAAAAATGCTGGGTAATAATTTATGGAAGTCTTGTTATTTAATTTAGTCAGTATTTTATATAAAACTAGTGTGTGTTTTGGAATATAGCCTGTCACCTGTAGCCCTTGCTGGAATACCTCCGTGTTCCAGTCAGCTGTCAACACTTTACTGAAATGTGGAGGGGGAATTTGCAAGGTCGTAGATTAGTGAAGTGAGAATTAACAAGGCTCTGTTAGAAAGCTGTAATGAGATGAATCCTTTATGCTACCAGAGATTATTGGAGTTAGGATTTATGAAGGATTTTCCATACTAATCGTGATACTTAGGCTTTATCTCGGGAGACTTTTATTGGAGTGAATGTTTTATATTTACATTTCCATTAAGTTTAAGAGGATTCTCTCTGTGAGAGAAGTCGACTTAGACACAAGGGTTGATGCCATTTCTAGCATTGCCTCTGTACTCTGTGATATGCTGATGAGAAAAATTAGCATTCAGTGAATCTTATTTTATCTACAAACATAATGTAAGTTAGTATGTATTTTCCTCGAGGTTGGATATGTGTGGGTAGCTTATTTGTTATTTGCCTAGATGCTTTTATTTCCTTTGTGTTTGCTTCTGCATCACTTTCAAGGTTGGGATGTCTGTCTCATTGACAAGCGATGGCATGGTTGACAGTCTGAGATGTTACAGAAAGACCGGAGTTGCTTGAAAATGTTCACCTACAAAGCCTTTTTCCTATGGCCTGAATATATTCTATACCTCCACCTGTCAAAGACAATATTCCAAGTTAGGGGAAAAAAAACATGTGATGAACTTTTGGTACCTGAGGACTTGCAGTGTCACCAATCAAACTATCCTGAGGGAAAAGATCCTGTAAGTGAAACAGATATCAGCACAGGGTTTAAAAGAACTTCCCAGAAGCTGGAACAAAAAAAAAAGCAAAATAGCCAGTTAAATGAACAAAGTCTCAGGCAGGAGAGAAAGACAGGCAGAGAGGTAAACATGCATGCACAAACACAAATAAAGAGCAGAGGTGGTATCTTACCAAGTGGATGTTCCTGACTTCAGCCCAGCCAGCTATCAAATCCTATCCAGCATGGGTAGGATTTGAGCTGTAGTGTTGCATTCTGTGTGTGTTTTTCAATGTTTTATTTAAACCAGAAGCGATGACAGGTATTAACCAAGTGCAGGGAGTATTTTTCCCCAGTACCTGTTTGACTCCCGGCTGCAGGAGCTGTGCTGCTTCCACACAGCTGACTGGAGTGGCTGCCGTAGCCTGCTAATCAGTGGGTCATGCTCTAGGGCTTGGGCACCAAGAGGATTCCAAACACGAAGCTGCACCACGATTACTGCATGCCCTCAGCCAGGAAAAGGAACAAAGCGAGTGTTTCAGACTGTTCGCAAAAGAGCTCCCTCCCACTTTTCATTTCTTGATATTCAACATATATAATCTGTGCATCTAAAGAGGGCATGAGTTGCCAGGACAGGCTCTAACAGATAGAGCTTTAAGGCCACCTGTACAGTTCTGAGTTAGGGCATTATAATACAGCCTTACAAGGCCCTTTATTAAATTTTCTACAGGCTCTCTGCTGCATTCAGTGAGTGAATGATTATTATTTCTTTTTGTTATCCCCATTTATTGTGGCCTTATGCCATATTCGGGATGTGTTGTTCAGAGCATGCAATGAATAAAGAACTGTTCATTTCCAAAACGGTCGTTTTTAGGCCATGTTCTCCTTAGCATCAATGTACAAAGATTAAAACCAAAATTGTCAACAGTAGCTATCCATTTTGAGTGTCTGTCTTGAGACATGGAGAGATTGTTTTTTCAGAGTACTGTTTATAGCCTGCTCTGTGTGGACAGCCCAACCAGGAGGTACTTGTTAGAATTAAGCACTGATGAGTATCTGGCTTTAGTTCTCACATTAAAATCTCAGAAAATGTATCATGTAAAAATAAGTGATCAGTTGTAAAAAGCTTACTGTAAATGATAATACCAGGGCTGTATAAAATGTTTGCAGCAGAAATAGGCAAAGAATCCTGTTTTACAAAGGAGCCTTCAGCTCCGTCCCTTTCCTACTTGTAACCCACGCCTCCTGCTACCATGTACACCTCTTTCACAGTCCACATCACTAACACTGTGTGTGGTTTATGTCCCTCATCTCTAGGATATGGTGAATCTGGAAAAGATACGGAGAAGAGTAGCAAAGATGCTGGAACCCGCAGTTTGAGCAATTTGGGTTGTATTACTGCCTTTGGTGATGTTGCTTTTTCTTGGTATCTGTTATATTCAGGTGAAATCCCATAGCCTTTATTTAGTCACCATTTCTACGAAGTACTTCTGCTGAGGAAATCATATTTGGGTTGCCTTGGCTGCATGTTTATGTATTGATAAATGTTGTACTCAAATGCTCCTGCAAGCCACCCATGGGAAGAGATTGCCTTAGGAGAGGCTAGAAGATGCTCTGACTTCTTGTCTTTGCACCACCCTTTCTGGAATTTACTTCTTAGAATCATAGAATCAACTATATTGAAAAAGATCTTTAAGATCATCAAGTCCAACCATTAACCCAGGTCTGCCAAGACCATCAGTAAACCGTATTACTGAGGGCCTCATCTACGTGGTTTTTGCACACTTCCAGGGATGGTGACTCCAGCTCTGCCCTGGGGAGCCCATTCCAATGCCTGATCACCCTCTCTGTGGAGAATTTTTTCCTAATAGCCTCTCTAAACCTCCCCTGGCACAGCTTGAGGCCCTTCCTTCCTGACACTAACAAGTGTCCTGACACTTGTTACTTGAGAGAAAAGAACTGATCGCCACCTCACTACAACCTCATTTCTAGGTAGTTGTAGAGAGCGATAAGGTCACCTGAGCCTTCTCTCCTCCAGGATGAACAAACCCCAGTTCCCTCAGTGGTTCCTCATCAGACTTGTGCTCCAGACCCTTCATCAGCTTTGTTGCCCTTCTCTGGACCCACTCTGGCACCTCAGTATCTTTCTCGTACTGCTCCAAGTCTTTCCAGCCCTTCACATACTTTGAATGCCATTGGCATTGCTTGCATCTTCCTTAAGATGTGAGAGAAGAGGTCCCACATTCAGCTTGCTTTCAGCTGATCTTGTTCTCCCTCTTTCATCCACATGTGAGCTAAGCGGATAACTGGGCACATGAAGACTGAAGAGTGACCAGTTGACCTTAGTAATAACTCTGGACTATGGAAGGAGTAAGGCAGAACAGCACATCTGTGTGGAGAAAGGAAGAAATGCATAACGGCAAAGAGAAATGCAGAAATCAGGGGAGTTCCTAGAGATTGTAAATGTAAGTACTGGCATAGGTTTCATGCAGTGAGACTTCTAGGCATGTTGCTCATGGTCAACTCAGTGTATATCTCCATTGTCAGCAAAAGCTGTCTCTAGGTTACCCTCAAGCCATGGGGCCCACAGACCATGGGTCAGCATGTCCCTTACATTGCTTTGAGTGGACCTGCAAGGCAGTCTTGTGGCTGTGTGGTGTGCCCCTCACCAGCCCACAGACCCCTCGTCGTCTTTCTCAGCCTTGCCCAGACACAGACCATGGAAGTTCTGACAGAAAAAAAGTTTGGATTTGGCACCATTGATTCTTCCTCCATACATAGGTCTCTGTACTGCTGTGCCTAGCTAATGAAAACAATGCTGTGATATGGTGAGAGGTAAAGCTTTGGTAATTTATAATTTGCTAGGAATAACTTAATACTAAAGACTGACATATGTAATCACAGTTCATTGAAACATATGAAAATCCTTACAGCTGAAGAACAGAACTTCTCCTACGGCATGGTGCACCTCTCCAGGTGGGAGATTGGATGCAGTGAGGCAGAAAGAGTTTGTGCTGTGCTGGCTGGCAACACAGGAGCAATTGAGGACACAATTCTTTTCCTATTTTAAAACGGTGCATGCTCAGCTCCAGCTGGCACCCTGAGTGGATGAATAGATGGAAGAGCCATGCTTTCAGATCCATAGCACACTTTATTTCAGTAGGGGGAATTTAAACTGTATGAAATGAAGCCTGATGGAGAAGTAGATGAGTTGTTATAACTGTGTTGTGGATATAAGTAGAGTTGTAATCAGTAATTTGTGTCTAAAACCTGAGGAAAAAAATGGCGTAACTGTTTGAACAGTACTGTTTAGCCAACAGGGCAAAGTTCAGAATGCCACATGAACTTAGTCAAGCCACAGCTGTAATGGCCTTTCACTTGTTAGTATAAGGAAAGGACACAGAGCATGTCACTGTCACTGGGGAGCAGTGGTCTGTTCTTGGCCTACAAAGATGCTTGTGCTCAGACACAGGACATCATACAGAGTCATGAAAGTGGGCCTTAATCCTTCAGGGATGTCTTCTTTTTTCAAGTAGCATTTGGATAGCAGAGTGCAAGTGAGCGTGGGGATGGGTATCGTGGCTCCAGGGAGTTCCTTGCAGCAATTCTAGCCTACAGCCATCTCCAAGAGGCCACCCTGAAGAAGCACAAGAGAAAGACATTTCTGGTAGGGTAGGAGGCCTAAGAAGCATCCAGGACAGCCTGAAATAACTCACTTTCCTTTCCTGACCATGGCAGGAAGGAAATTCGCAGTTTAGGATTTAAGCTCTTCACAAATGTGGGTAAATTTATTTCTGCTGTCATCTTGCAGTGACAGGGTGGCATTATCCCCATTTCATAGAGCCAGAGCTGAGACACAGTTGAGATTAGGGTTATATGGTCCATTTAATCTAGCTGCCCATTTTACAATGCCTTTGGCTCAGTTACAAAGCTTAGCCAAATCTATATATAACATGTTACGTATGGTCTCACTGGTTACAAATACAGCCCTCAGTTCTGCTGCATGTTGCAGAAAAAATGCCTATGTTGGCACCCAAATAGCAAGAGAAATGCTCTCTGTGATCATCTCTGCAAAGTTTGTCTTTAGCTGTTTCTTTAATATGCACGGGAGCTTGAGGTAAATATAAAGTTAGGATTCAGTTGTGCACATGCACGGGGCTGCTTTTTTTTTCACCTGCAGTCTTTTCTCATTCACTGGGCATATGAATGCTGTTTGAAACAAATTACAGAGCTTTCTTCATTACCCAGCCTTGATTTATCTCTGCAATTGCTCTGTCACATGCAGTAGATGAGTTTGATCTTTTAAGAAATAATATAGTTAACTGAAGATTATATATGTAAAAGAGAATTATTTAAGGCTGCATATGTGGTATTTTTATTTTAGTGCTGTCCAGTTTTAGAGACAGCAAAGCTATAGGAGTAAGGATGAAGTACTTTCCTAAGGCCTCCAAGAAGAGTTGGTGTGTAAGCCATCTTCAAAAACCCAGCTTGATTTTTCGTGTTTCCTTTATATGATCTGTCCTTCTCTGAATCTGCTTTTTCTTAGCTTTCCGGAAGTCATGCCCTTGCTGCCTTTACTCCAGTTGTCATCTGTGGGTGTTCTCTTCCTGTACCTACCCAAGTGTAAGGAAGTTCCCAGTGACTTCCAAATCTTGAATAAGAGGAAAGTGACTTGATCACTGCTTTCAGTTCATCATATCTTGCTTTGCAGTTCTATGCAGTCAGGTGAACTACAGCATATGCAGAGCAGGCAATGAAGAAGGGTATGATTAACATGGGAGTTACGCTGGGGGGTAGACAGGCGGGAACAGGTCAGTTTGCATTCAGTGTGCTGTGCAAGGCATGACACAGCTCAGCGAATGGACACTGAAAGAAAAGGTCACAGAGACTGTCTTGACATGGCTTTGCCTTGTACTGGCTTTAAATATGAAAGAATGATTTGCAACACAGGCAACTGCATGTTTAGCAAAAGCTAGTGAATATATTAACCAATATCTTATGGCAAAGTTTAAGTCAATAATACCAACCCAGAGCCTGCCCTTTTCTATGGGGCAGATGCATGTCACAAACTGTGAACATACATGTTTGTCCTTCCTTATCAGAAGATGCAGAATATGAGCAAGGGCCTAAGCAAATCCCAGGTGAGCAGACATGGCACGCTCTTAGCTGTAACAGACTGGTGGCATTAAGCATGATTCTGGTCCAGTATATTGGGTGAACAAGCTAAGTGTTCCAAAACACTTTATTTTCTGAAAACATGGTGGGCATTGCAAATAAACAATTATGGGATTTAAACACTAATGAATATAACTAAGCAGGTTGATTAAATGGTGCAAAGAGCAGGTAAAAGTTTATGTGGGTAAGAAACAGGTAGTGATTAGGAAGAGACATATTTAAAGATTAATTCATTTGTGCACATGGCATGTTAAGGTCACATTATATTTTCATCTCTTACGTTCCATTCATATCTGCATCCGTTTATGGTTTTAAAGCAGTTGTGCCTTTTCTTACTCTTTTATCTGTCAGACATTTGCACCTGGAATCTGAATGCCTGGTTTGGGCAGTTACAGAACAGCTACTGAAGTTTTTTCAGAGCTCTTTTATGCTTTATTTTTTTTTACTTCATATTTTCTGTCCAGGCAGCTGTTGACAGCTCTGTCTCCTAGGAATTTCCGTCATTTTTCAGAAGGAGAAAAGATGGTATCTCTTGTTCTTAATGTGTAAAATGGGTTAATTTATAAGCCTTATGATAAATCATACTTAAAGTAACAAGATCATGTGTTTTGAGCTTTGAGTTTGGTCTTGGCAGGTTTGCAATATGCTGAGATACTCCTTTAGTGGTCAGGAAGTCACGCTTCTACACCAGGCTTTTAGTGGAAAATGATTCAGCAAGCCAAATAGAAATTTCATATCGTATCTCAACACTTTTAATCATTAAAGATACTTGGCAGGTAACAGTCACTAGTGGGCCATAGACAGAGCTAACAAGACCTCAGAGATGAGTGGTACATAAGAACCTTGCTGCATAATGGCCAGATTTGCTCCATTTATCTATCTATCTATCTATCTATCTATCTATCTATCTATCTATCTATCTATCTCTGTATCTCTGTCTGTCTTTCTATCTGTCTATCTATCTATCTATCTGACTATCTGTCTGATCTATCACAGAATCACCCAGTCAAAAAATAGACTGGAAGGGGCCACTGGACGTCCTCTAGGCCAACATCAGTTTGAAGTTAGTTATATCTGTGTTTTTCATTGGTGTGACAAATACATTAGTACTTATTAGTATAAGTCACCTTATTTTATATATAGAAACCAAAAAGGCCGTGTAGAAAAACATTTCAGCAAAATTTTGTCACACCTTCAGATTTTTATTATAAATTGCACTCGTAATTTGCAGTTAAATTATATGAACTTAATTTCCCTTCTCAAGCACATCTTCTATGTGATACATTTTAGATCTGTAATTAGTGGTTTAGATAATAAATCGGTTTTCTATCAGTCTGTTTTGTTTGTTACTGCTGATGAAATTATTGTAACATATATATTGTATGGCTTAGCAAGCATAGGAACTCTGTTACTTTACCTTGTGATTTAAAAGCTGTTCTCTGTTTGTGTTGTGTACCAGATGTCACACTAATTATTATCTGCAGACAGGAATGCCAACTCTGCTCTAAATGTAAAGCTTTTATAAAACCATTGTTCATTAAATGGTGCAAACTACTGTTATGCTTCAGTACATTAATACTTTGAAGTGTCCTCTTGTTGTCTTGGGGACTCCTTGTAACTATGATTGGAAAACTGAAAATGGAAATTTTCAGAATTAATCAGATGTAGAGGTCACATGAGCCCAGCTCACTGAAATTGGTTTTTATTATGGAGATGTGGCTTTTTCGTGTTCATTTGCTCTCTGATATACCTGTATACAAATAAAAAATTAAAAAAAAACTTCCAAATTTTCAAACGTAGAGATGATTGGGTTTTTGTTTGGTTTTTTTTTTTTTCTGAAAAAAAGCAAAATTTGACCCACACTCTTCAGTTCAAATAGGAATACCTTCAGCATATGGAGTTTTATATGTGTATTTTCATCCCTTTAAAAAGCAAATGTTTTCAAGCTCTCAGCCCCAGCACTTGTAACTGATCTTTTCAATCAGTAAGAGACTTGAGGCTCTTCTCACTTCAGCCGAGGAAAAGAAAGAAGAATGAGCCATGGGCAGTTTTGTGGACTACGACTGTTATTTCACAATTAGCTCATCTCTTCAGTTCTGCTGATAATGGTGGGTCTTTTTCTGCAGAGGGACTTTGGATGAAGAGCAAAATGAGAGGAAATAGGCTCTCTGGCGTGTTCTGGGGAGTACCTTCTGAACTGTATTAATAAGAAGAGTTTCCATAGAACCTGGGACAGTAAAATACAGTGATTTGGCTTTAGTGAGCTAATGCTAACCATTTTCCCTTTTTCAGTTTCTTCTAAATCAATACAGAGCAATTAAAGTAGTAAATTACAGTGCTTTGAAGAGCAGTACATGTCAGTGCCATGATTCTGCATATCCAAGGCACATATACTTAGAGATAAAACCCAAAACTGCTAACTTTTGTAAAGGAGCCTTTAATCTTATTTAATTGAAGCAAAATTTGTATTTCACTCACTCAGAGAAGACTTCAGGAGCAAAATGGCTTTGTAGGTCATTCCTGCGTAGGTGTTTTTATGAAACCAGAGTAAGAGACTTCACTAGTAGCATAGCTAATTAACTAGGAATGAAATGGAAGTAGCAGCCAGTTTGCCCAAGCAATGAGTGTGTGGGGGGGTATAGGAAAGACATACCTGCATACATGCTTTTGCAGAGCTCAAAATAAAAGCTGCAACTCACAGTTTCAGAAGATTCACACCATGCTTTCTTAATTTTGAAACTTAGGTTCCAAGTCAAACTATTACTTAGTCAAAAGGTTTATTATTGTTGGGGTTTTGGTAAGGAAGAGCACAAAAATAGCGGCATGCATGGATTAAGTGTCTTCAGATGCTTGGTTTTATGTAACTGGGAAAACTGACAGGTTTATGTAGGATATGTTCTAGTAAAAATAATGGTCTTGAAGCTAGGCCATCTATTTTTGATAGAAGTAAGAAACAGGCAAAGTGTTATTCAGAGTTCAGACTGAACTCTTGTCAGACCACAGAGATATCTGTGCAACTGAATTAATTTTCACTCTATCCAGACTTGTCTCTTAGGATTTTAGCTGAGATTCACAGCAAAATTAGAAGTTTCTAAATGCTGTAACAATATAATATAGGTAATTTACAGCATTTATAAACTATTAAAACTATAAAAAGCATTTATAAACTATTACAAACCAGAGGACCTGTCTCATGAAATACCCAGTGCAGATCTTTTATTTCAATCTGTTGCTAATGGCAGGGTTCACAAGCATCTGTGACCTTGTCCAAACCTAACCAGTAACGATTTGCTGATCACTACAGTAGGGTGATGTCAGCAGTTACCAGTTCTAGTTACAGTGTAATAATACTGTGCAAAAAAATATCTGTGAAAAGGGGCTACTTTACTATTATACTACCTTTGACTGTAGTTTTTACAGCAAAAATGCAACAAGGCAAAAGCAGTGTATGAGTAGCAAAGGGATTACACAATATTTCTGAAGCTGGTCTGGAGCAGTACTGGCATTATGGGGTCTAACATGGAACTGCATGTTGCTGGTTAACACTCAAACACTTCCAGCCATCATCAACCCAGACTGCAAGGCAAGAGGGACAGGCACCAGCTCTGCTTATGGCTGGATTTGGGTTTTTTTTCTGGAAGTGCAGTTTTTTCAAGGTGGATATAAAATCACTTCAATTGTATCATAACCAAAACAAAACACAGCAAACTGTCCAGTGGAAACTGAAGTCAGAGAATGCTGGGTGCAGGTGAGTTAGCTTTAAGAGGATAGTATAAGATGATCCTGACCCCTTACTCCTCTCTTCCTTTTCTCATTTTTCTCCTAACAGAGAAATGCGTCATTTGTTGTAATTATATTAGACCCTTAGAAATGACTCATCATATTATGGGCACCAGCAGAATGAATTATCATGAACAGAGGATATTTTTAAACCCAAAATATATTGTTATATCTGAGTTATAAACCTTTGAAATGAAACTGTTGTCTTAAAGAGCTTGTAGCACCAGTATTTGCTTCTGTAACAAGAACCAGAGCCACAAATAAATTGCTTGTTATTCTAAGTAATGTCAAACTTCTGTAATACCAATTTGAAAAGCAAGCAAGACATTATTAGACATTGTCCTAAAGTTTGTCAGTTGAAAAACTGAAACGCCATGAATGCAAAGCTTCCTGATTTGGAATAAAAGAAGTGTGTAAAATTAAAACCAAATCTGTCATGTACAGTGACAGTATCTGAAAGAGTCTGAATGCCTATGTGTGCACATATGTACTTGTATAAGCATGTATTGTCTTTACATAGATACTCACACATGCAGAAGATACTGTAGTACTTCAAATTTCCTTCCTTTTTGATCTATAAAACTAATTGTAAATTATTTCTTTTTGTTCTTCTCACAGCTGAATTTTTATTCCTCTTGTGGGGTGTTTATCTCTGCTATGCAGTGCGGACAGTCCCATCAGCATTTCATGAGCCACGTTATATGGCTGTTGCAGTTCACAATGAGCTCATTATCTCTGCTATATTCCATACAATTAGGCAAGTGATCTGTAGATCTAGTAATTAACTATTTATCTTTCAGGTTTCATATGGTGCAACTTGAAATGGGTGAATGGGTTAGGTTGCATAATGGAAGGTGTTATTTAAGTGATTAAGTGATGACTAAACTTAAAAGTGATCCCATAAGATTCAAGAATATGTACAATCAACCTGTTAATTGTATAACTGGGGGGGGGGGTGTTCAGTATAACTAGCCGTTATGATCTTGTCTGAAAGTTCAGCATATATGGTAAATTAGATAAAGCAAAACTACTGTCTGTCTTCAGTCACCTACATACTGCTCACTGGTTTGTATCCCTAGAACAGCAGGTAAGAATGTTGGTTTATGTGAACTTTTCCTGCTGTGTAAGATTGGTAAGGTACAGCTGTACGTTAATCGTATTGGTTTGTGCATGAAGCATAGTGCTTTATATGCCGATACAAAAAATAGGCATGCATACAATGCTATAACAAATATAAAGCATGCGTGTCTTGTAAAGATTATCATGAGCTCTACATTTCATACTTGTAAATTATTAGAGTAGTAACAACTAAATAAGGGTCTTTGCCAGAGCTACATGAAAATTACTATAGATGCCTTTCCTACAGAGCACCCTGTAAAAATGAATTCATCCTAGAATACTCAAAATAGTAAGATGACATGAATTTCATCTCATCCTGTAAGAGATCCTACTGAATTTCTGTGACATTCTCACACTTTCCTTTGCCTTCTGACAGACCTTATCTACTAAGAACTTCTGGGGTTTTTTTTAATTGCTCCACTGACAGTCTTCAAATACGCTTCTCTGCTCCTTGGTCTGTCTTGGAACTCACATTTTTCTCTGCCTTCTTGATGTTTGCTTACATGAGGCGTATTTGTTTTCTGAGTAAACAGCAGCAAAGCAAATTTTTCATCTCTGTTCCTTCCAGATGCTCTTTTCCCGTATCATTGTTATGAAGTTTGCTGCACCTTTCAGGCTTGCAACTTTCTGTTTCCTTTAGCTTCTCCTCACCACACATCTCAACATCCACACACTCTCAAAATCTTCTTCGCTCCACAAGTAACACAAACATTTTCAAAAATAGTGTTTAAAGTCTGTATTCAATAGAAGTATTTTCCTTTTCGTTCCTGGTAGATAGATAGGAAATTCAGTTACAACACTTCTGTATTGATGATAGCCGATATGAAAGCTTCTCAGTCAAAATTTTCACCCATTAATTAATGTTCCTAAACCATATTTTGGGACATGTTAGAAGATACAGTTCAGTGCATTCAGAGAGCTATTATGTAGGTTGAAAGTTTCTTTTAACAATAGGAACGGATGAAAGTGATCATGGATTAAAGAGGGGAAAAGGGCATTTTAATACATGCCTTATGAAGGAGACACAGAAGGATTAGGTCTCTCAGTTTGTCCTCTCAAGAATCCTTCAGCCAAAGGTCTGCTGATCTTGTTCTTTAAGAAAATAAAAAAGTACATTTTGTATTGATTCTCTGCCCTCTGTCTGATACATAGTGGTTTGTTGAAGAAATATCATACACTGTTTATGGATAGGAATGAATAAAATTCATGGGAAGTACATGATTCCTCCTAAGATTATGTCCATTTCTGTATATGCAAGTCTTAATCCAGTCTCTTTGAAGATCAGTTTTTATTTTTGTTTGCTTTTTTGCCTTTGTCTTCCCCCACCAAGTTTTGGATGTAAGCTGAAAGGGCAGAAATGTAAGACTCAGATTTATGTGACATATCTGAGTTGTTGTGAAGTTGAAAGCAGTGGAGCCCTGAAGGACACCTACTATATTACAAGGCAGCCATCCAGTCTGAAAACTCACAAAGCTCATGTAAGATTCATGTAAGCACTAAATAAAACCTTGAACTGTTTGCATTTTGTTTTCCTTTAAAAGTATTATTCCAATTTCAGAAACAGAGGATTCTTGATTATCTTCAGATCAGCATAGCATTAAATTCCTGCATTACTCTTTCCCAAAAAATTGTATGGAAAAAATCTCATTCAAATAGAAATCACATCTCTTCTAGGTCTGAAGGGCTACTACAAATGCTGTTTTGCTTTTAGGGGTATGGCGTGGATGCCTTAGTCAAGGTTTTACACATACAACAAGCAAAAAGCCTTCACAGTATTTGAGGATTGGGGATGTTAAAGGTTAACCAAATCCGGTGGCCATCAGGACCTGGGAGCTTTCTTTCCTGTGTCTGTCTGCCTGATGGACTTGGCTGCTGTTGTTTCCTAGCTAGACGGAGAACCTCCACTGGTGCTGTCACGTGCAATACATGGCTGGCCACATGGACCAGCATAGATCAAACACATACAGCCTAGTTCTGTTCCTCCTCTGCATCCCTGATGACCCACGCACCCTGTGTAGGTTCACAATCACACTACATTCACAGTTCCTTCAAATATGAGCACAGTTCTTAAGCCAATCTGATACCTATCTTCAAGTTTGTGGCCCTGTAGCCTGTCATGGGCTGAAACCTTGGATCTACCCCATGTGGGTCTCCTGTGTGCTGGCTAGTCCAGCCTGAAGTTTGGTCATGAGTTGAAAATGCACACATGCACAGCATAGAAAGTGAGATCACACAAAGATTAGGAGAAGGATTTAATGAGAAGATAGGAGATACAGCAATGATCAGGTACAGGGCTCAGTCAGTGACAACTTGCTTTCATGTCACTAGCCCTTTTTATCCCCACTTCTTTCCATGCTTGTACTTCTCCCGTCTACCTTAGACCCTCTCTGTCTCTGTCCTTGTATTCTCCCAAATAAACAACCTTTACTATTTGTCCCAGTTTTGGTACATCTGTACTCAAATTTGGTATTTATGATATCTTTACCTAGGTAATCACAGCCTTACATGCTGTTACTGATACGGTTCCATTGGTACCACTGAACTTGCAAGTTCTCCTCCCCCAAGAGCCCCCAGTGCTCCCTTCGGTTACCTGTAAAGTTTGTTTCAATTGGCTCCTCATTAACCACCTATGAAATCTTGCCATCCACCATCAGGACTGTCTGCAAGTTTTGTTCACTTTTCGCTCTGTTGTTTGTTTCATCTAGCAGTTTCTCATGTCATCTTCAATAGCTCCCATGTTGTGTTCAGTTAGCTAAACCTCAGGTCTGAGCCTTCTCATATCCCTGCACCCCTCAATAGCAACATCTCTGCAAGAAATAATTACAATATTTTACTGTGTTCATGAAACATTTCATTTACAAAGTATTAAACAAGAAATGATGACTGTATTATTATGGCATATAAACCAGTGTTTCATGCCAGACTATTTCTGTTAACAAAAGCTTCTGCAAAATACGCATCTGTGGACTTGGATAAGTTGCAAATGTCATTTCTATCTGAATGATTTTTGTAAACCTGCAAATTACAACAAGCCAGTGGTACATCCATCCATTCATCCATTGCATTGCTTACCATTTCTATCTTTGGGAACTCAGTAAGGCAGATAAGCCAAGCATGTTCCAGCTAGCTTTAACTGCACTGCTTGTTCTACTGCTCTTTGAGAAAGCTCAGCAAGGAATTGCTTAGTCTGGGAGGTTCAGCTGCTCATTTCCTAGCATTTGCAAGGCTCTTGGGCCTGCAGCATTGGGCTGGGTGATCCTGCAATCAAGACTATTTCTTTGCTCCCTGCTAAAAAGCATTTCAGTTTGGTTCTCTCTTTGATGGCTTATCAGCCGGACTCTGTAGCTGCAATCCGTGAGCATCTGTATTTATGAACAGCACTACAATTTATCATAGTACATGTGCTTACTTAACCTAAAATCACCTGTTCAGATCCTTAGTGTATATGAGCTGCCATAACTCAGTTCAGGCCAAAGAAGCTGTGACAGTGTAGACCATCAAAAAAAGACAGCTAAGAAGGTGGAATAAACAATATCATTTAAGGTCTGTTGTTTCTTTTGTGCTCTGTTTTGGCTTGTTTTGTTGGTTGGAGGTTTTTTTTTTTTTTTCTGAGTTGTTTTCAAATTGTGGTATATAGGTAAAGCATGAGGATGTCATTTTTAGTCTGTATGAGAGCAGTACAGAATAAAACCAGTTGTGTCTGACCTTTCAATGAAAAGAAACCTAAGGAACATTAAAAATGTTAACTCTCATGCACTGGAGAAAAGGCAGTGAATTGCAGCCTTGAATTCTATTTTCAGATTCATTCTTGCTTCGAGACTTCAGTCTGACTGGATGCTGATGCTGTTCTTTGCACACACGCACTTGACTGTGACAGTCACTGTTGGGCTACTTCTGATCCCTAAGGTATTTGAGTCTCCTGGTTTTTTTCTTCTTCCAAGACTGAGGCAGATAGATGTTCTGCAGGAGCAATTCTGTATAAAATAGCGACTGATAGAATAGGAAGATAAAAGATTTGTCTATGTTGGCTAAAAGGCTATATTTTCTTTTTTTTTTATTTTAAAGACTCTTACACATTTTCAAAGACTGTTACTTTCAGCTTTCAAAATTCCAGGAGTTTAAAGTACCTAAAATTTTGATGTGATTAATACAAGGAGAAAAGAATCCTGCCTTGCCTAATGATGGTTTCAGGTATTTGGTTCAACTTGTACAATTTTCAGGTTAATGAAGCCACTGTTCCCATCTTTTGACTATGTTTCAGAGTAGGGTATGCTGATAACTGTCAAAAGTACATACAGTAAACAGTCATAGGAAGAGGACACATCGATTGAGCCTTGATACTGAATAACCTTATTTTAAATTATTTTTCTGTTCTTTAGAATATTCTTATTATTTTCTATTTTATATCCATGTACTTTATTTCATACCTTCAGAGATGCCTTTCTAGACTGACCTAAAAAATGTGTTGACCTTTCTGAAGCTGACTTGTAACTAGGGATCCGGCATTTCCATTTTTAGTTGATTATCTGTGTAACACTTCACAAACTTTTTTTCCAGCACACCAATTAATGCAGGGAAATAAGAGAAGATTCACAAGGTTTAGTTCCATTCATAAAGTCCTGAAGTCAGATGACTGTGTGGACAATAGTAACTACAGATGAGTGAATCACTATGAGTAAAAAAAAATAGCTGACAGCCTCTTTGAGTTCAGAAGTTCGTATGAATTCTATAGAAGGATCATTGTGCAATAAAAACTGTTGATGTAAACTGCTACAGTAATGCTGAAGTAAACTTTTGAACTGATGGCAACGTCTTTTTTATGCAGTTTTCACATTCAAGCAATAACCCAAGAGATGATATAGCTACAGAAGCTTATGAAGATGAGCTTGACATGGGTCGATCTGGATCCTATCTGAACAGCAGTATCAATTCAGCATGGAGTGAACATAGTTTGGATCCTGAAGATATTCGGGTAGATATAATTAATTTAAATAGCATTTATTTTCAAGAACAACACTTTTTCCTATGAGTAAATTCTGAATTGCAGCAATTTGAATTTCTGTGCAGGTATCAGTTGAAATAGGCCAGCTTAGGTCTCTCAGTGATTGTGGTATCAGGTCATGTAAAATCTCATGGAAAATATTCACTAGTGTGAAGAGACACTGCATCACTAGTTGTAGTAAAAGTCATACTGAAGGCTAAAGAGGAGGAATCGTCCGCAGCAAGAGCTGTTTATCAGTTTACGTAGCCTCTTTGAATTGTCTTGAAGTACAAGCAATACGTAGTGTCAGTATGACCAGTCATTTTATATAACATATCTGTAAGTATACATAACTATATAGGTAACATTAAAAAATAAACATGATTAACAGAAAAAAAACCCCACTTTATTCCTACATTACATGATAAAAGGGCTGATGTTCCCAGAATAAAGAAGAGCTGTGAGTTCAGCAGGAAAGCGTACACACAGCCCTGAGAAATCTGAAACATACAGCATAAATGTATATGAATTGCACATGCTGTATGACGCACAGCTGTGGAAGGTTACACGTTTGCGTGTAAGGGTTGAACTTAAAACTGGGATTCAAGTTGATGGAGAAATGGTGTATCGAAGAATTAGACAAGTCAGGAATAAGTTCAATGCCATTTTTAGAGCAGTAGGTGATGCATTCATCAGGCTGCTTGTTTGACTGTACTCATTCTGTACCTGCTAATTTTTCCATTCACTTTGCTTCGCAGGATGAATTGAAGAAACTATATGCCCAGCTTGAAATCTATAAAAGGAAAAAGATGATTGCTAATAACCCACATCTCCAGAAGAAAAGGTGCTCTAAAAAGGGGTTGGGGCGCTCGATAATGCGACGTATTACAGAAATCCCTGAGACAGTCACCAGGCAGTGCTCCAGGGATGAGAAGGACCTGATGGAGCACAGTGCTGTGAAGAACATGGCTACGCTGAAGAAAAACCCACCAGATTCCACAGGTTCTGCAAAGCCAAAAGAGGAGACTTTGAAAAATAGGGTCTTTTCCTTAAAAAAGTCCCACAGCACTTACGATCATGTTAGGGATCAAACAGAAGAACCGAATAGCTTAACTACAGAAAGCACTGAAGTTATAGCTGCTGAGAATTCACTACTGGACTCACTGAATGATAACAAGTTAACCAAAAATGCTCCTGAAAAGGTTGAAGCTGTCTCCACTGAATCGGTCCCTTTGGTGTGCAAATCAGTAAGTGCACATAACTTAAGTGCCGATAAGAAGCCTCTGCATCCAAGAACATCTGTGTTACAAAAATCCCTCAGTGTTATTGCTAGTGCCAAGGAAAAGACTCTGGGACTAACAGGTAAAACACAAAGTCTGGAAGAAAGCACTAAGTCTCATAAACCTCAGCCGAAGGGTAAGGAGGCTGGCAAAAAGCACTCGGTCTCTGATAAAGGTGAGCATAAGGATTCCCACCAGAAGAACTCTACCCACTCTGAGGAAGCAAAGAAAGCCCATAAATCTTCAATTATGAAGCAGCAAAGGGTTAGTCAGACACCTGCAAATCCAGACACAGGCCCAGGTAAGTCTCTACACAAGGACAATTTCGACATAGGAGAAGTCTGTCCTTGGGAGATATATGATCAAACTCCTGGTCCTGTGCCTTCTGACTCTAAAGTTCAAAAACACGTGTCTATTGCTTCCTCAGAGCCAGAGAAAAACCACCCTTCTCAGCCAAAGGGGAAGACTCATCGTAAGCTGAAGACACCTGAGGGGTATCAGCAGTCAAATCAAATATGTTCAGAGAAGGTGGAGGAAGCCGCTCAGGAGACAAAAGAGCAGCAGGTCTTGGAAAATGACAAAACCCAGCCAAATTCCAAGTCTCCAGTCTCCCCTGGGCTGAAGCATGAGAATGTGAATAGATATACACCTAAGACCTGTGCTGGGGAGCTAGAAGAGCTACCCCAGAGAGCAGCAGAAAAAGAAAACCTCAATAAATTGGCAGAACAGAAAAAAAATGCCTCTTCCGAGGGAAATGTGCTTTCATCTGACTCCCGTAAGCCAAGTAGTTACTTCCAGCAACCTTTAGCATCTCGAGCTGAAGTCTGCCCTTGGGAGTATGATACACCAGATTTACCAAATGCAGAAAGAAGTGTAGCTTTATCAAACACCTCTGCTATAAGTGCAAATAAAACAGCAACACCTCGAAAATAAGAGGCTTTTGGACTGAGGAGAGTAGCAACATCAAGAAGAAAACAGGAAAGACAGAGGGGACTTAGGCCAAAAGGATCTGAAAATTCCTAAGGAGCATCACTTAAATCAAGGGAATCAGCACTACAAAGAAGTAGGAGTTAAGCAAAGTAAATTATCATCAATGTTGTTATTATTTAGTTCTTGAGTGCCAACAATGTGATTAGCAGTGTCCAGAATATGGTCCCTGCTCCAAGGATTTTACTGTGTCAATGAAAGAAACCTGCCTTTGTGAAATCACTTCTCTTTTAAAAGAAAAACATGCAGTGGTAACAAACGCACAGTGTAGATCTCAACTGAATTATTTCTGAATGCCAAAACTGGCTTTAACTTGCCCTTGGGACTTTAAAGATCCAGCAGAAGTAGGGAACACAAAATGTCCTGATGGCAAAAAGGGGTATCAATGAGCAGCTTATTAAAATGACGACTTTTCACTTTACATATTTAATCTAGATAGCACCGCTAACTCAATGCATCCCCAAAACACATTTTATATGATGATTGCTCTCATTTTCTTATTACTGTGTGTTTAAGTACATTGTTGTGTCTCATATTAAAGCATTCCAGGTTGTATAATTTTTTGCAAATAACTTTGATATTATGTGACACAACAGTGCGTTTATGCAATCTGCAAATACTTTCTTCTAATTGCAAGTTAAAATACCTGCTGTAGACTTTTTTGTTTAGATATAGAATTGCAGTAATCTTTCACAGGCTATGGAAGCCGTAATTCATATAGGGAAATTCCTTTGGGCTTTGGAGATTATTTTTTTTTTCTTTCCTGTGATTTATATAGTGATTTTTTCTTTTTTTGTTTACTCTCTGTTATTTATAGTTTGATACAGTATTATTCAGGGGGTTTATACGCAGTGAGTTACTTGTTTATGCACTTCCCTGTTAATGCTCATAGACTTTGTTTATTGTGGAAATTCAGTCGTCTTAGCTGCTTATTCTGGTAAGTCTTAGGACAACTTATCTGTTGTTTGTTACTAATTGGAAACTATCATCTAACAAACCAGAAATCTTGCTTAAACATCAGTGGTAATACTGAGTATATCCCACTATTAAAATAAGCAAGAATGACAATGAAAATATACCCCAGAAATGATTGCCTATTTTACTAAAACCAGATAACCCTTGGAAATATATTAGGTAGTTCATATAGAACAACAGTGTGCTGTTTATCCCTGTTGGCAAACCTCAAAACATTAGCCCATGGAGTGAGAAGTCCAAAATATTACTCTTCCCCCATGTATGTAATTGTAAGAGACAGTGGGAAGGGAAATGATGGCATCTCTCTCACACTGTCCAAAATGCTTTGATTTTATTTATTTATTTACTTAATTGTTTGTTTATGCATACTTTTGCAGTAAACCTTAGTGCTTAATACAGTGCTAATTTTCAGTAATAACTACAGTCCTCATTGTGCATATGAGCTTAATTCACAGATGGCCCATTCACAACTATGAGTCTTGGTGATGGTTCAGCATCAAGGCCTGAGGACATACTGTAAAGGATCTGAGGAGTATCACTAATACTAAAAAACCCTCAGCTATCTAAATGCAGTGCCAGTAAAGCGCTGTTAACTAGAATTGGCTATCTATACAGTACTCCAAAACAGACAGCTCAGTCCTAAAGAACTTGTGCAATTTGAGAGAAGTGATGGGGTTCATTGGAAGAACATGAAATGAGGATGATCGAATAGAATGTGTTGTTTAATATATATATAATATATATATAAAATAGATATTTATATATGTTTAATATATATAAAATGTCTTATCTAATACACACATGCACCTACACGTATGTAGTATAAACTGATTTTTGTGGCATCATAGAAAAAGTGGCTTAAGATGAAATTAAATGAGCACAGGGACTTAAACAAGCTGGGCATGAGGAGGACTTTCTTTGTCCTTTAAAAGGGACAGGAGTCTATGGGTATGTCTACACTGACACATCAAGACGGATCTTCCTACTGCCTCTGCTAAGCTGAAACTGAGAACATGCCAACACCTGAGCCAGCTGTGGTCAAGCTGGCTCAGGTCATTGGCTCAGGTCTCAGTGCTGTCTACATACATTGGCCTCAATCATAAATTCTGCTCATTAGCTTCAGATTAAAGTGGCCAAACTGCCCAGCTAACCTGGTTAGCCTGAATGGTGCTCAGTTCCACCATGGGGACATGCTAACTTAGGTCTGTGCTACCCTGGGCTTGTCTGACTCTCCCACCCCTCTTTTGTAGGGTATAGTTATGCCCTAGAATATCTGGTCTTTGCCTTTAACACCCATCTTCCAACCAGGACCCTTTCAACCCCTCTTCGCCTGTTAAAGGGAGTCAGGCATATGAGTCTGGGTGCTTCGGACATTTGTGCACCCGTTTTCCATACACAGTGCCAGTGGCATCCTACATGCAGAACAAATCTAGCTTTCTGCTCAGTGTGGAAAAGAGCTGAGGTTAGACTTGGTGTGCCCAGATTCTCCCTTCCCAGTCCCAGAAACTCATGGGATTTGTTAGTAACCTTTTCATCAATTTCAGTGGGATTTAATCAGTGCTTAAGAGAGAAAGTATCCCTAAATTTCACTGCAAGGGAAGAAGTCCAGCCTGGGAACGCAGCTTTCTGTGAGTCCTCTGGGAGAACACACTGACCCCCTGTGCAGAGAGAGGCACAACTTTCAACTTGCTGAGTATGGTGACCACCTTGCACCTCTGCTACCCCTCATGGAAGGTTCTGCAGCCTGTCTCAGCAGTGGTTTGTGTAAACAGGGAGGGGGGGCCACTTATGGCAGGTTGACCTGACTCACTGAGTCAGCACTTTGTTGCAGCCAGGTGCTGAGGTTAAAAGTTGAAGTCCATAGGAGAGTCAGGAAAGGAGATGTTTGTACATACTCACAAGAGCAGTTGCCAGCCCTGGCACCCACACTCATCTTGCCCTCCATCCTTTACCTTGGTGCAGAGCGAGGACACACTGCCTCTGCTTTGCTCAGCAGCAGCTGTGTCAGGGTGCAGCGTGCACCAAAGGTGAGGGGAGCCATATCAGCAAGTACCCGTACACAGTACCCCTGCCCCTGGTATGTGGCATCGCTGGCAGGATCAAGCCCTTCATGCATGACTGTATCTGTGCCACTGCTGTCCATCTACAATTCCTTGCTTGTTTTCTTTTTTTTTTTTTTTTTTTTAATAGAAAAGATAACTTCATTAGAAACACAGAAACAAAGCCCATTCCTTGGCTGGTGTAAAACAGCCCAGCTGCATGGCAAGCAAAAGGATGATGGCTGATTTACCAGGGAAGGCATTGGCTTGTATATTCGTGTTTAGTTTTCTTTTCCTTCATCCTGACCCTTTCTCTCACTTCTTAAGAAACGTCTAGTATGGTTCTTTAGGCTTGCTGTAGTCACATCTCCTAAGACTGATGTAGTTGGAGAACTTTCCTTTACAAAGCAACAAAGCTTTCCCCAGTTTATTTAGCAGCTGTTACATGGGCTACAGATTCAATTGGGACTTCAATTCACACTTAAGAAAATGAGGGGCCAAACTTCACTCAACAATTCTATTTCACTATGATGCTGCTAGAAACATTGCTTAATGAAGGCATACTAAGTTAGACATAAACAATGTTCTGTATTTCATAGTTTTTTCTCCATCAGCATATATTGGCTAGATTGCTTAGCTGTCTTTTTCTGGAGTTTCATTGTCATTATTCAGCCAAGAGAGGTGCAACTCTAGAATTAAGATGTTTTCCAGCAGATATGTTAAGAGAAAAGGTAATAAACACTAAGGTCACAAACATTTGCTAGGTTGTCCTTTTAAATGCATGTGCAAGCTGCATTTCTCCTTTATTTCTAAGCCATGGTTTATAAATAATTAGATTTCTACCAGTCTTATTAGACTTGTATAATTTATGCAAGATTATATGCTTTAAAATATAAATCAGTACACACCTATCATCAGCTTTGGTGGCATCATAGACCTGAAACCGGACAATACTTTTATATTTGCTCTCCTTAGGCTTTTGCATGCATATGACAACAGGCAGGCCTGAGAAAACACTGCCTTTTGACTTTTAACATTTTAGCTACTCCAAGTTGTAGACTATATAAAGCTGTAAGTCTCTTCACTTTATAATGTGGTTCTTATAACAATGCTATCTGGCAACCAACAGCATCCACCATGAAATACTTGATAGATTTATGTTGTAATGTGTTGCAGCATGTAAATAATGTAACTTCTCTGCAATAAAGCACATTTATATGAAACCTGTCTGCAGGCTTTTGTGTTGTCACTTTCTGAGGTCATAACTGATCCAAACTGAACAATTTTCTCATCAATCTTATAAAATAACTAACAGTGAGTTTTAAAGTTTATATGATCTGATCATGTCATTAGCATTTTGCAGATTTTCCTCCAATTTTCTTGACAGCAACCTCTACACTAGATGTGTACTGTGTTCAGGATTTTAGGTTAGGGAAATAGCTCTCTTTACTCAGTGGCTGCAATTTTGAGTTCGAAATTATGGGGTCCTTGCTATATTCCCATGTATATTTAATGACAAATAGAATGTTAGAAAATATTAGGGAATTAAAAAAATGCATTTTATGATGTTAGCATAAAATCCGATAGCTCTTCTGGACTACATACATGCATGCCTTGATTCCTCATCTAAAATATATGTCTAACAGATACAGAAAACGTACAAAGAATTGTAACAAAGATAATCAGAGAAAGAGAATGGCTGCTATGTAAGAGGTGGATAAATCAACTGCAAGATGACTGAGATAGGGATGAGACCTATACAAAATCACAAATGGTCCAAAGGTAATGAGGGAACTCGTATATCCTGGGTTTTGTCATGGGGAACTACAGAACACCCAGGGCAGCAGTTTAAAACAAATGACGTTTTCTTCTACATATGGCATAAAATATATTGCAGAGTTCATTTTCACAGATTATTGTGGATATCAGGAGTTTAAAAAGCATTGGGGAGGTCATGAAAGAGAAATCGATCAAGATCCCGAGACATGGTGGATACGAAACTCTTTAATCACTAATTTGTAGAAGTCTGGTAAGTAGGAAGATTGTCTTTTGTAATCATACAGTTTTCTTTCCATAATCACCTGGTAGGCATCTGCCACCTCTCTGGGCAAGCTGTTCCGATATTTTACCACCCTCATTAGTTCAAGAAAGCATTGGATACCCCAGGCAGCTTTGATTCCTGCCTAAGAGTACAGGACATGTAACCAATTATACAACATGGAACTATGGGCAAACCTTGCAGAGAAGTTATTTTATTGACCACTTTTTTTTTCTTCTTTTTTCTTAATAATGCAGTATTTCTGACAGGTTGGAGCACACGTTTCCTCATTCTAAAGGAGCTTTTTTTGTTAACTGGGAAATCAGCTTTAGCAATGCTAGAAATTCAGTAAAAGATTCTGATTGTTTAACTTGGTTTGGTGAGCTGCCATCATGTTTCAATATTTGATCTTCTGGTCCTTTAATACTTGGAAATTTCAACATTATCTCTCCATTTGTGCAGGGGATTTTTCTTTTTTTAGTCTCTGAAAGTGTACAAACAAATCAAACATTGAGCATTTTACCATCAAATTACTGGATTTTAGATTTCTGGGTATATGGGTTGGGTCCAATTTTTCATTGTGTCAAAGCATGGAAAAACATTACATTATACTCAAAATAGCCATATATTTTTGAAATGTGCATTTATGATCTCTGTGTAATATAGATCCACATATTTTACATATGACTGTACAGAATCATTATTCCATCTTTGTAGCTGCAGAAGGCAGGGATTTCCAGTACATGGGTAGCAGCCTTTAGAAGCAATTAAAAGAGAGGATTGCTGAGCCTGCCCAATGGAAGCCTTCTAATGAAATTCAAACCACTAGATGTCTTTCAGGTCTACCAGCATAAAAATGTGTGCTAAATTAGGACTTGCCTGCTTGTTTTCTTCTTGGTATTGGTGATATATTCTGAGGCAGAGCAGAAGCAGACACCTTTCCAGTCCCACCGTGGCATCGGATGTTATGCCCATGAGAGTGACCATTTGCTCTCCTGCTTGCTATTGGCCTGCTGTGCTCTTACTTCATTATAGGGAATCATGGAGTAAACTCAAAAGCTGATACTTTATTGATCTGCTTGGTACCCATAATGGTGGCTTTCTGTCATACCTTTTCCCCTGCTGCTGCACTAACGAGCATTGGCAATGAGGTGGGTTTAGATGTTGCAGGGTAAATTTTGGAGGCTGCCTGCATCTGTTTGGAGTTACATTATTAGCTGTACAGCTTTGATGTCAACAGGGATTTCAGACTGGCTACAGTACTACAGATGAAAACCAGGTTGATTTAGAATCATAGAATCATAGAATAGTTAGGGTTGGAAAGGACCTTAAGATCATCTAGTTCCAACCCCCTGCCATGGGCAGGGACACCTCACACTAAAACCATCTCACCCAAGTCTTTGTCCCACCTGGCCTTGAATACTGCCAGGGATGGAGCATTCACAACCTCCCTGGGCAACTCATTCCAGTGCCTCACCACCCTTACAAGAAAGAACTTCCTCCTTATATCCAATCTAAACTTCCCCTGTTTGAGTTTGAACCTATTACCCCTTGTCCTGTCACTACAGTCCCTGACGAAGAGTCCCTCCCCAGCATCCCTATAGGCCCCATTCAGATACTGGAAGGCTGCTATGAGGTCTCCAAGCAGCCTTCTCTTCTCCAGGCTGAACAGCCCCAACTTTCTCAGCCTGTCTTCATACGGGAGGTGCTCCAGTCCCCTGATCATCCTCGTGGCCCTCCTCTGGACTTGTTCCAACAGTTCCATGTCCTTTTGATGTTGAGGACACCAGAACTGCACACACTACTCCAGGTGAGGTCTCACGAGAGCAGAGTAGAGGGGCAGGATCACCTCCTTTGACCTGCTGGTCACGCTCCTTTTGATGCAGCCCAGTATACGGTTGGCTTTCTGGGCTGCGAGCGCACACTGATGCCAGCTTATGTTCATTTTCTCATTGACCAATACCCCCAAGTCCTTCTCCGCAGGGCTGCTCTGAATCTCTTCTCTGCCCAACCTGCAGCTGTCCCTGGGATTGCTCCCACCCAGGTGTAGGACCTTGCACTTGGCATGGTTGAACTTCATAAGGTTGGCATCAGCCCACCTCACAAGCGTGTCGAGGTCCCTCTGGATGGCATTCCTGCCCTCCAGCGTATCAACCGGACCACACAGCTTGGTGTCATCGGCAAACTTGCTGAAGGCACACTCAATCCCACTGTCCGTGTCACTGACAAAGATGTTGAACAAGACTGGTCCCAGCACCGATCCCTGAGGGACACCACTCGTTACTGGTCTCCAGCCGGACATTGAGCCATTGACCACAACTCTTTGCATGTGGCCATGCAGCCAGTTCTTTGTCCACCGAGTGGTCCATCCATCAAATTGATGTCTCTCCAATTTAGAGGCAAGGATGTCATGTGGGACAGTGTCGAACGCTTTGCACAAGTCCAGGTAGATGACATCAGCTGCTCTACCCCTGTCCATCAATTCTGTAGCCCCATCATAGAAGGCCACCAAATAGGTCAGGCAGGATTTCCCCTTAGTGAAGCCATGCCAGCTGTCACCAAGCACCTTGCTGTTTTTCATGTGCCTTAGCGTGCCTTCCAGGTGAATCTGCTCCAAGATTTTGCCAGGCACGGAGGTGAAACTGACTGCTCTGTAGTTCTCTGGGTCACCCATTTTCCCCTTCTTGAAAATGGGGGTTATATTTCCCTTTTTCCAGTCACTGGAACTTCACCTGATTGCCACGATTTTTCAAATATGATGGACAGTGGCTTAGCAACTTCATTCGCCAGCTATTTGACATACTTCGGTGCTAACAATAGTATCATATAATGATGTCCTTGTTGCATGAAGATTCTTTTGAAGCTGCAGGGTGGTAAGAACCATGTGGTTCCAAGCAGTCATCTTGGAGATGTCACCGAGGGAAAATCACAGCAGCACTGGAGAAGGCACCTGTCCAGCTCTGCTCCCACATCACATTTTACGAGGTACTTGACAAATGCACATGATTTGTGTAAGCTACTAAAACTGGCTAGTGTTCCTCTGTATGCAGTGCATTTTAATAGTTATGTTTATATTCATTTTTATGCTTTGTTTTATAATATTTCAATTTCCCTTTGCTGACAACAGCTTTGTTATCTCTGTGGTGACTTATTTCGATTGATTAGCAGAAACTTCCTAGAGAACTTTGATTTGCGTCTCAGCTGCTCCCTTGCAAGGCCAGCATTTCCCTCACTAATTTCTTTGTGTTTGAAGTCAGAAGGCAATAGTTTCATGGTTTATGGATTTTTCCTTCAGAAATAGTTTAGTATTTTAAAACACAACTTCAACAATTTTTATGCTGATTAATTATATATTCTGTTTTAATGACCAAGAAAATGCAGTAAGCAAGAAATGATGCATTTGTTACTTTCTAAGTGCTAGTTAGATGTACTTTTGCTTCTTGGATTTATGACTAATTGTAGATTGCAGTTGTGCACTGCATGACCTTTCCATTCAACTGTTCGTTGTCTACATTATAACTGGAATTGCAAAATTGTATCACAAAAATAGACCGCCTAGGTAGGGTTTGGGGTTTTTGGATTTACCACCTCATCCATGTATGACAAGTGTTTTTACACACAAGTTTCTGTGTAAAACTACTTGCTAAACCACCTACTTTAGTGGTTTATGCATTACTTTATAAATGTATATATTGTTGTTAATTCCTTGGAACAACTTTGTAATTCAATGTAATGGACTAGTAGATAATAATAGAAATTCAGCGGGATGAAACTGACTATTCTTTTTTTCTTCATTTAACACATGATAGCAAAAATGTGAAAACCCTGGCATTTCTGGGGAAGAAAGCAAAACCATGAGTATTTTGTTTATTAATTTACCATTCAGAACTGATTATTTTTAGAATTAAGGAGCTTAGAGACAACTTTACTACATTTCTGATTGATCAAATACTACCTGTACATTCTGTCTGTTTAAAATATCTGTGATTCCCGCTGAAACAAGTACATATCTTCTACTTCTTGCCCCAGTTTTTACTAGGGTTGCATTTGACCCAGTGGGGATTGATTTCAACAAAAGGTGCAGAATCAACTTCTGCACATACGTATTATATATATATCTTAGTATATAAATATAAATATGTCTATTAAAGATCATGCATCCGTATGATTGTTGTATATACCAAGGCACTATTCTTGCTTTTAAGCTGTTCCTGCTTTTGCCTCATATTAAATTGACTTTCTGTGGAAGTCAATTATTGGGATATTGTTACTTCAAAAATGTGTGCATTTTAGAGTATCACACAGGTTATAAAAGGAAATCTATTTACAGAAAACAAACAAGGCAGCTTTGGGGGGCTATTAATGCAGAGTTCCTACTTTACTCTGCTTGTTTCTTGTCTCCTCGCATAGGAAACACATTTTCTACAGAAAGTTAAAGAAGACTTGGAGGACAGGAGGTATCAAGTTACTGAATGAGACACAAACTATTAGTTGGTTAATTCTTAGCATAGAAATTACTGATTTTCAAAGCCACCAGAAAAGGAAGTTAGTGTCCAGTCCTCTGTGAATTCAATGACTTCTTTGAAAACTCCAGCCTGAAAGGCTATTGTTTTTAATGGTGTGACAAATCTTTACAAATGGCAATAGCAAATCTGTGAATTTAGCAATAGAGTCCATGCCCTTGTACAACTGCTTGGAGATCCTAACTGCTTGGCTGATGCTAAGCCAGGTGGATTCTTGGCATGGGAAACTCTTTGAACACCACATTGATGATAACCAGAATTAATGCATTTTGGACTACCAGCAATGAGTTTTTAGAGCCAAACAGGAGAGGGAATGTGTTTGACAGCATAGACAGACACCTTTTCACCAAGACTGGGATGGAGAGACCACAAGCCCATTTTAAGTAGGCCACCAAACAATCTGGCCTATGTTAAGTCAGGATTTGGTTCACATTCACACAAGGGAAACAGAAACCTGCTGTCAGCAATCCGCCTGATACAAAACCCTGAAGGACAAAAAGGCATTCATCGTCCCAAGATCTGCCACTGCCCATTCACATGCCTGCTTTCCAGCTGGTGGTCCCACCAGGTGCTTACTGCCCTTTGCCACCCTGCAGGTAGTACAAAAGGTTCCCCTTTTCATTAGAAATGTCGCAGTGGCTTATGCTTGGTTTTACTCTCTTTTCAGCCAGAGGCCAGGAGCATTGTGCTCCAAACTAAAGCTCTTTTCAGCTTTTTCTCTTGGCTGTTCAGCTCCCTTTGATCACTGGGAGTTAGTTTCCCCAGCTCAAGTCCTGGGCAGATGGCAGCACTATTATCCTCATCTTCTCCAAGCATCCCACTGAATTTTTAAATCACATGAAACTGTACAGACTAGAGCTGTCTTGGTAAAACATCTCCCCCTGCCCCAAACCAGAGATAACAGGGCAAAGCCACACTAATTCACTTTTCTGCCTAGCTGTAAACTTCCAGTGCAGTATTTGGGAAATCATTTAGGGGCTATTTTTTTACATAGGTACCAGCGTGGCTCCTAGGCTCCCTGTGCCTTAATTTTCCATCATTGTGTGGAGATGACCTGACTACTTTCCAAAGGCAGTAGGAAGAAGGATGCAGTCAGAATCTTACAGTCTTGATAGTACTAAGAAATACATGCATGATACTACGCCTCATTCTTTATATGACAATGCATTATATATAAAGTTGAACGGCAGTAAAATGCATATTGATCCACAAAGAAGGTGATTATTAACTTGCAAGTATGGAAGTTTGGTTAATATAAACAATTTTATCCTAGATGAGATTTCCTCTTGGCTTTTTTGTAATTTACTGTTTTTCTCAGCCAAAGAGATAAACCCCAGACAAACTCAAATTTGAAGTGACCTTTTCCTGCATTAAAGTTCTTACAGTCTCCTGAGCTGTTCACACGCAGGAAATAAATACTTGCTGGGTTTTAGCACACATGTCAGGAGTTCTCCAGAATTTCCCTTGCCCACCTGCACAGCTTCCTGGTGCTAGTACGGCATTCCTGTGTACACAGGAATAGCAAATTAAAATCCTCCTTGCTTCTCCAAATACTATCCAAATGTCACAGGATGGTCTCGGGTATTTGCCTCTCTGGTAGCTCTGGCACAGTTTTGTATGATGTCTGTTTAATTCTGGCAGCTCTTCATCTCTTGTTCAATTCCATAGAGCCAGGTAAATTCAAAGAAATAATATCAAAGTCTGTTCCTCATCCTTAGCTAAAATAGCTGGGCTCTGTAAACAGAGCTGACTCCTCTCAGAGAAGGATAGTTGTGGCACAATGTGGGGATCAGATCTATCATTAGCATCCAGTTTACTTGTATTTAACATCACTGTCACAACCTTCATGCAAAATAAACCCAATTCTGTAAGAAAGCTTTATGTTTCCTCATCCTCCTTTCTAGCATTCTCTACTGATCTCCTTCAAGGACTGCATTTTCTCCCCCTCTCTTCTCTTCCAAAAAGTGATCAAAACAAGCTCATTTACTAACACAGGCTCCGAGTAGGGCTCTGAAAACAAGGGAGACTTTAGAAGCACAAAGAATTTAGGGGGTTTCAGAGATCCTATTTACTCTGCCTTTCCCACATGTTTCCTCATCTTTGGTATTTAGCTTCTCCATCTTTGTCTCAGACACAGAAACTGTGTGTTACAGTTTTCTGGTGCCTTTTCTACTAGGTCTGTGCTTGTGCCTTAGCAAAACCCTACTGTGTTTTATATTCTTGCAGCTTCAAAATCATTTCAGTTAGCAAAGACCACATGCTCTATCCTCACATCCCAAACATTCCTCACCCTCACCTTGACTTCTGCTCTCAATTCTCCTTTCCTTGCTGACACGTTTTGCTCCAGACCCTGCTGCCCACTTGACTGAACTCTGCGTCATCCCCCGCAGCCTTTCTGGATCTTCTGAGCAGCACAGGTCAGGAGTGAACTATCATTGCATCACTTTAGCCTGTGCCAGGCACTGTACAAAAATGCACGCAAAAAAAGTGCAAAAATAAGTCTAAATATTTATTTATTTATTTATTTATTTATTTATTTATTTATTTTAGTCCTTGCTGCCAAGGATTATGGAAAGACAAAAGCAAAAAGAGGAAGAGGGGTTACTCTTATGTGAGTAAAATGAACACATCGCTAACAGTAAAAAAGTCTCTTCACCACTTTCCCAGCTATCTTTGCCTATTAAGATACTGCTTTAGATTTGTTAAAGTAATTTCAGGCAAAAATAAAAGACAAAAGAGATCAAAATAGTTTTAAGAGATTAAAATGATTCTGCTGACTAAACTGAAGTTTGTGTGTATTCAGATACTGTTTAATAAACCGCATGCTCTACAATAATGTAGAAGGCTCCATGTTGGTTTACATGAACTGCGCATTCTTAACAGAATTACATAGCTCCATTTCCTAGCTGGTTTGCTGACAGCAGTTTAAACATATGCAGACTGCTGCTTGCTGGTCTACCTCCCAAAATCTTCATGTTCCTTGCTTAGGACCACACTGGATTAAGAACTGCTTTGTTTAGAAAAAGCTGTTTCAGTAGCAGCTGGCCGTAGCAGGGGCTGCAGTGCTAATATGTGAATCACACCAAGGGCAAAGTCTTTGCTACTGTCTGTTGTACCTTCTGGATACATCTTTCAAGTGTCTTGGATTTTGTATTAAATGCTCCCTTATTATTATTACTAGCAGGAGGAGTCATCCTTTCGTCTTGCTGCTGTTGTCCCTCTGCAGCATGACACTCTGCAGTGAAGATAATGTTTGTATACTCTGGTTTTTCCAGCTCCATCTGATGACAAAAACTTTGCTGTCTTGCTGATGCTAACCAGATCAGTTTTCTAGCTGTGATGCTACCTGTCCCCCACCAGTGTGTATAATGCCTTGCTCTCTGGACTCTGTAGACATTGTATATACTCATTGTGTAAGTATGGTTTTGTTTAGCAACTTGCTCATGTAACTGGACGTTTTCCCTTGCTTCTACATGGGACTACAGTGAACAGTCTCCTCATAGAGGATTTCTATGCTCCCTTGCTCTCTGTGTCAGACTCTGCTTCCCAAAGGGTATATTGCAGTGGTTCAGCATTGCCAAGGAAGAATTTGCCTGTTTCAGTGTCAGTGTGTACTGGCAACTTGGTCTTTCTGTTACCTTGTGGTACCCAGCAGCAGATGGTTTTGAGTGGGACTGTCTTGAATGAATCTCACCACATGGAAACCTACATATAAGTGAGTCTTCCTTGGACCCTTGCATGGTCAATGGAGGTTTACTCAGTATACTCACTGGAGTCCATGGCATAATTTATTTCATGCTTAAGGACAACGCCTACAGGTGGTCATTTAAATGACACTTTAAAGTTGCCATATTTTCCTTTTCCAAGGGAGATTAGGGTGACTAGCTCAGATTTAGAAGTATCCAAGATGTCTCATAGTAGGTGAGATGTGGGATCCCACATAGGACGTGATTCATCCAATATTGTGCATATTGGCACTGACAAAGCAGTAGCTTTCTTTCTAGCCTCTCAACTTTTCATCTGGCAAGGATCATTCAAGTACCTAATTTTTCAGTGAGTAAGGCAGAGCAGATACAGGCCACACATCCATAGTACTCATTAGCATTCAGCATAGAGTGGTAATGTGTACAGAAATAATGTATTTCTTATCACTAAAAGGGAGCTGATCTGTTTTGATCTCTCCCAGGAGCTGAGTGGGGATTTCATTAAACTGAAGTGTCTCCATTTGGTTATTCATCACTCTGTTTATTGCACACTTTGTATGGTTGTGTGTTGCATGTATACACTCATTTAGTCTCTTGCACCCAGCAAATGAGTAACAGCCTACCACTGGGGGATCAACAAACCCCCATCAAGTCCAAACAATAATGATTCCACTCTTTCTGCAGCAGGGAAATTCTGTGCTTTCTGCAGGAAGAGATGTCTGAAGGAATAAATTGTGATTACAGTTCCACCTAGAGCTTGGTCAAGCTCCATCTGTTTTGCTGAGATGAACGTTACAGCTACAAACTGTGCCAGGAGCTGGTATGTAGGAGTCTGCCTGAGTTATCAACCTGTTGTCTGCTCCTTTCATGATTGTGGTTCTGTTATTCGATGGCAGTCTGATTCGAAGCCTGGTGAAGATACAGGGGGTTTTTCCACTGACTTAAGTAGGTTTAAATCAGGCCTCAAAATAAAAATGCTCTCTTTAGAAGGCAGGATGTAACAGAATGGTGAGGAGCTGTGAGTGGCTTAATCATTGCATTTACTCAGCTTTATGACTAATGCTTCTGTCAGTTAACAAGTTTTATTAACAATATAGTGACCTTGAAAACTCTGTATGTCTGACTAACTCATTCTCTTTTATGAGTAAGTGTTCTATATATTGAGCAAGGATGTAATTGCAATGATGTCATATAAAGTGACTTGAAGCTGAAAATGACTTAAATAATATGTGGATTGCAATTTCACTTGAAACTGATACAGTTTTTAAATATTGAAAGAATACCTTAAATTACTAAAATTAAGGGTGGGAGAATAGTATCAGTATCAGGTAAAATATATGTGTATAGTGAGGTGAATATTAAGGCTATTAATCATAGGTATAAAGTGCTCAGTAGTACAAAAGTTGTTCCAGCAGTAGAAACTATTAAATGAGTATATGATGAATTTGGGATCTGTAATTTGCCAGGGTTGAAAACCTGTATGACAGTGAAAAAGGAAGTGTATGGATCATAATGCTAATGTTGTGGCAGATCATGCTTAGTCTGAAGTGAGGCTTAAAAGATGCTCCATACATGGACAAGTGCAGAGAGCTGGACAATTCCTGTATAGTTACAGTGAGTGGCTGAATTCCACCATTATCAATGGTGGGGATGCAAATGGGGCACCACACTCCAACCCACTTGGAAATTCTAACCACCCCTTCTTTCTGCCCCCAAAATGTCATTTAGCAGTGAGCTAAATCAGCACATATACTTAGCCATGTAAGTTCTTTCTCTTCCTCAAAAACTGATATGCCATAACACAGGTGTGATATATGCAGCGTGATTACACCTCCTGAGACACATAGCCGGCCTGCCTACTGTTAAAGCCAATCTTTTACACCACTCAGCTAAATAACATACTCTTTCTTTGAGAAATGAATATCCATACATTTCTCTGTGCATGCATGCTGTGTTTTGCCCTACATTATAACTCTGCAGTCCATAGCAACCATCAGTGTAGTAAATTGTACGTATCAGTAATGCACTGTGTTTGAGCATCATGACTCCATCTTCCCCTTGATGGCCTCATTGGAGAAACAAACACTAGGACCCACATGCAGGTGAAACCTGACCTCCTTTCAAATGCTTCCTTAGTTAACCCTTTATTTAACTCTGCTTAATTATTCAAGGACAGAACATACCCCTATGTCAGTTCCCTCATTCAGGAGCACAGTAATGGCGCAGCATTTCCAAATGGCCGCATAACTCCACAGCCTTGGGCTGTACTCTTTCACCACAGTGCTTTGCTGCAGCCATCCAGGCTCCTCTCATCTCTTTTGGAGATCTAGCACAGGGCTGTTGGCATCATGTCCTGCTGAAAGGGCTGAGCCGAGTGCGGGCAGGCGAAGTAGTTCCTTGTGAGCACCAGAGCTTTCTACCAAACCTGCCTTACAGATTACAGTGGTTCAGCAGGATGACCATCCTTTCACACCATGTTCCAGCCAGATTGCATACTGGGAGCCAAGAGAAGCCATGATTCTCCTGTGCTGCAGGGATTCCCTGCTGTTGGGGAAAACAAGCAGCAAGAGAGAGAACTCCACCAGGAAAGGGTGTGGGAGGGACGAGGGAGGGAACTGAGGAAACCAGGAAGTTTGCAACTTTCTTTGCAAGGACTACCCAAGATAGTATCCATCTGAGTAAGAGCCAACATCTCTATCTGTGAGTCTCCTTAGGTCCCCTTAACAAATCAGACCAAACAGATCTAATCAAGATAGTTGATGGAGTCTGGGACACAGTCTCCTGCTAAACTCCACATCTAAGAGATAAAATAAAACACACCCTAAAGTGTTTTGTAGAGCACTGGAACGGGCTGCCCAGGAAAGGGTTCAGTCACCATCCCTGGAGGTATTTAAAAGATGTGTAGATGTCGTGCTTAGGGACTGTTTAGTGGTGGACTTGGCAGCGAGAGGTTGACACTTGGACTCAATGATTTTAAGGGGTTTTCTCCAATCTGAATGATTCTGTGATTCTATACTAATTTCTCTCCTTTGAACATGAAGGAAATTAAGGTTTAAGTTCAAACATCGATGCTGACCATGTACATGTCTAAGGTATAACTGGATTAAGAGCCAGCACTGTTAACTTTACCGAATAATGTTAAGCGAGATTACTACTTAATTATGAGTGACAAAGCCTGTTTATGTCAGGTTTGTCAATAACTATAATTGTTAAGCTTTCATTTACCTTCTGTAGGTATACTACCATTCTCTCCCCCTGCCCCCGTCCCCTCCCCAGTATAAGTTTGGGGGAGTCTCAAGTTTGCTCCAATTCAATTAGTTTGCTGTTGGGAGGCAAGTGAAGTCTTTATTCTTAACTCTGCCCCTGTGCCTACAGTTCCTGCAATGCCTGCCTGCTGGTCACCCTGGACTCTTTGCTATGACAAGCTTTCTTGCCCCATGAAGGCTGCTTTGACTTCAGCCAAAATCTCTCTGGGAGCACTGACTGTAGGCATCTGGAAGCACACCAAACTCTGCTATGAGTCTTCAAGCTCTCTTTCGTACCATACTTTCACGGATAGCCAACCAAAGTAATTTATGTAGAAAAATAGCTTGTGCATGTGTATGTATATATATATGTAATGTATATGTATACACATGTATGTGTATATATATATATGCGTGTGTATAATGCATTTAAATACAGACATTGGCGCACATACACCATGAAATCCAGCTACCCTGATTTATCTTCTAGGTACTGCCTAAAGATGCAGCTATTTAATAAAAACAAAAGCTCTAAAAGCAGGAGGCTAGCACGGTATGTTGACCTCACTGTTACGCAGATACATTCCACCACCATTGTAGGTACAGATCCATTAGACTATACCTTTTCTCCAGTAACATTTATGCAATGTTCCAAATTTTAATTGATTGAGATGACAGTCCATGTACATTGAAAGTGAGCCACTATGGAGTGAACTGCTGCTTTTTGCAGGCAGACCTTTAGACAAGAGACTGTGAAACATCAAGAAGTTCTGAGATATTGTTCTAGAAATCCTTTTATGCAAAAAGAAGCTGGTCTACTCCAATATACCTTGTCATCGGATACTAATTCAGGTTTTCTTCTGTCCCAGTTTATTGGGGTTTACTCTCTGTCAGTGTTTCTCCCAGCACAGAGGAATGCTCTGGCAACATTAATATTCCCATTCAGAGGTTTCCAGTGTACAAAATGCTTCTTCTACCTTCTGTACGTGAGTGTCATGGATGACAATGCCATTGAAGCTCTAGTCTTGAATGATGCTGGCAATATCCTATGTTCTTAAGATTTTACTAAACAACGCTAAAGTTCATTGGGTATGGCAGCAGCCTGAAGTGAATTAAAATATTTGTTAGTATCTGTAGCAACTAATGATTTCAGCCTCTATTTTAAATCTAAAAGAAATACAAACATTTTTAAAAGTAAGGAAATACATAGCTAAAGTACCTTGGAAACCCCAGCTCTGCCCCTCTAGCAACAGTAATCCAACTTCCTTCCTCCTGGCAGAGCTTCTCTGAGACATATGTTCTTTGAGCTGACACACAATGTGTTGCCATTAGGGAAAGACCAAGGAGAGGTGGAAAAATAAAACCTTCTGTGGAGAGTGTCATTGCTGCTTATGTGGTTCTTTTGAAGTTTAATTAAAATATCTAGGAGGAGTGACTGTAGCTTTGGAGAGCATGGCAACATTCGTGCATCATGGTGAGTTATCTTCTCTTTGTTTGATGAGGTGTGTATTACAGTTAAAGAAGCTCTTAGTGAGGAAAGGTACATCAGTACATTGCCGTGAAAAGTTTCAGTGGGCTGGCATTTTTTGACAGCAGTATGAAAGGCTTCATGTAAAAAAAAAATCCTAACCAGCTCCAGTGAGGGTATCTGTGCTATTGTCCTGGCACAGTGAGCGTCCTCTGTAGCTTAGCTTTTGCCCTTTAATATGTTGCTTTCAGAAAGGCTTGAAAAAGCTTCCTGTAGCTATTGCTGCTATCTCCCACTAAGCCAGAGCACTGCCTGGCATTACTTCTCTTCCTCAAAGTTAATGCTGAAGAAGTCAACAATAAGATGAAAAAGTGATCTTAAGCTGGGTCAAAGAACCATTGTTTGCTAGGAAGGGAGCTGGGGGAGCAGCTCCACTCATGGTTTGCACCTCTGTGGTTGAATCAGAGAGAAGCGCATTTCTTCTGCCTCCTCCTACACCCTTAAATAATAATGCAGGAAAGCATCCGAAATAAGTAGTTAGTTCTTTCATAGAAATGTGTGTCTTTAGTTTTCTTACTTAAATGCAGGGACTCTATTAGGTGGGAAAAATCAGCTTTGGTTTACATGAATTAAATAGCTGCAAGGAGAATCATAAAACATGAATCCTAAAGGCTCAAACATCAGAAGGCAATTAAAACTCGAGGCTTTGCACATACTGAGTAAAAGAGCGGCTATACAAAAATAACTTTGAGGAGGATACTTTCATGGCAGAGGAGCAGCTAACTCCTACATGCAGCAACACATGCATGCAGCCTACTTTTTGTTGGGAATGGATTCAAGGGTCCCCAGGGGTCCTGTGTAAAAACTGTCACGCTCCATTCACAGCTTCAGGCACAAGAAAATCCACTGCAATGTGTGCTTAGTCCTTCAGAGGAACCTGGGAAACCCAGCCTGGACTTTGTTACACTCTTCTGCAATCTTCTTACAAATCCATGCCCATCCCACTGCAGGTTTCCCTGGGCAGGTGAGTTACTTCTCATCTCCTCCTCTTTTTCCAGCACCATTGGTCTCTGGGGAGTAAGGATCCAGGAAATCATCACAATTTCCCCTAAATGCAGAGGTAGATATACTTGGGTGAGTATCTAGGCCACCTAATGATATGAAACTGCACTGTCCCAGTCCTTTCCCACACAGCTTGAGCATCGCTCGCCTTGGCTGCTAAGTTTCCAGGGTCTATAAAACACTCTTTTTACAACACTACTTCAGAAAAAAATAAACACTTCAAATTCCATGTCTGATTTAAGTACTCCTTGAACTCTGTTGAAATCAGGTGCAAAACAAAACATCTCCAGCACCAGTGGCTGTATCAATTAGCAAAAGATGGTATTTTAAGCAGAATTCTCTGTGGGAGGCTCCATTTTCCCGTTAGAAATTTCCTTCTCCTTGATTATTTCTCCGTCATCACTGGTGTTTGTAATTCTTCTCATTTGCTGAGAACATCATTAATGTTATGCACCAGATATGTAATGAAGTGACTAAAATGGGGTAAACCAGTTCACAGTAGGAAGACAGAAGTGTACTGGGCTGTTGGACCAAGCCTGTAAAAAGGAGCTCCAAGTATGGTGCCAGGCCCTCACAGCTATATATGTGTATATATATTTCATGCAACTACCTCTTACTAATTTATTTATTCTTTCTATGAGCCTCAAGTAATGTTACTCCACTGGGAGGCTGTGAATGCATCATGTGGTCATAGACTAGGAAAAAAAATGAGCCCAGCATGTTTCCATCCAAAGATGTGAAAAGCTTTGATCATTCATTAGGCAAGAAAGGGCAATATTAAAATCCTTTTCCTTTTACTAAAATTAACTCAAAAGTGCATAAACACGTTCTGCAGCCTGTCACAAGCCTGATCCTTCTGAGGGCTGCAGTTTAGGCTAACACTGCAGTAACTGTATATACCTATTTCTGAAAGGAAAGTGTTGTTCCCTCAGGGCTTGAGAAGTGAGTCTCCTCTACATTGTGTTTCCTTTTATACTCTGTAAATTTGTTATATTCAGGTTTGCCTATGAAAGCTTTTTTCTGTCTCTGTGTTTGTTGTATTTCGGGTGGTTTTGTTAAATGACTCCTTCTGGAGTACTGTGGTACTTGCAGTATGACAAGCATTTGCTGCTGTGAGAAATTTGGTGTAAAAGCAGATCCTTCTTATCCTTGGGCTGTCCATTTCAGTGTTATTGTGTCTTTTCTCCCCTGCAGTAGGGAACACTGAAATCTTATGAATACCGTGTTTGGGTTATTTGCTGGAGAAAGACAACTTGGGGATGTGAAGTATCTCTTTACTGTGGCAACTTCTGTAAGCCAAAAGATGACTGACAAAAGATGTGAAAGACCGTATTTCTGACTAAAGATGAACATAAATCTTAATAACTAAAAGAGATTTAGAGACAGGTATAAAAATATAATGAATCTGATTTGCAGTTTCTCTTTACATCCTCCTAAACAAACTGTATGTAGAGACAAAATATATTGCATACACGAAGTCAGTGAAAACATACAAAAGAGATTGATGAAATTTGTTTTATTTTGGGATTCCCTGAGAGTTAACATAGATATTATCTTCAGCAAATAGAACATAAAAGATAGATCAATCAAAACTGTGACAGTGGTTGGAATAATGTTGTTAGACCTGTGAGTGAATCTTAATATACAAGCCACAAGTATTATCATACTGGCTTTCATATATCTCTCCCATATACATCTTACCCAGTGGACTGGCTCAGTAAAGAAGCAAGTGGAGGATCCTCATGTGAAGATGCAAATAATGCTTTAATAGGTCACTAGAGAATAAGCAGCCTGTTGGGAGGTAGCTCACTCAGAATAACTGTATCACTGATGTTCACTCTCCCATTGTTAATCCTGCTTTGTTGTGCTGACCAGATTTTAAGTCCTTTTTCTGGTTATGGACGTATTGCTGATTTGTGATCTGCAACAACACAACCATAATGTTTTATGCAATTTCGACTTAATCTAATTCTCCCTGCTCCTTCCCATTGGCAGTGCATGCTGAGCAGTACGGAGGGCACATGTGGTGGTTCAACACAGAAAAGCAAGGGCTTGGGCCCTGTTGTTCCTGGAAGGTTGTGGAGGTCTGAGGGCCACTCGGAGCACATGGGACAGGAGCTGACAAGGAGCTGCCACAGGCCACTGACCATCCGCCTCTGGCATCTGAACCACATACCTATTTATTAACTGGTGGCATTAATTTTGACTGCCATTATTTCTAATTACCCATTCTAGACACCACTCTGCATGCCATCTCCCACCTCACTGGGCAGTGACATCTGGTTGCACAGGTTGCTCAAAGTCCCATCCAACCTGCCCTTGAACACTTCCACAGCTTCTCTGGGCAAACAAGTAAGAGATTAGTGAGGCATATATTTTCTTTGGCAAAGTTCTAGCAAGAACCCGATAATATCATGACTACGTAACAGTTTCACCATTTCACATATAAAATGTTTGTTACAGCCACTTACATACTACTGAAAATAATCCTGGGGAATGTACATTTTTCCTGAGTTACCCCTTTCTGCTTCTCTCTTACTGCCACTGCATTAATACCTGCAAAAACAAAACTGTGAGAAGCAGGAAATCCCAGCAGCATGGAGGTGTTGACGCCAATACCCCACTGCAACTGAGCAGGCTCACTCACTTCAAAGTGAGCCTATGAGAGCACATCTGGTGCGGAAGTTACAGATGATGATTCAGACGTTGGTGATGTAGCTTGCAGTAGCGGGTGCAACAGAAGGGTATAAAGGAACCATGCAGTGCTGTAGATTTACCTTGCCCCTATTAGATACAGCATTAGGGAGCCAAAATTTAATCTTAAAACTCATCTATAAAATGAGCTGGCAACACTTGATTAAAAACATGGCAAGATTTACAAAATGGGACTTCTTCGTCATTCTGTTTGTTCTGCATTTATTGCTAGTTGAATGAAGAAAGCCTAAGGGGATAGTTACATGAAAAAGGCTTGTTTTCTTGAAGGTTAAGTTCATTAAATCAAATTCTGACCTTTTAGAGTTTACGCTGGCTGAGCCTTTCTGCTCTCTGGACCTCCAAGCAAAACTGTCAGTCCACAGATCTCACTTCTCTACAAATACTCCCCACCTTCCCGACCATTAAATGCCCCTCCTTGTTCTTAAAGTGTTTGCTGCCATTCATCAAAATGCAAAAAAACTAAAGGGCATCTATGAAACAACATGGCTTCAGTTCTGGAAGAAATACTTTGCAAAATAGAACCATTTCTGCAAGCACAGGTTTCCCAAATCAGCACACACGCATAGTCATAAGAACATCTGCACCGTTTATACACACACATATAATATATATAAATATGTATGCACACACAGGCACACTCAAGCAGGTAAGACACTTCTGAGCTTGCTGTGCTGGCTGTGCTGTGGCACTCACATGAATGCATCACGTTCCTTTAGCTCCAGCTGAAGATGAACAGATTGCTGGCTGAATGGAGCCTTTTTATAGCGCCAGTCCATGGGGAAATTCTTCAACAAAAATGCTTTTCTGATCACATTTGCAATTCATATATGATATGAACAGGATTCTATTAATTGAACACTGGAAAAAAAAAATCCCAATTATTGCATATATTATTAATGACCTTTATGCCTCTACAATAAGCAAACCAGCAAAGTTCAGTACCAACGCACGTTCTGAGAGTTTTCTCACTGCGGTTTCTGTACAACTGCTCTTCAAATAGTTATTTTTTCCTAAGGATTTCTACATTTAGATGACAAATCAAGCTTCTCTAATTGCAAATTGTATCTGCTCCTTCACCAAGAGACACCTCACAGAGCTTCTGAGTCAGAGTAACCAGGCAACCCTAAGCCTCTAGACTAGGAGGCAAAGAAAAACGTATACTCCTACAGTAGAGAAGAAAAATGATCATTTCAATCTCTATTTAAAGATCTGTCATAATAGATGTAATGTTTGCTGTGACTCAAACGTTTTAAAGGATGATGTAAATCTCAGCCTCCCAAGATGTCCCAGCCAGAAGCTGAGGGGTTTCTTGCTGTTTTCCCTAATGCTGCTGGGCAAACCAGAGCCCAGCAAGAGCTGGTCAGGCAGCGTTTGGCCTCTGAGCTTTAGCATGGTAGTGCCTTTTGATTCCTGTAAACTGTGTAAAGCCATACCAGGGAGATACCAAACACCAATCTTTTGTTTTTCCTGGGGAGAAATCCCCTGACAGTCCAATCAAAGCCAAGCCTTTGTAGTGCAAATCCCAGTGATGACCTTCCACCAAGGGAAGCTGCATAAGCCCAGTTGTGTTTTGAGTCCCTAAAGTTTATCCAGTGACCTGACTATGATCACCAAATCATATTTATTACCAAAAAAAGAAACAACCCCACAAACCAACCCCACCTTAACAAATAACTGTTTATGTATGTCTTGATCTGCCAAGTGCTCTGTTTGCCCTCTGCCTTCTGAAAAAGCAAATCTCACAGGTCTCATGTTTGTCACATCTTCTCCTGGGACTGTCTCTGTTCTCAGCTTAGCGGGTAAGTAACATTTTCAACAACTATCAAATGCATTGCTCCAGGAACCTTGCCCTACCCACTCAGACCAGGCTGAGGAATAGGAAACACATCTGCTAGCAAGCCCATACAGACATATGCTGTGGACTGTGAGAAACAGCCTTTCCATGGCATTGTATCTGCCCCCTAATTCTGATTTCCCAAAAGCATGGTTCCTGTGTTAAAACATGGAAGCTAAAAATAGATAAAACATTGTTAGGCATAATTCCTATCTAAACTACCATGTGAAAGGGTAGAGGTGAGAAACTGAATGTTAAAAGTCAGTGACACCAAAAGAAAAGAAGACGTCAGAGGAGAGGGTCATTAGCACTCTTCATGATTCGAGAGGTGGTTAAAATGAGGACTCAGGGCATCTCTTGGGGTCCTCCCCCATCCTGGGGAGTGCTGCCCTGTGTTGTGCGCAGCGTCGAGGAGGGCTGCCATGGTGTCAGCATGGCAAGCAGCAGGCTGAAGGCCCAGATATTCACAGAATCACAGAATCCCATATTCAACGGTGATTATGTGCTTGTCCCTCTCTCAAAGGTAGGCGTGTTCCTACAGCTACACAGTCAGGAGGCTGAAAGTCCACTTTACACACAAGTAGCAGTTCAGGCCATTAAGACTCTTTTCCCTTTCCCCTTCCTTTTCCCTTTCTTTCCCTTTCTCTTTCCTTTTTCCTCTCCATTTCCCCTCCTCGGTGCTGTGGCCCCTGGCCCGCAGGAAAACCACCAGTGCTGGTGGCTCTGGCATGGCTGGGATTGCTGCATGCCTGCACTGGGACAGCCCATTGAAAATATCCACTGCATATAGTGGAATCTACGGCTCCTTCAGGGAAAGGGAGGCCCATCCACAAACCCTGATGCCCATCGCAGACGTCCCCAAGCCTCCCACCATGAGCCTTCCCCAGGCCCCCTTCTCAAAAGAGCCTCGCTGCGCACCCCCTCCTTCAGGTACGGCTCGCTCGCTGTGTGCATCCCCTGCACGGGCACAGCAGCACAACGTTATTGAGCACTGAAAACGGAATTCAAAGGACATGCCTTAGAAGCTGCGTTTTTGTAAAACGCAAGGGGAACAGAGGGGCAGAGCTCCACCTGGTGATGCTGCTGCGCCTCTGCCTCACCAGGACGGGAGAAGGACACTGCTTTGCTCTTGATGAAGGCTCCTGGTGCTCATTCCAGCTTCCACTCGTACCTTCTGCTTGCGAGAGCCCAAACGGTATTTTAAATGAAGGAGTTTAAAAGGAAAAAAGCCCTACAAGCCTTACACTGGTGTGTATTGAACTATTTTTAGCATGACAGCGATCTAACTGTTCACAATAGTTTTCTTATAGCAATACAAAATCCTATTTAGCAACTAAATAACGTTTCCATTTTTGTAGGTCATGGTACATTTCAAGACTTACTTAAAAAAACAAAAAGGTCTTTCAATGCCAATTCGATGCTTAATTAGGCACTTACTCTAATCCAGACTTCTCCTAAACTATACGATCAGAGTAGGGAATCTCAAGTGCTTCATTTGCAAGTGTCCTAAGCATCTGACATTTCTCAGTGAAATCTGCTGGATTTCCATGATACTGAGTGCTCATAAAGGCAGCTGAGTCAGATCAGTAGGTATTTGTGACAACACAATTTCCTTATCTATAATTATAACTGAAATGGAAAAAGTTCCCCCAAGTGGTTTCTGAGCCCATTGCAACATTAAGTAAAAGATGTGGGTGGCTGTAGAAGGAAAAATGCCTTTATTTATATCTTAAAGTAACAGAAGAGAGGTGCAAGGTTAGTGAGTGACTATATAAAGATGCTATGCACTATCTATGCTTCTCTTTACTGCCCAGTTTCATATTTCCAGGTAGCATTTTGGTAATCAGAATAAAAGAAACTGCCTGTGCTTCCTAAAACCTCTGTTTTGGGAGATGAGCATGCAAAGGAACCACACTGCTCCAGGTGGCTGCCCTTGGCCCCAGCTGCAGTGGGTGAACAAGGGCAGAGAGGGCTGAGCACTCAGCCCCAGTGCAGAGCACTGCATGGAGAGGCACTTCATCACACCCGTGTTAGCAGCCTCCTCTGAGCAGGCATGGGATGGGAAGAGAAAAGCTCCGCTGCGTGCTTCTGGGTTTGTAGGCACTGAAGAGCAAAAGATAAAGAATGGGACAAAAAATGAAGGTGAGGGCTTAAAAGACTCTTACTAACTTCAGCATGCTTTGCTGCAGGTGCTGCCTGCTGCTGCTTCAGCTCCTGTGAGCAATCCTGTGGGCTTCCTGGGCCCTGAATGGGTGCAAGGCATGTGAGGAGTGAGGGAGCTTATGATACAGAACAAAACAGCAGCACCTACAGCACATGTTCCGGTGCTTTTTGAGTCCCTGCAAGTATAGCAAAAAAGTTTGACATCCATTATAAGATGTCTGCAAACAGACGTACAGTTACATTGGTTGTAGGAAGTGGGAGGAAGGGACAATTTAACCGTATCTGTCTAAGGTATCAGCTTGGGAAGATGAAGAGTTTGGGAAACAAGCGCAGATGCAGAGAGAAAAGGAAAAGCATCCATCTGAGCATTCCATACAGCTCTGTGGGTCTCCTCATAGAAGCAAAAGCTGGCCTTTGGCAAAACGCACAGCATGAAGGAATGAAAAGTAGAGCAGAAACTGCAGAGATGTCCCACCTGGAACACATCAGCTCCTCATTACTTCAATACAACGTATCCTCTTACATCCAGAAGGCATTTAGCCTACCTGTTAGTGAGAGCAGATGTGGGAATGAAACTGGAGGATTTAATTTCCAACAAATAGCCAAACTTATGATGCCAAGTTGCCAATAGCAGTGAGGTGCCAGACCTTGCAGGTGCCCACATAACCTCAGGTGGTGCAGGTGGGCCTTGTGTTACTCATGCAGCAGGGACGGAAGATGGGCAGGAGACAAAATACAAGTTGCAAATGTAAAATGCCCCCTGAATAAGTGAGAGAGAGTTCCCAGAGTCCTAGAAACGCCTCAGCCCTGTTTTTGAGAGCAGCCAAGGAGGAAAAATGATTATTCAGGAATCAACAGTGGGAGAGCAGTGACTAACTCAGGCAATGCCACGGGCCACAGAGTAAGTACTGTAGAGTTATTCTTTCCCCACACTATAAAAGCATAAAAACCCAGCGTTTAAGATGACCAGTGTATCTAACAGCTGCTATTTGATGACAGAGTAAACAGCCCAAAAAGGTGATAACCAAAAGGAGATATGCTAGAAATTCTTTAAAATGAGTTTCCACAAGGCAAGCAGTTACTCGACATGGCTCCCCATGCAAGAGCTGGGAGTTACCCTCAAAATTGTGCACAAAGGACTTAAATCAAAATGAAAGCTTTTAAAGTACTGCATTTCCTTGCTGTGGGAACGACAGCTCAGGCAAGCAGAGGAGCATCCCATGCTCCTTCCCATGGCCGAAGCCCTCAGAGCCACACACATTTTCTCCACATTTGAAATTCAACCTGTGGATTTGGTGATGTGTCTTCCACAGTGGCTGCTGTTTCTCTCATAGGCATGCATCCTCTTTCCATATTAGCTTTAAAAACTGCGCTTTATATGAAATCAGAAAAATGAGAATATTTTTGGTGCTATATAAGATGCAGATAAGCAGGTTTGGATGGCAGAGGTGGCCCTGGCAGAGCCACAGGAATGCTGCCTGCTGAGCCATGCACAAGGAGCAACTGAGAAGCACAGTGAATGGGGATAGCATGGGAAGTGACAGGGAAGTCCATGACCCTGGAAGTGCAGGTTTCGGTCTCCCCAGGGAGGCAAAGGCAGCTGGAGGGTTCAGTGAGGTTTCAGATGACTGCGGGAGGATATTGGTTTCTACCTCAAGGTTTTGTCTTTAAGCGTGTTTTGTTGTCAAGGGCCTTTGAGCAACCTGCCCTAGCTGAAGGTGTCCCTGCCTGTGGCAGGGGGGGTTGGAATCTTTAAGGACCCTTCCAACCCAATGCATTCTCTGGTTATATGTGCATTTCCATTATGTTTTGAGAGAGAGATGTAGGTTTAGGGCGAGCACATCCAGGCACCTCTAAAACTGGGTTTCCACAGAAAATTCATGGGGAATATTTACTTTCTTTCAGTCTGCCCTCAAAGAACACTACAAATCTGCTTTGATGTAGAGCAAAATGTTCTCAGCAGATCAGTCCTTCTTTCTTGGTGGGATCACTGAAGGAAGACTATTATTTAATGTTGGCACAGTAAGAACTGTCCTCTGCTGTGAATAAAAAATGTTTATTCCCAGCCAATGCTTGCAGAGAGCTAGTTGCTCTGTGACACTGTCCTAATTTTTAATTTATTCAACTCTACTTATGAGCAGCTCAGTTCCTTTGACTTACTTCATTGTCTGTGGCTTATTGAATAACATGCACAGTATGGTTTGTTTCGTTGATGATCCCTAAGTACCTAAGTTATTATGACTCGCAATTAATTGTGCGTTACTTTCTATTCCTTTCTGAGAACAGGCTTAAAAAAAGTGTTCGCTTTTTGTAAAACGGGTTTATTAACCAGCGAAACCCACACAGTACAGGGACGTTTGGAAATCACATCTATGCAAAGGCTGATATTTACTCTGGGAACATTTCCAGTGACGGCAGGATGGAGATGTGGGGCTGGCCTTGTTGCCTTTCCCACAGGCCAGAGGGGGAAGCAGGAAGGCACAAGTATGTGAAGAGGGGCTGGAGCATATATTCTGCCTCCAAAGGAGATCTGTACCTTTGGGAGCTGCCTTGGCCAGACAGAGCCAGCAGGTTCCCTTCTCTGCTCCAAGATGCCATAGGATCCATGGAGACTCTAATCCAGCATGCAGGTAGTAGCTCTTCATGGAGATCACTGCCTTTCTTCATTGTAATAAATAAGTTCCCCCTAAGGACCAATGTTTGGAAAATGCTCTTTAGAAGGGAGAAAGATTTGGAACAGTTTTTCCACAAGAACAAATTTTCAAACACATTGTTTCTACATATATGTTAAATAACCTCTGTGTCATCATTTACCACCAAAATCGAACTTCTGAATTAAACCACCTTTATTTGTTGAAATGACCCAAAAGCGTATGGTGTCAGCCCATTGCCTCCTGGGATGTGTAGTTCTGGTGCACTATGGGGCTGGCTTCTTGGCAGGGCTGCTTGCCATGGGGCACCCAAACCCATATTTATGCTTTAAACTGGATGTGTTGGGGAAGGGGGGCATCATTCCATCCCAACACTCCCAGTCAGTTGCCAGCATCTATAATAAATGCTCAGAGCAATGCAGAGATTTTCCAGCTGCTCCAGCCAACGAGCCAGCTTCATTTGGAGCTCGGCTCAGATACCTCTATACAAACGCCCGTAGCATGGGGAACAAACAAGAGGAATTAGAGATGTGTGCACGTCTATGGGGGTACGATATAATAGGCATCACAGAAACATGGTGGGATGGCTCCTATGACTGGAGTGTTGGAATGGAAGGTTACAGGCTCTTTAGAAAAGACAGGCCTGGCAGGTGGGGTGGGGGAGTTGCCCTTTATGTTAGGGATAGGCTGGAGAGTATGGAACTCTGTTTGGAGACAGGTGAGCAGTAAACGGAGAGTTTGTGGGTCAGGGTTAAAGGGAAAACAGCGATGGGAGACATTACTGTGGGGATCTGTTACAGACCACCTGATCAAGAGGACTCTGCGGATGAAGCACCCTATAGACAGATAGGAACAGCCTCACGCTCGCAGGCCCTTGTTCTCATGGGGGACTTCAACCACCCTGACATCTGTTGGAGGCGCAGTACAGCCCGGCACAAGCAGTCCAGGAGGTTCCTCGATTGTGTGGAAGACAACTTCCTTCTGCAAGTAACAGAGGAGCTGACAAGGAGAGGTGCCATGCTCGACCTCGTGCTCCCCAACAGGGAAGGGCTGGTTGGAAATGTGATGCTCCAGGGCAGCCTTGGATGCAGCAACCACGAGATGGTCGAGTTCAAGATCCCCATGACAGTGAGAAGAACGTGCAGCAAGCTCACTGCCCTGGGCTTCAGGAGAGCAGACTTTGGCCTCTTCAGGAGCCTGCTTAGTAAGGTTCCATGGGATATAGCCCTAGAGGGCAGGGGGGCCCAAGACTATTGGTTGATATTTAAGGATCACCTGCTGCAAGCTCAGGAGTGCTGCATCCCAACTAGAAGGAAGTGTGGCAGGAGGGCCAGGAGACCTCATTGGATGGATAAGGAGCTGCTGAGAAAAATTCAAAGGAAAAAAGAGGCTTATAAAAGGTGGAAGCAAGGACAGGCGGTCTGGGAATAATACAGGGATGTTGTCCGGGAAGCTAGGGACCAGGTTAGGAAAGCTAAGGCCCAATTAGAATTAAACTTGGCTAGGGATGTTAAGGATAACAGGAGGGGAGTCTATAGGTATGTAGTGAATAAAAAACAGACTAGGGACAACGTAGGCCCCCTCCAGAAGCTCTCGGGAGAACTGGCTACACAGGATTTGGAGAAGGCTGAGGTTCTGAATGACTTCTTTGCCTCGGTCATCACTGGCAAAAGCTCTGACCGCACCACCCAAGTCTTGGAAGACAGACGCAGGGATTGTGAGAATGAAGACCTTGGGCCCAGTGTAGGAGAGGATCTGGTTCAAGACCAACTTAAAAACCTGAACGTACACAAGTCCATGGGACCTGATGAAATCCATCCGCGGGTCACGAAGGAGCTGGCAAATGAAGTTGCTAAGCCACTGGCCATCATATTTGAAAAATCATGGCAGTCAGGTGAAGTTCAGTCCAAGACAGAGCAGTCAGTCTCACCTCCGTGCCTGGCAAAATCTTGCAGCAGATTCTCCTGGAAGGCACGCTAAGGCACATGAAAAACAACAAGGTGCTTGGTGACAGCCAGCATGGCTTCAGTAAGGGGAAATCCTGCCTGACCAATTTGGTGGCCTTCTATGATGGGGCTACGGAACTGACGGACAGGGGTAGAGCAGTTGATGTTCTTCTGTTCAAATGCATATACTCTGCGGATGCGAAGTCCTCAGCACCACTGACTTGATCTGCTGACTCTCATTTGGATGGTTGCAGTGTCTGCAGATACCCTACAGTTACAGAGGAGTTCTGCAACTGATAGCCTACATTCCCCAAAATACAAAGTAATACGGGATTCCTTTTTTCCTTGCTTCTATAATAAAACATTTCAATCGTTTTTAGCTCCTCTGTGATTATTTTGCCGTGTGTTCTCAAAATATTTCCTGCGGCTAGGAACCAGAGAAGAAATTAATAAAGAGAAAGTAGTTCAGTTACAATATGCAGTACAAGCCTAAAGTATGAAGAATAGTTCAAGTGAAAGTCTCTTACTCTAGGAGTCAATGTTGTTGAGTAGCGTGGTTGAAAATATATATTAGGTTTTTTAAAAAAAAAAGCAAACCACTTTCACTTTTCTTTGTAGTTACTTTTTTTTTTAATGTATATTGCTTTTCTTAAATAACATTTTGGGCAAATAATATTATTTTTAGCAGCAATATTGGTTGCACATAGCATTAACAGTTGTGGACATGCTCAAGGAATATCGAAGAAAAGATCTCTTTAAAAACCTCTGTTTAGGTAAGTAGTCATTCCTTGCTTGATGTTTGCAGTATATTAAACTATATCTGCAAGGCAAAATACTTAATATTTTAACAGAATTCTTTGAGGGTTGGCCCCTGAATAGATCAGAATCCTTAGCTTTTGATTTAGTAAATAACTTCTTTTCAGAAACTCTCATGGAAATTTTGCTTAAAATTCTGCATTCCTTACCATACTCTTCTAAATGGCTAAAAATAGTTTCAACACGCACAATACATCAGATAATAGATGTATGGAAAATTCTCACTAAAGTATTTTTAAAATGCACTCTCTGAATCTGTTGAAATTAGGTGTGTCATATTTAGTCATGATCTTGGATGAGCAAGGAGCTTTATATGGACATTTTAAATTGCTGAATTATGTTACTGAAAAATCCTTAGAAACATTCCCTTGCTTAACAGCTTTGTGGTAAAAGAATTCCTTCAGCTTCAGAAGAGATTTTTCATTTTGCTGATAATCAAGAAGTCCAACTAGAATAAACCCCACCCAGTTAAAATCTGAATATTTATGATGGATTGTGTCCCTGCCCATGGCAGGGGAGTTGAAACTAGACGAAGACTCCAGGTTGCACAAAGCTTTGGGTGGGATGATTTAGAGTGAGGTGTCCCTGCCCATGGCAGGGGGGTTGGAAATAGATGATCTTGAGGTCCTTTCCAGCCCTAACTATTCTATGATTCTATGTTATCTACCCGGACTTGCGCAAAGCGTTCAACACTGTCCCACATGACATCCTTGTCTCTAAATTGGACAGACAACAATTTGATGGATGGACCACTCAGTGGATGAAGAACTGGCTGGATGGCCACATGCAAAGAGTTGTGGTCAATGGCTCAATCTCCGGCTGACCTTCCTGACCCCAGTGCTGGCGATCGGCTACTCCCTGAGCACGTGAGCAAAACCTGCTCCCTCTTCATACGCTGGTTAAGCCTCTAAGGGGACAAGGGGACACTGGCACTGCTTTTTCTGCTTCCCCCTGAAGCCATCTCAAGGGCTTCCAACAGCAGCAAAATGCCAGATTACAGGTGGAAAGAGTATTTGATTTATTTAAAATTACGCCCTGTGTCCGGTCAGTATCAATGGAGGCTTTCATACCCTGCACAGTCATTTGAGTGTGGCGATCCCAGAGGTGAGAGAAAGGGGGTTTGGTCGCCTCTGCATGAACTTTGCGGAAACATGAGTGAGGCTCAAAGATAGAGCTCTCAGCCTGAAGCAGGATGCGCTCCTGAACTAAACGGTTGCAAATCTTTTGTATGTGGGCACTACCTGCTCTGACAGAAGTAGACCTGCACTCCTCGTCTACTCTCCTTTAGGCATGTATGGGGTGCCACTGGAGAGAAGCGTATTGTGCCAGATGGACTCCTGATGAGCTGTGAGCGCGGCCCCTCCAGGAGCTGGAAGTGCAGCAGAGAAGCTCTCGCAGCTTCGTGCAGCTTCAAGGGTTCCCCCCTTCACTAGGGACTGTAGTGATAGGACAAGGGGTAACGGGTTCAAACTTCAGCAGGGGAAGTTTAGATTGGACAGAAGGAAAAAATTCTTTACTGTGCGGGTGGTGAGGCAGTAGAACGGGTTGCCCAAGGAAGTTGTGAATGCTCCATCCCTGGCGGTGTTCAAGGCCAGGTTGGAAGGAGCCTTGGTTAAGTGTGAGGTGTCCCTGCCCATGCAGGGGGGTTGGAACTAGATGGTCTTAAGGTCCTTGCCAACCCTAACTGTTCTATGATTCCATATGCATAACAGAGCAGAGCTTTCTGTTGTATTCTGTTCAGATCCATTCCACTCTCTTTTGTTCCATTCCATTCCATTTTCTTGCGTTCCATTCCCTGCGCTCACAAGTTGTACAAGGAGGAGATCCTTCTTTACCTGAAATGCCAAGGGAATTTCAGCACCAAAACCACTTTGTAAGTCACTGACAAAGACACAAGTCAGAATGGTTACGGGTAGAAAGAGCATTTTATTTATTTCTAAATAAAGCTATTTGATTTAGTTTAGCTTAGTTAATTTTAGTCTGGTTTAGTTTAGACCCTTCAGTTTAGCTGGAAAAACCCTCCCTTGCAGCCTGACCCAGGAAAGCCAGGGCAGGAGCGGTGCCGTGGTGGTGCGAGAGCAGTGCAAGAAAGAAGCCAGCCGGAAAGGGCCGGGGAAGACCTGACGAGGGAGGGGTGGTGCTCAATGCTACAGAGGACAGCAGCAAGTCCCGGGGCCACGCTGGGGCCACCCTGGGAGTCCAGGAGGCTGCCTCCCCCCGGATGCGGGGCACGAGGGCCACCTGCGTGGAGCACGAGCAGCTGCCTTTGAGCTACAATGGCCCAAAGGAGCCCCATGGAGGGGCTGTGCTCGGCTGCAGAGGAAGGCAAAAACCCCCAGGGACGCTTGCTAGTCCAGCCTGGGGGAAAAAAGCCTTCCCCCCCCAGCTGCAGGACACGAGGGGCCGCCTTCGTGGAGCATGAGCCCCGGGCGATAACGCAGCCAGAATGGACTGAGGAGCTCTGACAAGTGGTCATGCCCAGTGCTCAGAGGAAGGCAAAAAACCCCCGGGGACCGGTGCCAATCTGCCCCGGGGGAAAATTCCTTCCTGACCCCAGTGCTGGCGATCGGCTACTCCCTGAGCACGTGAGCAAGACCTGCTCCCGGTCCACGCGCTGGTTACGCCTCTAAGGGGACAAGGGGACACTGGCACTGCTTTTTCTGCTTCCCCCGGAAGCCATCTGAAGGGCTTCCAACAGCAGCAAAATGCCATTGGCCTGATGAATCCTCGGAGCACGAATCCTTCCTGTGCTTGGCAGTGGGAGCTCCAGAGCACTCGGGGAGGGCACTGAGCCACCTGTGCATCCTTTGTCTTCCGGCCACTGCCACTCTCTCTGCAGGAGGTGAGGACGGCGAGCTCCCTGGCAACTAAAGCAGGATCCCTCGATGATGCTTTGAGCGTGGCCCCTCCAGGAGCTGGAACCGCAGCACAGAACCTCCTGCAGCTTCGCAGCTTCACGTGTTCCCTCCCTTAGTCCCCCCCTCACCTAACTCCCTGCAGCCCAGGAGATGAGGACGGCGAGCTCCCCGACGACTGAAGCAGGATTTCCATCCATGCGACGAGCTTTGAGCGTGACCCCTCCAGGAGCTGCAACTGCAACATGGAACCTCCTGCAGCTTCGTGCGGCTTTAAGGGTTGCCCCCATCAACCCCCTCCCCCCTCCCAGGAATTCCCCTCTGCCCCAAGGACTGCCTCTCGGATGCCCTCAGGCTGCCAGCTCTGTCCTGCTGGCAGCGCCGCGCACTCTGGCAGTGGGACAGGGGAGGGCGCTGGACTCGTACTGCCCCAGAGCATTGTGATGCTGCGTGCCCGGCTGCTGGCACTGTGACACGGGGGTGACGGTGCCCCCGCAGCCCTGCCCACCGCAGCCCTGCTGCTGCTGCTGCTGCCCCTTCAGCCAGCATCCCTTGGACAAGGCCTTTGGGGTGCTGGCCCTGAGGGAGTGCCTGTGCCCAGGAGGCCCAGGGGGATGGCCCTGCCCATGGTGGCCACGCACTGGGCATCGCTGCGGGGTGTCCGTCTAAATAAATCTGTAGGTTCACACTGTGTCCGTCAAGGCTTTTATACCACGTACAGGCATCTGACTGTGGCGATCCCAAAGGTGAAGGGAAAGAGGTTTGGGTTCCATCTGCATGGACTTTGCAGAAAGGTAGAGAGCATGCAGCGTTTCCTCGCCATTCCTTATCAATACACCAATTGGCATTTGCTACTACACTGCCTATGGTGAGGTCTTCTTGTGTCTAGTTTGGGGGTTTACCTCTTGTACAGCTACTCGAATGCAGCACCTCACTGACTGCTGCCTAATTCCACGTTCTCCAAAGCTCAACAAAGTGTTTTGATCCCAATTCGGTTTAAACTGTCCGGGCCGAGCAGGTTTTCCCTGCAACACTCATGAAACACAAGTAAGTGACTCACTTCAGTAGAATAGTATTAATCTATCATCATAGTATTAATATATCATCATCATCATAGTATTAATATACCATCAGTGAAGTATCATGTAAGAAGAACATGGAGCTAGGAGAGGATCTGGTTCGAGACCATCTTAAGAACCTGAAGGTACACAAGTCCATAGGACCCAATGAAATCCATCCGCGGGTCCTGAAGGAGCTGGCGAATGAAGTTGCTAAGCCACTGGCCATCATATTTGAAAAATCATGGCAGTCAGGTGAAGTTCCCGATGACTGGAAAAAGGGAAATATAACCCCCATTTTCCAGAAGGGGAAAATGGAAGACCCAAGCGAACTACAGAGCAGTCAGTTTCACCTCCGTGCCTGGCAAAATCTTGCAGCAGATTCTCCTGGAAGGCACGCTAAGGCACATGAAAAACAACAAGGTGTTTGGTGACAGCCGGCGCGGCTTCCCAAGCACAGCTACAGGTTGGGCAGAGAAGAGATTCAGAGCAGCCCTGCAGAGAAGGACTTGGGGGTGCTGGTCAATGAGAAAATGAACATGATCTGGCTTCAGTGTGTGCTTGCAGCCCAGAAAGCCAACCGTATCCTGGGCTGCATCAAAAGGAGCATGACCAGCAGGTCAAAAGAGGTGATCCTGCCCCTCTGCTCTGCTCTCGTGAGACCTCACCTGGAGTATTGTGTGCAGTTCTGGTGTCCTCAACATAAAAAGGACATGGAACTGCTGGAACAAGTCCAGAGGAGGGCCACGAGGATGATCAGGGGACTGGAGCACCTCCCGTATGAAGACAGGCTGAGGAAGTTGGGGCTGTTCAGCCTGGAGAAGAGAAGGCTGCGTGGAGACCTCATAGCAGCCTTCCAGTATCTGAAGGGGGCCTATAGGGATGCTGGGGAGGGACTCTTCATTAGGGACTGTAGTGGCAGGACAAGGGATAACGGGTTAAAACTTAAACAGGGGAAGTTTAGATTAGATAGAATGAGGAAGTTCTTTACTCTAAGGGTGGTGAGGCACTGGAATGGGTTGCCCAGGGAGTCTGTGAATGCTCCATCCCTGGGAGTGTTCAAGGCCTTGGGTGACATGGCTTAGTGTGAGTTGTCCCTGCCCATGGAAGGGGGGTTGGAACTAGATGATCTTAAGGTCCTTTCCAACCTCAACTATTCTATGATTCTATGATTCTATATCACTCCCAGCAGGAACGACAGTGTTTGAGGCCACTGAATTAGTCATGACCGATTCGTTATTTTTTTATGAAGTGTGAACTTTTCTTTTAGGAACTGAGCGTGTCCTGGAGCCTTCTTCCTCTAATGAAAGTGCCTCCCTATGGAAAATTCCCCCCCTTCCTGAGTTGTTGTAAACCATGTAATGAAAAAGAGACACCAAAAATTTAGTTAAAATTACATTAATTATTTTCTTGTAATGAGGAAAAAGCGATGGAAATGCCCAAGATGTGTTCATTTCCAGGAAGAAAGGAAAGAAGACACTAAGGGGGTCAAAGGAGGTCACATACACATGTAATTTAGAAGGCAATATGGTGATAAATTACATCTAAAGAGGAAAAATATTAAGGTTCATTCCTCCTTTTCCCATACAGAATGCTTCTCTTCACTCATTTCAGAAAAAGACAGGCATAAATCCTTCATGTGACTAGAATATAAGTTGTGGGATATTTTATTTAAAAATCACCTATGGAAAGGAATTTAAAGCAACAACATACCTAAAAAAGACGTTGTTTAACAAATGTCCTCATTATATGGAACTCAGTTCAAGCTGCAGAACGTTATATAAAAAGCCTGTGCTTGGGCAGTCTTAAAATCAGAGCCTCACTTAGGCTGGAAGGGACCTCCGGGGGTCCAGTGTGTGGTGGCATGAGGGATGGAGAGAGCAAATGTCATACACTTGCAGCACAGAAATGGAAATCGCTGCACAGCTCTTGATCTTGTTTCTGTCTTGTTCCTGGCATTCTAATAAGATGTTGCCAAGGCAGATCACAGCATCTTTAAACAAGTTTAAATAAAGATCTCACTAAGAGACGTTCAGCTGAGAAGTTCAGTGAGAGGCCAGAGTAAGAATAACCCAAAATGCATTTCTCATCGTCAGCTTTCACCCTTATAAATTCTGGTGCCAAACAAAAATTACATGGAAGAAAGCTGTTTTAAAATACCACTAAACCTTCAGGTCATAACAGCCACAGAGACAAGCAGTTATGTGACAGGGCAAGCACTGTGAACATGTGACTGCACAGGAATGTGTGAGGTGCTCCCAAAAGCCAGTCTCCATCAGTCCGTGGGGCGAGAGGTAGGTAAAGCCAGTCATGGTCTGAAGTGCATGCCAGGCAGCAAATGCTGGCTGGGTGCTGGGTGCAGGTTTCCTCTCTCCTCTGGTATGGGAGAGCATTGCACAGTGTTCCCCATGAGCAGGAACATGGATACCAGGCTTTGCTTTGGCAGCTGCTGCCTCTCCCTGTTCCCCCTTTGGTTTAAGTTTGCAATTTTAATTGTCTCTGATCTGGAATTAGAGAAAATTATACCCCTACAGTTACATGGCCACCTTCTGCCCCCTCCCAGTTCAGCAGTGAAGAAAAGACAGAAGTCACACAGCAGCACATTCTGCTTTAAAAGGTGAAGTCTGGACAAACCTGACATGGTTTTGCCATAACAGCACATGACCTTGCCTCATTCACTCTTGTCATCACAGGTGGATGTCACCCCCATAAGGCGATGGCAGTGAGCTGTGGCAGCACATTCATCACCTTCTTTCTCCCCAGGGGAATGCTAACTTTGACTCCTGCTGCTGTGAATGAAGCAGTTTAAATGACAACGTGGCTACTGGGCCTCAGGCATGCTGCAGCTCTGGGCTCACCACCCCAGGGTGGCACGCAGTCATGGGTCTTCCAGCAGGAGGGCAGCAGCCCCCTACCTCCTTCCTTCCCTCCGCAGAGCCGCTCCTAAGGAACTTCATCTGTCACTGGGATGTCATGCATAAAGTACATGCTAAACTACTTCCAGACAGTGCATGACCACCAGAAGACAACAGGATGAGCCGTTCTCCTTGTCTGACCTTGGTAATGCTCCTGCACTCAAATGGCAGAGCTGCAATTAGTTTCCATTATGAAGGACTGCAGTGAAAAAAGGGAACCAAGGCAGGCTGCTAGCCTGAGGAGATGCCAGCATGGCCACAATACAGTTGCCAAGCGAGTGTAAGTGATTCCAGCTGCAAAATACGCTATGACACCAAACGCTCTACAAACAGCAAGGCTGGATTCTGCAGGGCTGCACAGGGCAGAGAGGGAATCCTCGGGGCTGATGTACTTTGGCTTCAAAAGGGGATTTTGCTAGCTCTTAAGTTGTCATTTTAAAGTAGCCCCCAGAGACTAAATTCCATCTTATATATGAAAAATTTTCTGTGCTACCAGTAAGATGGAGCTGGCCTAGTTAGGTTTCCTGTAATGCCCAAGACACAAATACAGTCCGCTGTGCTTTACCTCATACAAAAATAATAATAATTAAAAAAGCACCACCTTAAATATTTGCTTTTAATATCAATGCATCTCGGTACAAGTGTAAAGTAGGTGACTAAATGTTCTAGGACATGTGGCATGGTGACAGTGTAAATCAGATGCTGTAATCACCAATTATGGGTATTCAATATAAGCAATTCAACATGCTGAAATGTGCCAGCTGTGAGCATGGGAGCATTTCATCTCTAAAATACATATTTATGATGCATTTGTGTTTCCTTCTTGTACTATACTCCCAGGTGTATAAGCACTGCCCTTGCTGGCTGCTCTTTCAGTATTCTGATACCATTTACCCATTTACTCTTTGGCTGAAGATAAACCACAGCAAACAGGACAGTTCTGTCAGATTATATATGTGTGTTTGGATTACTGAGCAGGTGAAACTCGTGATAAAATTACAAAGCTCACAAGCCTCCTGTCCTTACACCAGGCAACATTTGCTGACATTTAAGCAGCACCTACCTGTCCACTGTATCCACGGTATTTTGCTTCAAGGCTTATGTATGTCAGAGGAGGAAAGCAAAGCCATCAGCAGAGGCTTCCTTTGAATGCTGAATAGACTTAATGGTTGTCTTCAAAAAGACAGAACTTTAGGATCACTAAAAACTGCAAAGGGAGGATAGTTATCAATGGTACAGCAAATGTTTAGAGCAGACTAGCTAGGTACAGGCTAATATTTGCACAAGGCTGTATATGCCAGAACTCAGAACCTCACACTTGGCATGAAAGTCATAGGGTTTGAGCATTTTAGTCCTTTCTGCAGTGTCAATATAGTAATTTGAAAGTTAAGCATTGGAAAATACAGTGTCATCCTTCACATGAGAATGAACTTCAAATATTGCAGTTGAGGACTTTTGAAATTATTTTTGGCTAAGCTTTATAAAATATGGCAGAAACTAAAGCATTGAGGATGCCCCTTATCTGCAGCACCTGAGATTTTAGAAGAACACAAAACATGAACCTGAAAAACTTGTGAGAGTTGGAGCATACAGGTAGGATGCATAATCCTACAATATAGATACTGAAACATAACAGAAATATGCTCAAATATCGTTATTATATGTGTATAACCAAGCACATAAAGTTGTACTAACTTTATCAGGCTGAGCAAAGTGGTGTTGTGAAAAGATAAGAAGTTAGAACAAATTGTGCAAAGCAGTTGAAAATCTTTCCTTTTAGGCTGCCATATCACTCTTGTGTCCTGGAGGTGTAAAACTGAGGTTATCCATTAGCTCACCACACTCTGTGACATAAGTTTCCAGTTCCTGCCACCAGCTCCAGCATCCCACACATCTCCCCGTCAGCCTTTCACTGCCCTCAACCATTTTATTCTCAACAACTTTTCTCATAACTGTCGATTTTTTACACAGAAATTTATTACATGGAAACTTGTGCTGAAATACCAGTTTCTGCTTGAAGAAGCTGGGGGTTCGGTTTGTTCCCCTGCTCTGCAGTAGCCTGGTAGCCCCCATGGAGGCCTCCCAGGATCATCCACTGCCAAACCAAGTACTTTGTGGAGGCAATGCTGCCCAGATAACACAGCATCTTCCTCTGGGAAGCTTCCTTCTGGTCAGTGGCGTAAGAAAAAAAGCGCTGTTGGTGTCATTCCACATGGCACATCATCTGCTTATCGCTTAAACAGATTCATCACGTCAAAAGTGCTGTTGTTGTGTGCTTTGAGGCAGGTGGACAGGGAAGAGGAGCTCCCACCCAGGCTTTTGCATTTGCAAGAGCTAATAGCAGCATATCCCCTTCGTTGTATGCCTGGATAAGGGTGATGTGCTGTTATCTTACTTACACTTTAATTAAAGTCAAAGCCCAGAAGACTTCAGCTGTAAAGTCTGACCCACTTTTCTTGTAAGAACACTGAACGCGTACTTTGAGGACTTACTTGCACTAGGCCTGCCACTCACAGCCGTAGCTCTGTGAGGAAATCTGCCTGCCATTAAATTTTTCCTAGGCAGTATTTACAATACATAAATTGTAAGTGAATACCAGAGGTGGGACACAGAGGTGGATTTCCTCACACAGCTACAGCTGTTTATGAGTAGAGAGGTCACTCATGCAGTCTCTGGTGTGGATGAAACCCAGAACTCCCAAGGGTGGCTCTCCCATCCGGAGTGGCTCCTGGAGACATTCAGGCAAATGAGGGGATGGAAAAAACGTGCTGGGATGGAGAAAACATGAGTTGGGATGTGACTTCGGTGGCACTGCCTGGCCACCCACCTGCTCATAATGCTCTGTACCACACCAGGTATGGTAGCCTGGATGAGTGAAGCTTGGAACATCCATTCCCAACAGCTGAACTAATTTGGGCTGGAGGAGGTCGCATGAAATGTCTTCATATTCTGCTATTCAACATGAGTGAAATGAGTTTGGAGGGATCTGTGTCTTTCCATCACCTCTCTGAAATGTCTGGGGGAGGTGTTTAGCGCTGCTTCCAGCTTGTGCTGCTGCCTGAAGTGAGGATGACCACTGGCCATGTTGTGTCAGCAGCTAACAGCAAAACCTGCATGGAGCTGCTTTCATGTCCCACAGCTGGACCTTTAAGTAAAAGCCCTCTCATGTTTTTTCAGATACAGTTATTGGAGCTCTGGTGGCTTCCAGATCTGAGGAGACAGAGCACTAAAAGCACAAGCACTCAAAATTACACTACCCATTTCTGAAGGGATGTGTGACTGTCATACGGCAGTGCTGCCAGCATAAGGGACTGCCTGCATCCACCAAGACTCCAAACCCAGCTTCTGAGAAACTTCAGCTGTGTGAAATAGCAGTGTGTGTTTTGGGAGCCCGGCCTGCCCTGGGGCTGCGCATCACAACTTCCACTCCAGCATTGCTCTTCTCTGGTTGAGTGCAGAGATGGAGTTGCTAGATACCATAACCTTCTGACACCAGGTGTCACCTTGACTGTGTTAAGCTGAAGATTACAGATTACTGCTAATAATGACTGCACATACAGACACCTGCGATGCAGAGCGGTGGGATGAAGCTGATGTATGGAAGCATCGGACTCCTGTCTGCACCAGGAGCAGCCAGCCCACCAATGTTGCTACTCCCCATAGCCACAGTTCAGATCCCTAGACCCCACTGGAGCTGATGCAGTTGTAACTTTTCCTCACCCTGTACTTGCAGCTCTTACTTTGAGAAAGTTATTTTGCTTTTTTGACAACTAGTTCCAAGGTGGGCTGCCTTCATTTCCATGATAACTGCTATCAACTGTCTGTGTACTGCTATACCCAGTTTCTAATGCAGGACCCAATTAGGTTTATGAAAGCAAGTGTGTCAGAAAGTACCAGCAAATTGTACCAAAGAAATCTCAAGATAATTTCACAAGTCATTATTACCATATGAGGTCAGGGGAAACTGGTTTGTTTAGTGACACATTGTTTGACTTAGCAGCTGAGTGACTCACACCAAATTGAAGATTTGTTGCTACACTGAATGTTTAATTGTAAAGATAAGCCATGCTTATCTTAGATAGTGTGTAGGCTGGGATAAGCAGATGCCAAAATCGTGAAGACAATTACTGAAGTTTAAATTATAAAGTCTGAATTGAAAGCTGTGATTAAATATGGACTGTTCTTCATTAATCACTATTTAGGTTTTTCCCTCTTTGTTTCATTCTTCACTTTGACAGAAGCAACCCTATAGAGAGGACCTGAGGCAGAGATAAATACCAGTGTCTGATTTGAATCTTGCTTACATGGATCCTCCATTTCCACCACTTAATTAACACCAATGAAGCTACTCAGGTGCAAAAGTAATCATAATTTTGGCCTTATCCATTCTGCCCAAGATGGGACGACAGCATGCAGACCTCTCCTGTCACCTCTGTGCCCTGTGCTTGTCCCAAAAGACATGTACATGAGCCTCGCATAAACCGTGCTGTGTAATTACTGATGCTGACTCCTTCCTCACGTGCTGTCTCTGATGCAAACAGCTGAGAGTCTGGTGTAAGCACAGGATTGGTGGCAGCAGAGGGACTGCAGTGGCCTGGATAAATAGAGTGCATGTAGCTGGAGCTCCACTCCCTGCAGCTGCCTGGGGCTGGCAAGGGAGAACCTCTTTTCATCTCTAAGCAGTCAGTTTTAAAAGAGGCACTTCCTGTTTCTTAAGTGGGACCTGGAAGCCTTGTCTCAGTGCCCAGACCTCCTTGAGGGGCTGAAAAGCAGAGAATCAACTATGTGTATGTAATTCAATAATCTTAACTTTTCATCTGGTAAATCCATGAATGCCATAAACCATGGGGGCAGGAAAAGTGTATTTGGTTAAAGCTGAAGCTCCTGGCCTCATTCCCCCACTCTCCCCCAGCCAAGAGGCTTGCACCAGCTGTAACCTGGCATTGCTGCTACAAACACCCCATGAGGAGCAGCCTCATTTCCCACCACGCATCCCCTGCTAGGGCCACCTCTCCTTTGTCACCTGCAGCCCCCCCTCCTGTGGTGCTTTCCCCAGGTCATCACTTTGGGGTCTCACAGCAAGGCCATCACCTTGGCATCACGGTGCCTTCATTGCGTGGGACAGCGGTGGTTTCCCCAGCACGTTTGAGGGTGCAGCTGGGCTTGGCCTCTCTCTAGTGCGGCGAGTGAAGGCACAGGGATCCCCGCAGTGGGCTGGTGGGGTGGCTGGCTCCCAGAGCAGAAATGACCAGGACACCCCTGCACCACCTCCTTCCTCGGGACGGGAGCTGGTGGCAGAAAGCCTCGCTCGCTGCTCACCAGCAGATGGAGCAGTCTCCAACACCAAAAGCCGCTGCAGGAATGAAAGAGTTAAAAATGAAAACACGAATTATTCCTGCGAGAGAGCCCGTGCGCTCCCCGCTCCCCTGCTTTGAAGGATCGCTGCTGGCCGGTGCCCTCTCGGGCACAGCAAGCGTGTCCGTTGTGCGCGCACGCAGCAGAAGGGACTGTCTGACAGAAGCAAAGGTAGGAAGCGTGATGCAACGATGCAGCGATTCCCGTCGCTGAAAGCAATGACGTGCTTGCCGGTGACGCTGCTTCTGCTCGTTGCTGGAGCATGATGCCCAGCCAGGTGCTTCCGTTACACCACTGCCCTTGAGTGACGGCACTGGGATAACCCCTGTGTGGGGGGAAACAATGCTTGTGAGAGCCCTCCGTGCTTTCCCCAGACCTGCAGCACATGCCTGTGTGCTTTGCTGGGGGAACTGGCAGGATGTATTTGAACAGGGTAAGCACACGGTGAAAGCTAAGAGCAGAATTCATCAGTAAAACAAACCCCAAAGCTGATGGCTGAAATCCCGCAAAATGGGCACCATGAAAGGCACAGGCATGGGTTTGTGATGCTCTCGGCACAGCATTCCGTGGTTCATGCCACGAGACAGGACAACACATTGAGGATGAGCCAAGGTGGTGCTTAAAATCCCTGCACAGCTCTCCTGGCTGCGACCCCAGGTCCGAACCTGTACAAGAGAGATGACAGAGCCCTCCATCAACAGAGGGCACCCCAAGCACACCGCCATTGCTTTCATCACATCCCCCATTCAGGATGCAACAGCAATTTTATGGAAGTTACAGAAGAAAGAAACACCCAACATATTATTAACAGAAAGGCAACAGTCATCTTTTCCCATTGCTTTGGGGAAGATTAGGTAAGTACCCAAGAGTTTACAGAGGTAAAGAAGCAAAGCGGTAATTGATTTGATTCAGAAATCATGGCTTTGGGGGACAAATTGCTCACAAAGCAAAGCACAGCACAGCTTTTCCTTCTTCTAAGAGGGAATAAAACTACATCAGAAGAATCATCACTCCCAGGGGAAAAATAGCTCTGCAAAAGCCCCCCCGCACCTATGGAAGTGCTGTCTGTGCCCAGTTGTTCCCAGGGAATAACAATGCTGGCTGCAGGGCTTGTTATGTCTTGCAAACAGATTAAGCTGCTGCCTCTTAAGCTTATTGGAGATACTGCCCCTCAGCCTTCAGGATTACCTTATCAGCAGCAACCAGATGGAGCCTATCAGGGCTGTGCCAGTCATTCCACACCCATTGATCCTATGTGGGAGCCAAAAAATTAATTGCTTAGAAATGTAAAAGGAAAAGTCTAAAATCATGGAAAAAAAGATTGAAGGGAAAACGCGGGGAGGGCTGGCAGCTTCTTGCCTGATATTAGTATCAGTGTCAGCACATTTTGGAGAATGACTTATGCGGCATCTGATGCACTTTGCAAACGCAAAAGAGGTGGAGACCCCAGAGAGCAGATTTTTTGGCAAGAAATGCCTATTTAGCAGCCAGCAGCCATGTTTAATTTGCATGCATTTAAGTCATGGAGATAACAGCTAATGCAAAAAGCTCTCTGAAAGGATGCCGCGCAGCAATGCTCTTGGCTTCCCACTCCCATTCGGGGTGTCAGTCCCCCCGAAATGCTCCCAGCAGGGTCGGGGCTCCTTGTCGCATGGCTCTCGGTGAGCCAGGAGTATCTCCCAGGCGGGCTGTGCCTGTCTCCAAGCCACACTGTGCCGTGGAGCATGAAGGAGCGACGTTTCCCGGCTCCCTGCCTGTGACAGCCTTCAACTGGCCGAGACACGAGCCCAAAGCAGGTCAGATCTCCGTGTGGCTGCACAGGGACACCTACCATGAAACAGCTTGGGAAGCGAACACATGTGAGCTTTTCCAGGCAGCATCAGGCTTGCTCCATCTTCTGTAACTCACTAGTCATGCTTTGGATGAGGGGAATAACAGCAACAAATTAAGGAAAAAATGCAAATTAAGATGCATATGGAAAGCCTGTCATTTTTAACTGCATTCTGCCCTGAGAAGCCCCAGACCTGGGGAAGAAGTGGGGGTGTGGAGATGTTACCCAGCTCCCTGTACCCATGGGGTCCCATGCAACCACTACAGGACTAGAGGAGACAGAGGGCTGTAATCTCACCCTGCCCCACACCTCACAGTATCTCTGCGAGAGCTGTGTATGCAGCTTAGTTTTATACATGCAATATATATGCAGCTCTGCATGTTGAGCACACAGGCTGCATCTGGGCAGGTAGCACAGCAGTTTTGGCTTAATGGCAGTTGCCAAGTGGCAATGCAACAGTGGGACTGTGCTCTCAGCTGCCTGGGCCACCTGGCAAATACAAGCCTACTAATGGCAATCAAAATAAGACCCAGAATATGCAGCTAGGGTGTCTGTGCACACACTGGGGAGACAAGTTTCCTTCCTCTGTCTCTGTAAGTACCAGTAGCCCAAAGACCATTAACTCTATCCCAGCTGAAACCAGGACAGTGGGTCATGGCAGAGGTTTGTGCTGTGGAGAAATGGGGAAATCGCCTGTCACCGCAGAGAAGCCCCATTCCAAGCAGTTACTCCTTAAAGCTGTGTTTTGGGGAATCACAGAATCATAGAATCACAGAATCCCAAGGGTTGGAAGGGACCTAAAAAGATCATCTAGTCCAACCCCCCTGCAAGAGCAGGGTAACCTACAGTACATCACACAGGAACTTGTCCAGGCGGGCCTTGAATATCTCCAGTGTAGGAGACTCCACAACCCCCCTGGGCAACCTGTTCCAGTGCTCTGTCACTCTTACAGTAAAGAAGTTCTTCCTGATGTTAACGTGGAACTTCCTATGCTCTAGTTTACACCCATTGCCCCTTGTCCTATCACTGGATATCACTGAAAAAAGCCTAGCTCCATCATCCTGACACCTACCCTTTACATATTTGTAAACCATTTCGATTCTCTGAAACTAACTTTGCATGATTCACACATTTTCTGAGCCTATTACATGGTGGCAGACATTCCACAATCCTTTATTTACGGATACAAAATTCAAATAGCACTGCTAAAACCAGCCGGGACTGAGGAGTGCTCCTATTCAATTTTCACAGCAAATGGTTTTGGCATCATTTTAATTAAAATTGGCAAATCTTTCAGGCCAGCCTGCATTCATAACCTTTAACCCTGAATTTGTTAATTCCTTGCTGTAATAATCAGGCTTTAATCCTCCAGCTTTGCCTTTTCCCTTAGTTCTCTCACATGAACTGATTCAGGCAACTATCAGAAACTTCTTATTCTGCTGATTAATGTTCAGACTTCCCTGACCTCTTAAGAGGAGTGGGATTCTGATACTCTGCTTCTGTACAGAAGTCCACAGCTGCACCTCATTGCACGGACAATTCATGCTGGGTGAGGTCATGGAAGTTTTAAAGAAGTCTATAACAGCATTGCTTGAAATGCATATGGATGAGATGAACAGCAGCTAACAGAGCTAGTCTACTTTCATGCAAATAGATGACCTCTTCCTTAGCATTGTACTTCATGTCTTGTTGTAGGTAACAAGTTTTGTTGTTTTCAACATACAAAGTAAGCCTTTGGGAGCTGGAGACAGTGCTGAAACTGGGTTTATGTACCTGTAACCAACAAGAAATAGTTTTTTACACCTAGGTTGCAGCACTGATAATGAAATGGGAGCTTTGCTGGGCACAGGAATGCACTGTCCGTAGGGTCAAATTGTCAGATCAGCTCCTGGTGTGTTTGCAACAGGGTCTAACAAGGGCTCTCTTGTACCACCTTCAGTCCAATGGGGAATAACACAGTTCCTGGTGGGCAGTTTGGGATGGGTCCATTCAGCATCAGGTGCCTTTTCTGGCGTGTTTAGCATTAGAGAAATATGTAGAAAGCTGGCTTAAGAATGGTTAATAATGGAGTGAAGTTATGTAGGGAAGATCTACATACTGTTTCAAACAATCTGTTCTAGAGGCGCCTATACCAGGTAAAATGGGTAGGACTCTTCTTGTCTGACTGGTCTACCCTTTGGCTGGTCACAAGGCTCCTGCAGTGTCAGCAGAAATAGGTGCCTATAAGTCTTTACCTACCTGACCTATCTGCTAGAAGTGTTCTTTCTGATAGGATGAATCACATCCCTGGAATTGCCTGTTCCTCTCCACTGACTTTAAAGAGAGTTATATATCTTCATTTGCCTGGCTGAATTCCTCCACCTCAGGCAACTGGTAGCAAAAAAAGCTTTTCCATTTGTAAGAAAAGGAGTCTGAGTTTCTCACTGCCTCTTAGTACTGGAGGTGCATCACTTAGGGGCAGAGTCTCTGCACACTCATCTATAATGGTGGAGAGAAACAGACACCTCCAGGGTAATCCTGATTTACCAGCAGTGCTGCCCACCGACAGTGCCTAGCTGCAAACAGACACCAGCAGATAATGCTGCTCTTGCAGGCAGCTCACTCCTGCACCGGAACACAGCTGCAGTCAGTCCAGCTGTGGTGAATTAAAATACTTCCCAGCAACTGATACGAATAGGAGCAAAAAATCAAAATGCTACTGAGGTGCATTATAGTAGCTGTGCCACGCTGTACACCTATCAGAGGAGAAAGCAATGCTTCATGGAAACGATACTGAAAAGATGCCTCTCAGAGTGCCACAAAAAGACCCAGAAACATACTCACTGTAAAATAGTAATCAAAAATGTGAGTGAGAGCCAGGGGGCTGCACAGTCCTTTAATTTCGATGCCTGTGGAGAACAGTTGAGTGGAAGGGAATATAAATACATATATGTATATATATTTACTAAACATTATCTGTCAGAAAGTTTCCAGTAAGATGTTGTCTTTCGTGAGACAACAGTGACA